>NC_045597.1:187950509-188258586 GCF_009762305.2 Zalophus californianus | reverse complement strand
TTCCTCTTATCCACACAAACATGGCCACCCACGAGGTCCGCCACCATCCCTCTCTGCTTCCTCCCTCCTCACCTCCCTCGGGCTCAGCACACTCTCGGTGCATATCCTGCCTCACCTTCTGCATAGACTAGTCCAAAACCCACTCAGGCAGCTGGGCCTCTGGTTCTGTGAGTCCCTGAGCCAGCTAGACTAAATTCCTTATTGAGACAGCATACTCAGAAACTCAGCATTTAGGTGACAAAATGCATCACGGATTTACCTGCGTGCTGAGAATGAAGGCAGGAAGGACGAATGTGTTTCGAGCACCCAGACAACTTCCCGTGAGTTTCTGTTGGTCTTCCCATTTTACAGAGGAAGAAACCGAGGCTTAAAAGGGCCAAATGCCTTGCCCTGTAAGTGGCAGCACAGGACCTGAACCGGGCCTCGGGTCCCTTACTCTAGGTTCTGGGCTCTTAGACTCCGAAAGGGGGCTGTCCTCCAATTTTTCTGCCTGTGTGTTCTGGAACCTTTGGTAGGAGGCAAGTCTGTTCTGAACTCCATCCAAAGGAAATTACTTACTAATGGATATTATGTATCTATAAGCCCTCTCTTCCTCTACTCTCCTTCAACGTCTGTGTTATATAAAGAATCAAGTAGACCACGCACACTTCTGGAGAACCATCAGACACAATTGAGGCCAAGTATACGTGTGCAGTCTATGACCCAGCATTTTCACCCCTGCGTATATGCCCTAAGGCTCACACCGGGCCACCTATTCGGATGGCCATCACAGTTTTGTGGTGGCAGAGGTCTGGGTGCCCATCACTGGGAGAGTGGACGGGCAAAGGGCATCGAGGTAGACACGGGGTGTCACGCAGCAGCCAAAAGCAAAGACTTGGTGTTTAAGACCCAACGTGGAAGGATCTTCACAAGATCCTTTGGTGAAGAAAGTAGAAAATAGAGAGAGAGCGGTGATATCATGTCAGCGAATTAAAATTGCGCATGAACAACAATGGACCTTTTGTAAGAACACATTCAAATAAAAAGACACCCAGTCAAGTGGTTGCCCTACTGAAGGAAGGGTATGCAAGTGCATAAAGAACCAAAGCAGTGGGTAAGGCATTACTGTATAGTGAGAGTGCACTGCGGTTTTCATCATGTAGCCTGAGAGCAAGAGATGGGTTCTTTGCCGTGTTGCGGCCTTTCTGATTTGACCTGAATTAATTACCCAAATCTCCTATGTCTCAGTTTTTCTCTTGGTCAAGCGGAGAGGAAGAAGTGGCCAGGGGAATTAACTGTTAGTTAGAAAGCAATGTGGCCTGTACGTAAAAAGCACAAAGTCTGGAGCCTGATGTGCGTGAAGCAGGCAGGGTGGGAGACGCTAGGGAGCGGTGGGGACTGTGGCACATTGGAAAAATGTCCCTTTGAAGGGATCAGCTTCACTTATATCCAATTATATCCCCATCGGGTAACACAGGCCCAAGGTTGCCAGAACTTCAGAATATTCAAGGGAAGGTAAAAATCCAGACTCTTGGATGAAATCAGAAGCAAGACACCAGCAAGCGCCATTGCCCCCGATGGGCATCACTGTGGGTCCCTGCCAGCAGAAGACACCCCCAAACGACTCCCCTCCCCCGCAATCAGTCCTCTTGAAAAGAAGAGAGGCGTCTATCATTATTTGCAGACAAGATGGTGTACTTCAATCGTGTGGCCAAAGAATACGTTAAAGAAACAATGAAAACTCACGAGGTAATTCAGAAATATAGGTGAGAGCAGCCCGCAAACACCACAACTTCCCGAGACATCAACAAAGCCCAATCAGAAAATGTCCTGGAAAAGAGATTCTGTCTGCCAAGGTAACTAAACTCCATCACATGTAAGAATGTAAGCTATAAGAACTATATTGAGAAAATATAAAAGACAGCATAAAACAGACATAAAAGGAGATCTGAGAGATGCCTGGCTGGCTCAGTCGGTTAAGCGTCTGTCTTCGGCTCAGGTCATGATCTCAGGGTCCTGGGATCGAGTTCCCCATTGGGCTCCTTGTTCAGCCTTGCCTGCCGCTCCCCTGCTTGTGCGCTCTCTCTCTCTCTCTCTAACAAATAGATAACATCTTCATATATATATATATATATATATATATATATATATATATAGGAAATCTGAGCAAACAAAAGGGATGCTATGTCAGGCTAGTGTAAGGATGTAACTTCTTTTCTAATGAATCTATACGTTCAGGTATAGAACGTATAGATAAAGGTAATTACATACAAACTCCAACGGATTTTTTAAAAGAACTTTGCAAGCTGATTATAAAATTCACCTGGAAAAGAAAAGGCATGAAAACCCCAAGGAATGAAGAGAACAGAGATCAACAGGAACTTAGTCCACCGGATGGGAACACACACAACAAAGCCACATAGTCAGGATGTAATGGAATCAGGGCAACAATAAATTCATCAGTCCGTGCATCAGAAGGAAGAGCCCAAAAGCAGATTAGCACCAGGTGAGAATTTAGTGTGTGATAAGGTGGCTGTTGTGAAGGATGTTTCAACATACGGTGTGGCTTTCCATTTGGAGGATGGGCTTATATTCCCTATTTTATATCAAATGTAAACATAAAGAGATAAAAGCTTATCATGAAAGTGGTAGCAAAAAAATAACACTTTCCCTGGATAAATAATATTGAGATGAATAATTCACAAAACCCAGAATCCATAAATGAAAACATTTGACTACATAAACACTGTTTAAATTCCACACGACAAACAAACCAGAAACAAAGTTTTTAACACATGACAGGTTGGGAGAAAATATTTACATCATAACTAACTAACCTCCCAAAAATTAACACGCAAAACATATAAAGAGCTTTTTTTAAAACCAGAAAGATTTTTTAAAAGGGAAAAAACTGACAAAGACTATAAACAGGCAATTGATAGGAAAAGAAACACAAAAGGCCGGTGAACATAGGAAAAAATGTTTTATCACGAAGGAAATGTAAAATAAAATATTGAGATTGCATGTTTCACCCACTGCTTGGTGAAAATTATAGACCCTGACGATGTCTAGTATTGAGAGGATGTGTGGACATGGTTGGTGGGCCCCCAAGTGACATCGGGTGGGAGGGCCGGTTGGAAGGGGTTTTTGGCAGGATGAAAAGGCCGTATGTAGGATAAGAACATGCACTCCTTCACCCTACTAATACCATCTTGAAGAGAACTTGCAGCACGTGTGACAGAGGCCCGCATGAGCCTGCTGACTGCAGTGTTGGTTTTTTGTGCTAATAACAACAAGGACGCGGTCTAAATGATGATCCGTGGGAAGATGAACTGTATGGTAACAGTGGCTGAGAGGCACAGAGGTATGTGAACTGACTTGGATAAATCTCAAAGACAAACTGCTAAGAGAAGAAAGCAACTTGTGGAACAATATGGACAGCATAATCCCGTTTGTTTTTCACAAAATCCCTATATATCTGTACAAGCTCCCATCTCTGTGTAAATGCGCACCCAAACGGCGAGTGCCACACGCTTGGCAGTGGTTACCCCCACCGAGGAGAGAGGGGTGTGGGCATGCCGAGGGCAGACTTTTGCTTTCTACGCTCTGTGCTTTTTGTTGGAATGAATGCTTGAAGGGGCATGTTCACATTTCACATGGGTTGAAAAGAAAGCAAGCCGGGCGCCTGGGTGGCTCAGTTGGTTAAGCGACTGCCTTCGGCTCAGGTCATGATCCTGGAGTCCCGGGATCGAGTCCCGCATCGGGCTCCCTGCTCAGCGGGGAGTCTGCTTCTCCCTCTGACCCTCTTCCCTCTCGTGCTCTCTCTCATTCTCTCTCTCTCAAATAAACAAAATCTTTAAAAAAAAAAAAAAAAAAGAAAGAAAAGAAAGCAAGCCGGGGCGCCTGGGGTGGCTCAGTCGGTTAAGCGTCTGCCAGCAGCTCAGGTCATGATCCTGGGGTCCTGCTCAGCGGGGAGCCTGCTTCTCCCTTTCCTCCCTGCTCACACTCTCTGTCTCTCTGTCTTTCCTTCTCAAATAAATAAAAAAAATCTTAAAAAGAAAAAGAGAAAGCGAGAAAAGAAAAAGACAGGAAAACAAGAAAGAAAGGGAAGGGGGAGAGAACAAGAGCAACTCTCTACATGGGTCTTGACACCCAGGGAAAGGGGCATAAGGAATCAAAGGTAATTAAAAAAAAACAAAAAAAAAAAACCACAACTAACTTCAAAATTATTATTATATGTGTCTGGGGTTTTATGTTGGGATGACCACGATGTGTGGGAACTACACAGAGGTGGTGGTCACGCAACACTGTGAACCTACGAGATGTCACAGAGTTGTTCGTTTGAAAACGGTTCATTTTGTGTTATACACAACCCTCCATGGCTCCCTACTGCCCGCAGAACAGTCTCTGAACTCCCCAGCCTAGGGTCCAGCTCTTCCTCAATCAGGCCTCAGGCTTCCTTTCCCCAGTGTCTGCGGGGACTCCTGTGTGGGACCCGAAGCTACAGCGTTTCTGAGCCCCAGGTTTTCTGAGACGATCCCATTTCCTGTAGCAATAATTCTAAAATAAAGAAGTGAAATATCTAAAAGGAAAATAATTATTACCAAAGTGACACCTCAGCCATGGTTAAAACAATTAGAAATGGTCAGACTAGCTGCAACCCAAGTACTTGTCCACATTGTGGCCAGTGGCTGCCTCCTTCCCCACCCAGCGCTAGAGAATCTCCTGGGCTCTACCAGCGAGAGAACCAGGGCACCATCTGTTTCCAGACCCCAGAGAGCAGCACAAGGCAAATGGGTGGAGGCAAAAGAGGGGCACTCGGGAGGCACCGGTGAGAACATTCTTTGGCCAAAGGGGGTGCGGTCTGAAGCCTCCTCAGGACCGGCAGCAGGAGGGCACTCTGGATGGCACGAGGACTCCAAGCAATGATGCTATTATTAATATTATTACTCCTCTCTGTTCCCAGGCAACATTTCCAATAAACTTTGCTTTTTACACGAAAAAAACTGAGATATAACTGACATACAACATTATATTAGCTTCCAGTGTACAACATAATGATTCGATATAAGGCATATAGATACTGCAAAATGATCACCGGGGCCCGTCTAGTTAACATGTATCACCACGCAGTTACAAAGTATTTTTTCTTGTAGTCAAGCTTTTTGCTATCTACCTAGTTTTTTTTAGCAATTTTCAAATATACAATACCCTATCATTAACTACAGCTACCGTGTTGTACATTACATCCCCAGGACTTACTGATTTTATAAGTGGAAGTTTGTACCTTTTGACCGCTTTCACTTTTAAAGGGAACCACAGCATGCTGAAAATCGTGCACAGTTTGCTCTAGCTGACCAGGCACGATGCTACCCGTTGCCAAATTTTTGCAAATCTCTCCCCCAGATATCAGAGTCGACATTTAAAGAATGCCATAATGAGCATTCCAAGTACTTCCCATAAGGTCTTTAAGACTATTTTTGAGATGGCAAGTATGTTACGGGTTCTAAAGTTGAATTTTAATGAAACCTATTTACATGGACAGTTTCCCCAGAAGCAAGGCAGGTCCCGGTGGCCGGGGACTTTATCTCTGCTGAGTATTTTCAGTTTGAACTTCCTCACCCTCACTTACCAGTTTGCTAAGAGAAAAAGCAGAGATAACAAATGCCGACCTGCAAGAATCCCTCTTAAGGTGAAAAAAGAAAAGTCAGCCAAATGAGTGAGGGAGTGAGTGGGCCCAGCCGGGCTGCGATGTAAGCTTCGGGGACTCACGCTCGCTGCACTCAGATGGAGAGGTTACGTATTTTCCCATCTCTCTCAGGCCACGTGATTTATCTTTCTGCTCCTTCCTGGGTAACCATTTGCACCATGGGGTCGAAATGTGTTCACACCTTCCAGCAGGAATACATCCTTTAGGTGGGAAGCGTGGGGTGGGGCTGAGGGGTGCAGAGGGCTGGAGTGGGGGTGGGGGCCCCGGGGGGGTGGTGTGAGACAGGCATGGGCTCTGTGTCCTGGCTCTGTCCGGCTCAAGATGGAAGGGAAGGGAGATGGGGGGCAGGGGGGTGTTGTCAGGAGCCTCTAAGTCCTCCTCCACCTCCTGTATTCAACATTTGCCTCCAGAATCGTCATTTCCCTCTGCTGCACGCAAAGAAGGAAGCCCATCTTCTCCTCTATGTCCGTTTCCCCTTTTCTCTCGCCCCAAGCAAAGGTTCTGTATTTAACAAAGCTGCACGCTTCGAACTCCTCCCTGTCAAGAATGTAACCATGTGTCTTTTGGTGCTGTTTGGATATAGATGGTGTCTCTAATTGTGCAAGCTTATCCACACAAAAACCTGTACCCATCATTATCTTTCAAAACCCCTCATGGTTCCCCTAGTCCCTAGATCAGGGGCATTCTCTATCTCCCCATTGCTGGGAGCCTGGGAGGGATATTTTTATCCTTAATTACATATCCCTGAGATGCTCTTCTTTCTAGCTTGCTTCATTTCTCTCTGTGAAACTCTCGAGGTACTTGGTGGGAGACAGAAATGACAGCCGGCAGACAAGCCTGTGTCCCCAGCCTGGAGAGGAGCTGCCTCGGGAAGATGCAGCCTGGGGCAGCTCCCTGATTAACTCTGCTGCTCGCCCCCAAGCTCCCCTGCTGCCTTCCCTTCGTCGGAGACCCAGACCGGGTTCCTGCTGCTCTTGCTGCAGATTCCAAACAGCTGCTCGGAGCCCGCCCTTCTCCTAAACCTCGTTCAATGTCATTGTCATGGAAGGAACTGTAAAATTTTAGAGCGCAGAGGCCTTTGGAGGTCTCTACTCGACTCCCCTCCTTGTAGACGTAAAGAAATGGAGGCCTTTCCTCCCTCACTCATATTACAAATTTACCTCTTCATTCAACCGTTTAGCAAACGAGAAGCTCCCATGTGCCACGTGCTCTTCTAAGAGCGGCAGACGCAGCCAGTGTGCAAGAAAGACAAAGTCTTAGCACCCCTGGGTTTCACATCCTCATAGTGGAGACAGATGACAAATGAGTGAGTCAATAAATAACGGAGAGTCACTGTGGTGGGCAGAACCCCCTCGAAGACGTCCATGTCCTGGTCTCTGAAACCCAGAGATATGTTTTGTTGCACAGCACGGAGGGGTGCGGATCAAGACGCAGAAGGAATTAAGATCGCTAAGGTACTGACCTTGAGATAGGGAGAGCGTTCTGAATTATTCAGGTGGGGCCCAACCAAATCCCGAGGGTCCTCAGAAGGGAAAGAGGAGAGTCAGAACCAGAGCTGTGGCAAGGGGAGAAAGCCCGTCCCCCCCTTTTGCTGGCTCTGAAGATGGAAAAATGGGCTATGAGCCAAGAAACATGGGGGACCCCTAGAAACTGGAAAAGGCAAGAAGACAGATTTATCCCCTGGTTTCCAGAAAGGACCACAGTCCTGCCAACACCTTGATGTTAGCCCAGTGAAATCCATTTCAGACTACCAACCCCCAAAAGTGTAAGATAACACATTTGTGGGTTTTTTTTTAAGATTTTATTTTTAACCAATCGCTACCCCCAACATGGGACTCAGACTTACAAGCCTGAGATCAAGAGTCACACGCTCTACCAACTGAGCCGGCCAGGCGCCCCACATCTGTGTTGTTTCTAAATCACTACATTTGCAGTAATTCATCACAGCAGCAAAAGAAGACTAATATGGTTGCTGACAGTGATAAGACTATGAAGAAAAATAAAGCAGGGTCATAGCAGAATGACTGTCAGGGCAGGGCATGGCTTTAGATGGGGAGACCTGGGAGTAACTCTGGGGCAGTTAGCTATGTGGTCATCTAGGGGGATAGAGTCCCAGACAGAGGGCAGGGCAAGTGCAAAGATCCTGGGGCAGGGAGGAGCTTGGTGTTAGTAGGGGTAACCACCTCCTCGATGCCTTCCCACAAAGGGAGAACCATTCTGTTGTTTGGTGTCCCAAGCAGGCAACAGTTTTTCTTGCAGACTTCTGAGTAACCTTGAAATCTACTTGTTGTGAATGTCTGGTTTCCCTCTTTAAAGCCTGGGACTATGTCCTTGTGTCCTGTCCTTGTCCCAGTATGAGGTGTTATGGCCTCTTCTCAGGGTCTTCAGAGTGTATTTGCCGGAAATAATTGGATTTTGGAAAACACAGTTCTTCATTTCAAAACATTTGGAAAACACAGGTCTTCATTTCAGAACATTTCCCCCCAAGTCATGAAGGAGCATAAATGTGGTGGAGAGACAGGCAGGCACTCTGATGGCCATCCGCCCTCCGGGGACCCTTGACTTGGACAGTCAGGAGCAGCTTCAATGAAGGGACTTTGAGAACTTCCTACTCTCTAACAGTGAATCTCTTTGTAAAAATGACTAACGGATTACCTACTAATTCACTGAATACTTGGGAAGAAGTCTGGATTTTTCCATCTCGGGGTTGCTCAAAGTGGGGCACACCTCTGCCGAGAACAGGGGGATTAAGGTTAACCTCAAAGGGTTTGTGAGCACTGAGTGGTAAACAGAGGCACCATCTTCAAGCCAAGTCCAATTGGGCCTTTCGTTCAATGAATGGCTATGAATTCTCTGTCCTGGGCCACGCTCTAGAGCAGACACGAGAAGCAAACGAACCCCGACTCGTGTTCCCGAGGCACCCACAACACACAGGGGTGGAGAGGTGCGGGGAGACAGACGCAGAGCTGAGGGCCACCCACGTGGGAAGGGCATGGCAGCAGGGAGAGGGGAAGAGCTAGGGGAGCACAGACAGGGAGTGGTGATTTTTTAGAGGGATTGGTTGGGTCATTCGTTTCCTCCCACTTGAGGGCAGCTCCTTTTGCTATGAAGACACCTGACACACCTCCGCTTCAAGGTATACAAATCTGGGGCCCAGGAGATAATCTTGATAATTGCTTGTCATCAGTCTCTAAACTGAACATCCATCCCATAAGGGCAAGGACTATGTGCACAAGGTTGACTGACGATTGTACCCCCAGTGCCCTAAGCAAAATTTGCTGAATGAACAAGCAGATGAACAAATGGGGAGTCTCTGAGCCAAGTCATTCTGGAATGACAAGTCATTAAGGAATATGGTCAGGAGATATGGCTATAGAGCTGACTGGACTCAGCTTAAGAGTAGGGTCATCTTGAGCCTCATTCAAGAAGGTTAAAGGTTCAAGTGCCATACAACTCACAGCTGGTTCCACTGCCGGGGCCGACCTTGGGTGGCCAGGAAAGCAGAGGTCAGTAGCCAAACATGGCGGCAGCACCAGACTCAATCTGGCCTTCCAGCCAGGCGCCCAGGCTACAGGGCGCCTTGGTGACTAAGAGCCAAGCCAAGGAGAGGGAGGGTGGCCTGGCCCTTAAGCCAGAGCACGGCAGATCAAATAACATCCCTATCCCATCACTGACTAGTTGTATGAACCAAGAAAATAATGTTAGCCCCTTAGTTTCCTTGTGTTTCAAATGGGAATAATGATAATGATACTCCCTTCCAGGTTTCAATTAAAGGTCATATATCAAGTGGTTGGCTCCAGGAAGGGCTCAATAAATGGGGGCAATGGTGAGGAGCGATGAGGAGTTAGGGCCCAGGGGGAGTCAGGGGACCCTCCCTCTGACCGCTCCGGTATCCCCAAGGCTCTCTCTTCCTGCTGCCTCATGGGACCCCAGCCACCAGCCTCCGCCCTGACCTCCACCTTCTGTCCTCCCACTTCTCCAAAGCTGGGGTGACAGAAACCCAATGAGCAGGCAGAAGACCATAACAGTTCTCGAACAGGTCCCCATCAAGACAGGACAGAGAAGCCCAGGCTCGGCACCTCCTTCTCCTCACGAGAAGAGAACAGGAAAGACGAACAAACAACAGGGCCACTTATAGAGGGAGACCAGTCAGATCAGGCCGGCTTGCAGCAGAATGAAAAACTCAGTGGTGAAATTCAAATCCACATCGGAGTGGGTGAGAGCAAAACCGAGACTGGGGAGCAGGGGAACCTCCCTGCCCAGAATGCAGAGGAAACTGGTCAAGGCATGAAAAGCAAGGGTGAGGAGTCAACAAGCAGATCAGGTGCATCCCATGGAGGCCCGATGGAGGGCTGCTAAGTGTGGCAAGCGCCACACAAGTCACCATTGTAGCTGAAACATGCAGCTCCTTCTGTATTCTTACGGGTGGCGGCAGACTTCAGTCGTTTGATATATTTACCAAGCGGCCACCACACGCCAGGGACCATTCTAGGACAGACAATAAGTAAATCAAGTAAAGCAGGCAATTACAAGTGCCACAGGGAAGATAAAGCAGGATATGGGGTTGGGGCGACAGGTGGGCGCGGGTAGACATTTTTATGGAGTCATCAGGGAAGGCCTCTGTAAGGGGCGCTATTTTCTTAGAGGAAAGACTCCCTTCTGTTGGGTGACTTTAAGCGGCCTCTTGCATATGTGAGTGACTTTAAGCGGCCTCTTGCATATGTGAAAGCTAAACCCAGAACCTCATCTTGAAAGGCAACGCCGAGCGGAGAGGCTAAACCATCTATAGTAAGCAAGTAACGGAGGTACCTTCCCAGGGCAGAAATGGCTGAAATATGGATTGGTTTTTGTGCTTTCTGTGGTTACAGTTGGACAAGGAGATACCGAACTCCAGGATGTCTGGCACGGTGACGTGGGTCAGGGAATGTCAGGGGTGGGGTGGGGGTGGGAGTGGGTCCAGCAACATGGTGCAGGCCGGAGCTATGGAGAGGGAAGAGTCAGAGACCACAGGGGTCGGATCATGGCTTGTGGGCTTTGGGGGCCATGAAACTTGATGTTCAATTTAAAATTTTCATTTTCTGCTTTGAGATTCCCCTAGGACAGCCCAAACCTCTGCATGTTAGAATACCTGGAGCTGCAGGTGACAGAAAACCCTAATTCAGTTACTTGAACAAAAAGGAATGATCTCACAAACAGGAAGACGAGAGGTAGGGCAGTGACCAGGTTGGTGAATTCTGTTCAGTTAATTCAGTGGCGTCATCGGGGACCCGGGTTCATTGTGCCTTTCTGCTCTGCCCTCTGCATGTCGGCCTCACTCCCCAGCTACCGCCCCTCTTGCTTGCAAGATGGGAGCCTCAGCCCCAGCTATTATACACTACGACAGCTTCCAAAGGTAGAAAAGGGACAATTTCATCCTTGTAGCACTTTTTTTTTTTTTAAAGATTTCATTTATTTATTTGACCGAGAGAGAGAGCATAAACAGAGGGAGAAGCAGGCTCCCGATAGAGCAGGGAGCCTGACGCGGGGCTCGACCCCAGGACCTTGGGATCAGGACCTGAGCCGAAGGCAGACGCCATCCTTGTAACTCTTTCTAAGACAAATAAACCTTTCCCAGAAGCCCCACACAGTGCTTCCCTTCATATCTCCTTGGTTACAACTGCATCCTATTTCCGGGCCCAAGCCCACCAACCACAGCTGGTGTCGGCCCCATGGGAGCTCTGCTTTGGGCAGCTAAGGGGAGATGCATCCAGGCGGGGGGTGGGGGGGTGGGGGGGGAACAAGGTGGATCAGAAAGCTTGGAGCATGAGAGACACGGTGCGGGCGGGGTGGGGGGTGGGCAGAGAAAGCAAAGACAGTCATCGGGAGGTGGGGATGACAAAAGTCGGAAGAGCTGGCATAAAAATGTACTCAAAGACCAAACAGAAGCGAAGTCTGAGCCGAAGAAAGACCCAAATTTGCAGACGGAACAGGCTGAACCCATTTCAGGAACTACCAACAAAAGGAAAACAACAAGGGTAGGAAAAAAAAAAAAACAACTCCCACCAGCTTCAAATCAGAAAAAGAAAAAAAAAAAAACCTGGTTCCCTATATTGGAACCAGCACCAGGTTGGCCTTGGATTTTGTCTTCAGGGCTATGTGTAATAGCGCATTTTGGAAGGCAGTAGAACAATGCCTCTATATAGAATTTTGAAAAACAAAAACAAAAAAAACCATGGTCCTCAAAAATTTTATCTCCCTCAAATTCCCTGTTGAAGGTAAAGGCAAACTGGGGGGATGTTTTGAGCTGCCCGTGTTCAAGAGCAGATACAATTAAAAAAAAAAAAAACAATAAAATAAATTTAATTTTAAACAATGCAGGCTTCTAGAATGTGGCCGTCAGGGCCTGAAGGGACCGCCAGGCCCCCGGCCCCTGGCCCCCCGAGGCCAAGCGGTGGTGCAGGGTGGCCCTGTGCGTCTTCCCTCACCCGCACCTTCTGCTCCGTCCCGTTGTGCAATGTCAGGAAGTGTGTGAGAGCCACATCCTTCGCCGGGGCGGCTCAGACGGAATCTCTGCTTCACTGGGTGACCACTCAGAACAATAATAGCTGCCACCCTCTTCCTGAACTTAATAACAATGGCTCAACCGTTTACCCTCCGGGACACTTGTGACGAACAGCTTTTAGAAAGTTGTTTTGTTTTCTGTCTCCAAAAGCCACACTGCCCCAAGCGACAGGACAACTACCACCGGCCACTGTCAGGGACCAGGAACTGAGTCATGAGCCTCTCACCCGGGCGGCTTGAGCCACTGGGCTTTTCTTCTACACGGGCAAAGAAGACCCAAAGAGTCTCCGAGGCAGACAGTTTCACTCGCGCTCCGCCGAAACTCGCACGCAGCCTTGTGCGGGCTCCTGCCTGAAACACTCCGTCTCCTGGACACGGTCTCAACCAGGAGAAAAAGGCAGGAAGTTCACGGCGAATACTGACGTGCCGGGGACCACGGTGCACAGCTTTTATTTTCTGCTTTGTTCTTCTTGGTAGGAAGGATGTCAGAAAGAGAGCAAGGGTTGAGGGGTGGTAGGAATCCGGCCGAAGGGCCCTGTTGACGTGGACTGGGGCGCTGGCTTCGGGGCAGCCATTTCTGTGACGTGCCTGGAGCGTCCGGCCTCCCCGTGCTCGCGCTCAGGCTGGCCCACCGGCTCTGCTCCTACTGCTTCCAACGGGTCCTTGATCTCGCAGGGAGGAGGGCCGTTTCGGAAAGGCACAGAAGCCTAACAGCTCTTTCTGCAGTCAGACCCTCAGAGGAGGGTCACATCCCCTTCCAAGTCAGAAAAGGAGTCTACAAGAAACCCAACTCTGAGCGTGGCAGACTCAGGCCTGACGGGTGGAGCTGACCTGCCTTCCTCTGGCCTCACACCAGGCTCAGAGCACTACTCACCCCCGAGGACCAGAAGGTTCTCGGGATCGGGGGGGGCCAGAGAGCTGCTGACCCACCCCCGCCCCCGCCACAATTCTGTGGGCTCCTGAGGTAACCGAGGCACAGAAATCCACAGAACAAGGGGCAGAGCTGAGAGAGACTGAGCACCGGGACATCTGCCCCCTTCCCGCCACCCCCAGGCACTACCGCCTAGAACCTTCTAGAATACTGCCCTCCACCCTCACCCACGTCTACTCCTCCATCTTCCCTCCTTCCTTTTTCTCTTCTCGTTCATTTCTCTCTCCCTCTTTCCTCTCTCTCCGTAGTCTCCCTCCCCCTCCGTCCATCCCCTCGTCCTCCATTCTCCTTCCCTCCGTCCCCTGAGCAGCAGGTAGGAATGACTTATGTTGGCGAGCAGATGCAGTTGTTTCGTTCGACGCCTGTTCCTTCCCAGTGAAGACAGACAGCAGTGGCAGAGGCGGGGGCTCCCCCACGCCAGCCACTCACCCGGGTGGGTGTTTTACACGTTGTAGGCTTTCCTGCCTTCGTTCCAGGTTGATTAACCGCAAGGGCCAGATGCCATTGATGGTCAGACGCCACTGACAACTGTGGGAAGGAAAAGGGCCTCTCTCCCTGAGAGGTTACACTGCCCGGCCTCTGCATCCTCCTCGGGTGGAGTCCACCCTTCCCAGGGGTCCAACACCCAGTCAGGTCCGGACACACTTTCTGGGGTGGAGGCCCGGGTGTGAGTTCCACCTTCTGTAGTCCTCAGCTACCTTCATGCTCACGACGGGGGAGTGGAATGAAGTTACAGCCTTCCCTCCCCTGATTTTCTGGAAGTCTGAGAAAGGTGGAAAGAGAGCAAGGTCCTAGAGCGTGAGGATCGCTCCTCTTCCTGACCCAAATGGGGCGGTCATGTGCCACGATGCACAGGCCCACCACCTGAGGTCCCTCTGCAAAGAACAGAGGTGGGGTGGCCCCTTGGTTTTGTCCAAAAAGACAGAAGCCCCAGTGAGAAGAGCAGAGGGAACTAAAGTAAGAAAGCGAGTCGAGCCTTGGGTGCTTCACTTGGCCACGTTTTTCAGGCTGGATTCTTACTTTACGAGCCTCACATTCTGGTGGTACGAAGCAGGCTCAGGTGTAAGGAATGAGTTATTTAGAAACTGTGGCTCGGCTCAGAAAAGAGTATGAGGTTTTGCCTCGACATGAAAAGAGGAACCAGGGTTAAAATAAGCAGCAAGGGGTCAGGACTGAGACCCGGTAGATCTGATTTCGTCTCCTTGCACACACGCCTCAACGTGCTCCTCAGGAGCCAACTACTCTTGTGATCGCAGGAAAGTGTCTCGTTTTTACAGGAAGGTGTTGTGTTTTTACAGGAAGGTGTATCCTCTGGGGCGGAAACTTTCGCAGGCCGCCCGGGCCCCATAGATCCCTGCACCCTGGTTACCTGCTGTGGGCCACCCAGTGCTGGGGTCGGGAGCCCCCCAGTCCAGCAGGGCCCCAGCTCTTCTAGGAAGCCTGCCCGCCCATGGCCCTGGCTGAGTGTGGCCTCAGGTCACCAGCTCTGTGCCCACGCTCTGACTGTGGCCCGGGGCGGGGGGGGGGGGGGGCAGCTGCTCAGACACCTGGTTGACACGCCAGCCTGTGGCCCCTGAGTGGCCCCGGCAGAGAAAGCTGTTGGTGGTTGAGCCCCCCAGATCCCCTCTGGGGACCGGTAACTGAGAAGGACACCTGTCTCTGGGACAAGAGCAGACGGGCAGAGGACAGCTGAGGCGTGGCAGGGCCCGCCCCAGTGCAGGGCCCCCTGCCCCCTGGTCCCAGGCCAGGCCTTCTCCCTCACGGGCCGCCCACTCCATATAGGGCTTAGCCAAAGTGAGTCTCCATTGTTTGACACCCCCAAAGCCTGACGAGGCCCCAGATCCTGAAACCGCTGCGGGACAGGCAGCAACTCCCAGGAAGGCACATGGCCACGACCACAAGGGTACGGAGGTGAGAGGGGGACATGCCAGACGCGGTCGGTGCATGTTTGTGGGCCGTGGGTACAGCCACGTGTACAAGAAGCCACAGAGTCATGTCTTTTCCAGCTTAAGGCCTAGTCATACTTGAAGTCATCTTCACTTTGAAGGAATAGAAGAAACCACAAGGGGAAAACAGATCAAAAGCATTGACCAACTTTTAACTTAAGAGAGTTGAGACTCCTTTCAGCAAACCACCTATCAAGGATGCCAGCCCGGCCAGGAAAGCTCACACCGTCCTAGACTCACAAAACACTGTGGGGGCCGCGGACGCCCACTGCCTGCCCCACACAGGCCTCCCCTCGGGAGAGACCACCGTGCCCACGATAAGCAGCTGCCAAGGACCTGAAAGGACAGTCTGATACCAGGGGTGCTGCCACTTATCCCCGGTGACCCGGCCAAGATGTGCGAGGGCCCCAGACACGCTAGAAACATTCAAATGGATATTCTTTAGATCCCCGTGCAGACACACATGGGGAAGGATGAAGAAGCCCAAAGGAACTCAGCCTGACCTCTACTGGGTGTGGTAATTCCAAATGAGCCCACAGTGGGATCTCCCACAAGCCCCTGCATCACAGAGCCCCAGCTGCTGGAGAAGGCAGCTTCGAGAGCCCCCGGGCTGGTTCAAGCACCCTCTCTGGGTCTCACTCTCTGACCGAGTGGCTCACTGAAGTGATTCCTTTGACCCCCATCATCTTCCCAGAGGTGTTCTACGCCACACACCTTCTCCCACTTGACACATTTCCAGCGACCGGTGCCCCCGGCACCGGCCTGTTGTCCTGCCCTCAACGGCATCCTAGCTCTGGACAAAATGCATCCTTCCCTTCACGTTTTGGAATCAGTGATCATGCCCCACCTTCCCTCCGCTTTTACTTTCTTTTCCGCTAAACCCCACAGACCCTGTCGCTGCTCCTCCACGACACGGTGTCCTGACCCTGGTCTACCCTTCCTCTCTGCTGCCCACGTGGGTGCATGCCATTTGTTGGTGCCTCTTACCACGGTCATGACTCCTCTGCCCCTCCTGAGGACACCTCCTTTGTTCTGACTACCCGCCCTGCTCTCTTAAGGCAGCCAGATAAAAATAGCTCCCCTGGCCTCCACACCACTTAGTTGGCATGCATGGTGGTCACACAGAGCCCGCGGTGTTTGTCATGCAAACTATGTGGGGGGGTGGGCTTTCGAGACTTGGACTTGGAAAGACTTGCTGCAGCTGATTCTTTGTTAACGTTTAATGGCAAGTTTTACACACTTGGCCTCTAGACGGTGCCACCAGGTGCCATGAGCATCAGCCTTTGGCAGAACAGGCGTCTACAAATGGAAAGGTACTGTTTTGTGCTAACCCGTTGGGCGATCATCTAGTCCCCCAGAAAAAAACTGGTCTGCTCTCCTGTAAGTTCACCTTCTCTCCTTCCCGGCCCACGGACCCTCACTCAGCTGAGCTCACTGAAGAAAATAATCAACAAGCTACAGTCCCTTTCCATTGCCTCTGGGCATCCTTCCCAATGGAGTGGGGTCACAGCTTACCCGCCAAGCAACCCCCACCCCCAGACTGCTGGGGAGAAAGAGGCTCAGCCAGGCCCTCACGTCCAGGCTGTTTGGGGCACAAGCTTTCTTTCCTCTCTTCTTCAACTCTGTCACTTTCTCTGCCAACACCGGCTCCACTCAGGGTCAGATGTCCAGGTTGATAAAGGGCTTACCTGGACAGTGAATTTATCATCTTCATTGGGCAGGATCCTGTACGTGTAAACACAATTCCGGTACCTGAAATAGACCAAAGGCTTCGTTAGAACCCATGCAAAGGAATTCATTTCTCTGGGAACTGAAAAGACAGGAATTCCATGGCTCGAGGAACCCGGGCATGACGTCTCTGAACTTTGGAGCTGACCATTCTGAGGTGAAGATCGGCCTTGACATCAAGCAGTCCTGGACTGAGCCCCCTTCCCTCCGCCCCCCACCCTCCACTCAGGAAGCTCCAGGAAAAGGCGTGTGGGGTCTTCTGGGCATGATTTACATTGGCACTTGACAGCTACGTGGTCTGATTTAAAGGAATCCACCCTCAAGACATAACTTCATTACGAGAGTATTTAGCCCCTCCCGGGTGCCTGGCACTTCACTCCACATTTGTATGTGTTGTTTAACTAGATTTTATTTTATTATTATTATTTTTTAAGTAGGCTCCATGCTCAGCATGGAGCCCAATGTGGGTCTTGAACTCACGACCTTGAGATCAAGACCTGAGCTGAGATCAAGAGTCAGATGTTTCACTGACAGAGCCACCCAGGCGCCCCTGTTTAACTAGTATTTAAACTCATACACTAGTTTAAGGGCCCCTGGGTGGCGCAGTCCATTAAGCGTCTGCCTTCCGCTCCGGTCATGATCCCAGGGTCCTGGGATGGAGCCCCGCATCGGGCTCCCTGCTCGGCGGGGAGCCTGCTTCTCCCTCTCCCTCTGCTGCTCCCCCTGCTTGTGCTCTCCCTCTCTCTCTGCCCCTCCCCCCAGCTCAGGCTCACTCTCCCTCTCCAATAAATAAATAAATCTTTTTAAAAACTTAAAAGAAATAAAATTATACACCAGTTTAAACAATTTAAAACCATAAAGAAAGATAAAAGATGGAAAAGAAATGTCTCCTTTCTCCCCCTCCTGCTGAGCCCCGCTTCTCCGAGTTACCACTCCTTTTTGTAAATCATTCCAGAACTCTTAAATGTACAAACTTAAATATACACATCTTTTTAAATGCACATAATATCACAGTATATATGTTGTTCTGAAATTTGCTTTCCTCACCAAAAAACGTATCTTACAGGTCTTCCCAACTCACGTTCCACCACGTGGTTGTATGATCATTTATTTGACCGGCCTGCCGTGACAGATGGGTAGTTACTTTCAGCTTTTTACCCTCCTAAACGGTGCTGCAGTGTGCACCTCCATGCCTACACCTTGTGTGACTGGTAAAGGCACAGAGCCAGCCTCCCTGTCAGTACGACGGGGACCAGAACAACACCGGCCACCTGTCACTGCCTCCACTAAGTGAGTTAACGTAGGAAGAGCATTTACAGTAGGGCCTGGAACACGCTGGACACACTGCACGTGCTGACATTTACTAGTGGCCGTGGGGAGATCACCACCAGGAGAAGAACCGCAGGAGAGACGCAGGCTTTGTATTTTGAGAGAGACTGATGATCGCCTCCCAGCGAGGCTGTGTCACTTTTCTCTCCCACTAACCGGATATGTCTATTTCCCCACACCCTGCCAACAGGCTGCTATCAGACATTTTCATCTTTGCAAATCTGAGAGGTTAAAGAAAAATGAGTACTCACTTTAATCTGCCTTTCTTTATGAGAAAGGCTGACCGTGTTCCCATGTTTCACTATTCGTCTTTCTTTTTCTGCAAATTTCTTTTCATGTGTTTGGCTTACCTTTTTTTTTTTTTTTTTAATCTTTTGCTTATTTATCTGTAAGACTTTGATACATGCCACAATATATTTTGGAGTTTTGTTTTTTTGTTGTTGTTTTTTAAGATTTTTATTTATTTGACAGAGGGAGACACAGGGAGAGAGGGAACACAAGCAGGGGGAGCAGGAGAGAGGGAAGCAGGCTTCCCGCAGAGCAGGGAACCCGATGCGGGGCTCGATCCCAGGACCCCGGGATCTTAATGACTGAGCCACCCAGGCGCCCCTTGGAGTTACTTATTGTTGACGGTGCTCGTGGAATTTTTTTTCTTTTTAAGCTGTGTAGAGGTTTTACGATTTTACGTGGTCAAGTTTTACAATCTTTTTTTGGCTTGTGAGCCAATGGCTGTTTCAAGAAAGTTTTGGAGAAGTTTTGGGTAATTTCACTTCCACCCGGCTCTTCATTTCTCCCAGGGAAGTTTCTTTTTTCTGTCTTTCCCTCACCTCCGAACGCTCATCGCCCCCCACCCTGTCCTGCCTCCAGAGCCCGAGCTGATGCCACAACTGACTTATTTCAGAGCCTGCAAGGATGACTCTCTAGGCTGCTGTCACCTCAGCTCCCGGAGACGTCCCAGAACCGGGGACCCCGGCCCCACTGCCCCCCTCCCAGGCCCCTCCAGCCTCAGCCCCCTCTGCAGAGCCTGAGGGGTAGCCCCACCCTGCCAGGCTCTTATCTTTCACTGCTTGTTCTCGTGACACTTCCTCCCATAGATATGCAAATGAGACCGGGGCCCGAACAGTCTTATTTGGCTGAGGGCAGCTACTTTGTGTAAGCAGTTGAGCAGGCCCCAAACGGCAGCCTGTCCACAAAAAGAAGAGGGTCACCAGGAGAGGGGCAGAGACATTTGCACGGAACAGGAAGGCCCTTTCGTTCATCAAGTGTTGCACACCAGCCCTTCTGGCTTTTTAAAGAAGTTCCAGGAACCCTGAAACGCAGAAGCAGTTCCGTGTGACTCAAACAGATCAGAATTCAAAAGCGAGTACAAGGGGCGCCTTGGTGGCTCAGTCGTTAAGCGTCTGCCTTCGGCTCGGGTCATGGTCCCAGGGTCCTGCGATCGAGCCCCACATCGGGCTCCTGGCTCAGCGAGGAGCCTGCTTCTCCCTCTCCCTCTGCCTCTCCCCCTGCTCATGCTTTCTCTTCTCTCTCTCTCTATCTCTGTGTCTCAAATGAATAAATAAAATCCTTAAAAAAAATTTTTTTTAAAAACAAGCGAGTACAATAGGAAGAGAGGACACTCCCCCTTAGGGATATCTCAGCAGCGGGCGCACAGGGGGCCGGACTCGCCATCTCTGGAGCTGGGTCAGTTCACCTCTTTGAGGGAAAATGTACAAGGTCACCACCGCCACCCCCAGCCCACAGGAGATCAGCTGTTCCAGACCACATGCCAGGGAGGAATGGGGGCTCTGCAGGCAGGTGGAGGGGGGCACTCCCTGGCCTCCCCCAATCCTCGGCAGCTGTACCTCCCTCTGGTCCCAGATGCATAAACGTGTACACAGAGAACACGCGTATATATATCTACACACACGTGCGCACACACAGATCCATAACCTACATGTATACACACGGGCGCGCAATCTGACACGTGAAACGTGTCGTGAAGACTCCACAACGAAATCCTCTTTGACAGCAACTGCACTAGGATGTAATCCAGACAACGCGCTATGACCGTCTTGTCCAGCCCTTCAAAGCTCTTTGTGGGGATTTAGTAACCGTTTGGGGTGCTAACCCCTTAGGTCCTTGGCTGCTACTCTTTCCAGTGACTGGGGTGCATTTCAGGGCAACTGTGTCAGGAATAGCCCCACTGGAGACCCAGGTGGGGATGGTGCTGGGCCAGGTACGTGGGCCGCTGATCTACTCTCCAGTGAAATGGGGCTTAGAGCAAATGTCCCACGTGACTCTGAATTGCTGCCTGGTGACAGCAGGTGCCCACTCTGTCCTAAGTGGGAAGATGCTTCCCCTGGGCAGGGCATTTCCAGATCAATCCTAATATGGTTTGGAAGTTTTACTTGAATGCAAGAGGACAAGCCAGTGGAAGCAGAAAGCAACACCGTGGCATTTTTAATATCTCAGATAAATATTGCTATTTCTGCATGTCTACTCCCAGCCAAGTGAACACTGACAAGCATGCCCAGAAACACTGTCTACCATGGTGAGCCCCATGGGGGGTGGGGGTAGGATGGGACGGAGAAATCAAACTCTAAAATTCAAGAGCCTCATTAGCGTCTCTCTCTCACGCTGCCGATCAGCTTAGTGTGCTGTATAATTGTTTCTAAGCCCCTTTGTAATTTTTATTATCTATCAGTTCTGATTTCTAGTGTTATTTGTACGTTTTTTTTTTTTTTTTTTTTTATTTGAGAGAGAGAGAATGAGAGCCAGAGAGCACGAGAGGGAAGAGGGTCAGAGGGAGAAGCAGACTCCCCGCCGAGCACGGAGCCCGATGCGGGACTCGATCCCGGGACTCCAGGATCATGACCTGAGCCGAAGGCAGTCGCTCAACCAACTGAGCCACCCAGGCGCCCTGCACATTTTTTTTTTCTTGCTTAAATGTTGTAGACCTCTGGACAAGATGGTGTGGGCGGGAGAACAAGGGGTGGAAACCCTGCACTCAGAAAAGCCACTTGGACTGAGAGAGAGACAAGGGAAAATGTACGTCAGCCCTAGAAACCAAGGGTGTTCTCTATTCACCACCAAAACCTCAAAGAATCCAGCCAGAGAGAGTCAGAAAATGGATGAATTACAAGAGGCCATTAGTTCAGAAGAGAGAAGGTGAGAGGAGGCCATGTGGCCAAATGAAAGGTGGAGGGGAGGCAGCCAGAGTGCTGTTGGGGGTCTGCTGAGCGTCCTGCCCCAGCAGCTAGGGGCCCAGCACATTGGTCCTCGTATGAGACCCTGGCTCTTAGCCCCAACAGCTGGATCTCCGATCGGGGCTCCCACCCCCATCCCTGCTGGTCCTTTTACGTCTGGGAAGAGGATGTGGGCAGAAACCTACTCTGCTCTCCAAAAGAATCTGTTCCAACTTTTCCTGACAGTTCTTTGTCAGAAAAGAAAAATCACCAGACCTATGAAAACACCACACCACTCCAAGGAAGGGCATCATTTTTCTAAGGGCTCAAAGGTGTTACTTCCATGTTTCGCAGAATCACTGCACGAAGAATAAAAGACATTCTGGCGAAATTTGACTTGTGAACTCAGTCCACCATTGCATCTCCGGCACGGGAGAGATCGGTTGTTAAAGATTGAGCAGCGTGAGACAAGGAAAAGTGATCAGATGGGAAAACCCAGGAGTTCACGAGTCAGCAAGAAACACCACAAGAGAGGAGATAAACAGCAGCTCGTGTCCTGGAGAATGCTAACGAGGAAGAAAAACTCGAGAAAGTCAGTACAGAAAGAAAAGACAGGGAGGGAACGTGAGAAATAGAGAAGACAGATCTCTGTCCTCATACGTACATAAGGAGGGGTTTCTGAAAGCACAGATAATTTTTTAAATAAAAATAAAAAGCAAAACGGGGAATAAATCTAAGAGCTTACGACTTGAAAAGCAGAAAATTAAATGGCCAACCCTCTGGCAAATTGAACAAAGGAAAGAAAAAAATGCTTCCCCTTCTTCCTACCCTCCATCTAGACGGGCTCCATCCTTCTCCACCCGCCCTGTGTCTGGGGGATGGCCCCGGGTGGGCTGCCTCACCCAGGTCTGGCACAGACAAGAGTGAGAGGAGCACGGGAGGGGGACATTCGGTCCCCTGACCCCACCCTGCCTCCAGTAGAGGCTACAGCTTCAGTCGGAGGGCCTGGTGATAGCCTGGCCCCTGGCTCTTCAGGTGCGGGAATGGCTTCCCAAGGTTGCTAGCCCTAGGCTGAGTTGCCTTCCCTATGCCTGTCACCCCTATGGATTAGGCCATCCATTCCCTGCTGGGAGCCCAGCCAACACAGGAAGGAAACAAAATCAAAAAGAGAAAAAGAAGAAAGGACAGTAATAAAAGAGAAACCTGAAAATTACAAAAAACTAGGCATAATTGTGTGCCAGAAAATTTGAAAAGCTCAAAAAATGGGCTGTTTTCTGAAAAATGTAGATAACTTACTGAAAGTGAAACAAGAGATAGAAAACAAGAATCCATCAACACCAAAGAAGAAACTGAAGCAAATATTTGAAAATTATCTCTGGGGCGCCTGGCTGGCTTAGTCAGTGGAGCATGTAACTCTTGATCTCGGGGTTGTGAGTTAGAGGCCCATGTTGGGTGTGGAGATTACTTAAAAATTAAGTTTAAAAAATAAATAAATAAATAAATAAATAAAATAAAAATTATTTTGTGGCTCTGAGGAAAAGCACCTCTGCCAAACTTCTTTTAATGTTTCAAAAAAATCAGATAATGATGATGCCACATGAATGTCTCCATATTTTGTAATTTCCATGACTCTTCAACCATAACTTGACCAAATCATATAACTCAATGTCACCTATGAGCATATATACAAAAATCCTAAATAAAATTCAGAGTACAATAAAAAATTAACATAATCAAGAACAGTTCATTTTAATCGTGCAAAAATGGTTAATGTTAGGGAGTTTATAAAATTAAGCTATTATGCCAGGAAATGAAATGAGGGATAAACAACAGAATCATCTCAATAGATATTAAAAAGGCATTCGATAAAATTAAATACTTAGTCATTCAAGACTTTATAAAACTAGGAAAAGATGGGTCCTTGTTTGACATGACAAAGAGCAACAACTCACTTTCATCAAGCGCTAACTTCGTGTGGATATTGTATCAAGTCCTACCCAGTCAGTGTCATGTGTGACTCTCACAGAACTTCCTGAGGTAGATCTGTTCTCTTCCCAACATCCTCCACTGCAATGTTTGAGAACTACTGGCCAATGTAATAAACTATGAAATCTAAATCAGAGTTACAAGTATTTGGAAAGTAGACCACAAAATGATCCTAATTTATATATAACATGATTGCCTCTCAAGAAAATCCAAGAGAAGCAAATGGAAAACAATTTGAAATAAAGAGAAGTAAGTCAAGTGATAGAATAAAAGGTAAATGTATAAAACCTATAACTTCCCTGTATGTTATCAGTTACCACAAAAGGGTAACTGGAGGAGAAAAGGTATCATTTACAAAAGTAACAAAATTATAAAGTAATCAGAAGTAATCATAACAAGAAATAGGAAGGATCTATAGGAAGAAAAATGACAAGATTTTAAAGAGGGGAGGGTACACTTATCATTAAGACTAATACTAAAATGTTCTGGGGACGCCTGGGTAGCTCAGTCGGTTAAGCGTCTGCTTTCGGCTGATGTCATGACCCCAGGGTTCTAGGACTGAGTCCTGAATCAGCCTCCTTCAGCAGGGAGCGTGCTTCTCCCTCCACCTGCCACTCCCCCTGCTTGTGATCTCTCTCTCTCTCTCTCTCTCTCTGACAAATAAATAAAATCGTAAAAAAAAAAATACTAATACTAAAATATTCCTTTTCACAAGTTATGTTATAGATTTCCTGCAATTCGAACTGAAGTCCCAATTGTATTTTTTCCAACTTGGCAAAATTATTAGCTGGTTCACCTGGAGAATACTTGAAAACAACAGATATGAATACCCTAAAATAAAATAGTTTATAAAATTGTGGTGACGCATTTGGTGTAAGAAAACCAGACATACGTGGAGCAGGGTAAACAGGCAAGAAAGAGATATATAAGACTTAATGTACAGGGAAAGAGGCATCAGAAAAGGAGCAAATCATTCAATAAAAGTTTTTGAGAAAGATGATTGGTTACTGAAAAAAATACACATACACCTTTGTCTTACACCATCCACTGAATTAATTCCAGAAGGATTAAAGTGTTCAATGTAAAAAAAACCAACAAAACAAAACAGAAATAAAGCCCCCCAAACTTACCATTTCTCCATCTGTTTTTGCCAAGTAGCTTGCATGTGATATACACACCTGTTCGATCCAGCCACTGACACTACTACATAGGTATTCTTGGCCCTGGTTTTCAGATGAGGAAACCAAGGCCCCACAGAATCTGGAGGTTGGACAGGCACAGGCATCCTTAGCCTGAGTCCATCAAGTTCCACAGGCCCTGTCTTAACCCTCCCGCCTCTCCCTGGGGAAAAAAAGAAAAAAACAAAAACAGAATATCCATGTGCAGACGGACTCTCTACATTGAAAAGCAAAGGAGAAAAAAATAAAGGAAAAAGATTGATAGACTTCGTGAAAATTTACAATCTCTGACTGTCAAAGAAATCACAAAGTTTAAAGGCAAACCACAGTGAAAATATTTACAACAAAAGTGATCTAAGGGGGCGCCTGGGTGACTCAGTCGGTTAAGCGGCTGCCTTCGGCTCAGGTCACGGTCCCAGGGTCCTGGCATCGAGCCCCGCATCGGGCTCCCTGCTCGGCGGGAAGCCTGCTTCTCCCTCTCCCGCTCCCCCTGCTTGTGTTCCCTCTCTCGCTGTGTCTCTCTCTGTCAAATAAATAAATAAAATATTAAAAAAAAAAGTGATCTAAGGACTTCACGTAAATAGATAACAGAAAAACCTCACCTTCAAAAGAAAAATGGCAAAGAGAATGGACAGATCATTCACCAAAGAGGAATTATGAAGGTCAACAGTCCTATCAAACGAGTCTACTATAACTGCAATCAAGAAATGCAAAGAGAAAGGAACAGAAATTAAACCCCTTTCACCTTGCAACTTAATAATTTTTTTTTTAAGGGCAAATATTCAGAATAGGGAGCCTGGAATGAGGTGAGCACTCTCTTGTACAGCCGACTGACCGGAGAATAAATTGGAACAAAATTTCTGGAAAGCGATTTGTCATTCTGTATCAAGAGCCTGAAAAACTTTTCAATCCTTTGCTCCGGTAATTCCACCCCTGGGAATCTGTAACCAGAAATGTCACATTTCTGCACAAAGACCTTCATCACCATCATGTTTATAACAACAAAACACTACTGGTAACTCAAATGTCTGACAATACAAGAATCACTTCATAAATTGCGGCACATCATGTACTAGAATTCTGGCACCCGTTAAATATGATATTTAAGGGAAAAAAATTTTAACTAACCGGGAAATGTTAACGTGGCTAAAAAACACAGACCAAAATTACATGGTTATAGCGGTATACAGTACAGAGATTTAGCTATCTGTGGAGCAAGAGGAACAAAGAAAGAGTGAGAACATACACCTACAAATTAACAGTATTTATGTTGGCCTCTCAGCAATCGGGTGATTATTAATCTTCTTTACGCTTTGTCTTCTTTGTACATTATACTTAATACTGTATTAAGTTACTTGAAAGAACAGGGCAGTGCTTATCAGCAGATCTAGTTCTATGTGGGCCCCCGACGCCTGGCATGGCCTCACACGCCTCTCCTCTCTGGAGGCCAGGCTCCTGGCTGGCAAGCGAAGGGGCTGGATCAGCGCACCCTTTCGGAGCCAGCCCTGCCTGGGGTCATTTTTAGAGAGTAACTGAACCCAAACTGTTTGGGTGCTGGTACTTATTAACACGATGCTTTTCTAATTAATGGACAAAGGGGGTGTGACACGAGCATGGGAGAAGGAAAGGTCTGGTCCCCAGAACTGCGGGCTTGGCCTCCCCACTTCCCTCCGGCAAGGCCTGCTGCAGCGACCGGCACGGATCCCCACCCGTCCACATGCTGGGCTCCCTCCTCAGAGCCTTAGGGCTTCTGTCCCCTCAGTATCTTCCTCCTAAATGGGAACTAGTTCATCACTCTTAAGATGGCCGCCATTCCTTCTTGACTTTATCTTCCATCTACCTGGTGGTTCTTCCTGGTATCCGTGCCCCTAGAGCCCTCTCTCCCTCAGGCTTCCGGGGGCTCAACCCTGGCTCCAGCGGCCACTGGACACTCATGCACCATTCAAGTGCTCTTCCTGCCTTATCTCTTTGAGCACTTCCTCTGAGGAGGCCCCACATGACAGCTCACTGTCTCCCGGAGGCTCTTACAGGCCTCCAGGAAGTTCTCAAAGTGACAGTCTGCCCGAGTTCTCCTCTTTCCTTCTGCTGTGGAATTTTCTTCACACACAGGCCCGTACTCCCCTGCATCTGAGATGTAACTGCTCACTCTATAACTTGTACAAAATAATGGCCAGTGTTCTATGGCTGCTTACCACGTGCCTGGCCTTGGGTGGGTCACACGGGTTGACCACATTCTCTCGTTTTACCCTCTCAATAATCCAATGACAACAACAGACAGACAAATAACCCGATTTTTTAAACGCGCAGAGGATCTGAATACACGTTTCTCCAAATAAGATATAGGGAAATAGCCAATCAACACATGAAAAGAAGCTCAACACCTTTAGTCGTTACAGAAACACAACTCAAAGTCACCATAAGAGGCCACTTCACACCCCCTGGGATGATTATTACCAAAAAGATAACAACAAGGCTTGGTGAAGATGCGGGAGAATCAGAATCGTCACACATGGCTGACGGGGACACAAAATGGAGCTGCTTCTGCGGAAAGCAGGGTGACAGTTCCACAAAGACTTGGAATTACTATAGGACCCAGCAATTCCACCCAAGGCCACTGAAAACACGTGTTCACATAAAAACTTGTACACGAATGTTCACAGCAGCATTGTCCACAATAGCCCCAAACTGGAAATAACCCGCAAGCCCATCAACTGATGAAAGGGCACATGAAATGTGGTCTACCCCCACAACAGACTATTATTTAGCCATAAAAAGGAATGCTCAGGCTGCAACATAGATGAACCTCAAAAGCATCATGTGAAAAAAGCCAGATACAGGAGGCCACATATTATATATGATTCCACTTATAACCCAAGGACTGGGCTTCTCACCAGGGAGGATGCCGGGTGGGCACAGGGAGGTTAGTGTCTCGAGAATGTTAGAACTCACATCAGATGTAGCCAACCACAGAGGGCTCACCTCTAAGGACTGTGTTGCACGGCAAGGATTTGGGCAGGAAGGGCAGGCCTCTCCTCACTCCATCGCTAGGGCAAGGAGGAAGGCCTGGCCAGGGGCACCCCTGCCATTTCCTCCCTATGCTTGGGCTCATACTCCAGGAGAGGGGACCATTCAACGGAGAAGCACCATTGTGAATGTAACCCGTCAGGTAGGCCAGCTTGTAAAACACACCAAAGCCAGAGCCTGTGTTGGTTCTGGGGGGGTTGTTCTGGAGTGCTGGGCACGGGCACAGAAAACCTGGAGACACTCAACTTCACCAGGTTGTTCTGAGTCACTTCAAATGGAAGAGCCAGTGATCCATTCAACACACAGGCCTTCACAGGCACACCAGTCCCTCCTGTCTTGCACCCGGAAAGACGACTCCGAAGAGTTGCCCTTGGACAAGCTCTTACATAAACCAGATTTCGAGAGCCCGTGGTCCTCCAGCTCTGGCTGCTGGCTACTGTCTGGACCAGCGTTTGTCCCCACTTTCTATGAATGCGGGAAATGGAAACCAGTATTTCCTTGCATTGCACAAAAATAATCAATGAGCGGTGCAGACTTGCCTTAAACGTTGGAAGGGGTTTGGAAGAAGGGGGACTCTAGCCACGTGTTCGCACCACAGGAAATGGCTTTACACCTCTCCTGGACATTGCTACCCTCCCAAGTCCCTTCTCTGCGCCTCCCCCTTCTAGGCCTCCCCGACCCCACACACACCCAGGCTGGCTGGCTCCTCTCTCTTTCTCCCTCCCGAGAACGCTGCCATTTATCAGTCCTATAAGTGTGGCATGCCCCTTAACCTCTCTGGGTCTCAGCTTCCTCATCTGTAAAGTGGGGCTAATGATAGTCCTTCCTCCAAAGGCCCTGGGGGACAGTGAGTTAATCCATGTAAAGAGCCTAGAATGGGGAGCCTGGCACACAGGAAGCCTTCGTGAGTCTTTTGGGTTATTTTTAGACAGGACAGGTTAGCAACCACCTTCTGCAAGGCTTAAGGCTTACTCTACCTCAAGTGGCCTATCACACTCTATCATCCTAACAAGAAAAATGCCTTCTCCGAGGGAACTTCTGGTGGCTCAATGTCCTACCTGTGCTTCCTCATCTTTGGGGCTCTGCTGACAAGGCCAGAGTCCAGGTTGCCTGGTACCCGGTCCCTGGGAAGGAGACCGTGGGTGTGCCTGGGTAGCTCGGCGGGGGTGGGGAGGCTCTGTACTGGGGAAACCAAGACTACGTGCCTGCCACGGCTGGCCGGACGGGGCACTGGTTCCTGAACCAAAGGCAGCACACACCTGTCCCTCCCGTAGGAGGGGAGCCAACCCTCTCTAGTGCGCTTTGGTGGGTGGGCAGGTTGTATGCCCAGCGATGCTGGGCCACTGTTCTAGCTCTGTCTGTGCAGCCTGAGCAAGGAGAGGCTGGTCCTGCCGACTCCTGGCCCCTTCCATGGAGGGACCCCCACCCCAAAGGTGTATCTCCTTTCTGCAGCATAAAGCACCTGACAGGCACCCTGGCCCCACGTGGACGTGCCATCCTGGCAGGAGAGGAGGGTGTGAGCTTGATAGCCTCTTAGCGACCCCATCCAAGATGGGCCGGACGCCCCCTCCAGGGACCCCTGTGGCGGGGTTGAGTCAGGTCACGGGAGGATGACGCAGGCCCTGTGTCCCTCATGTTTTCAAGCCCCTTGCCACAAGATGACAGAGCTGGACTCAAACCATGTGGCCAGCTGCCTGGGGGTCTTCCCCTCCAGCTCTCTGTGCCCAAGAAGAACCTCCGGGGTCTCCCTCAAGCAGGCCTCTCTGAGCTGCCAAGGAGAGGGCTGAGCTTTCCTGCCCAGGGGCAGGTGGTAGGGCTGACCTCTCGAGAGGAAATGTGGGTTTGCGAGGCCTGGGGTGATTGTGCGCTCTCATCACGTGGGCGGCCCTGAATTGCAGCCTTGTCTTTTGGTGTCTCCCTCACCCCCTCTCTCGTTTCATTTAAATAGTCAAATCCTGTTCTCTTTCCTGGGCACCAAGGCCACCGGGGAGAAGGTGTACACAGTTCCTGGTGCTCCCAGCGCAGACGCCTAACTCGGCAGCTGAGCTTTCCTGCTGTGCCCTCACTCGCCAGAGGGCACTGGGGAGAGGCTCCGGCCACTGGGCCCAGGCAGGGTGTCTTGGCGTGTCCGGCCAGGAGGCCTTTTCCCCTGGATATTTCTAGAGCAGGAGGGCAAGTCTTGGTGGCTTCCTTCTGCAGGCCTGGCTCACTCTGAGAGCCCTGACCCCGCAGCTGCACACCCCCCCACCCCGGGGTCCCTGCACTCTCGGCTGACTTCCAGACAGCCAGCACTTGTGAAACGGAGGAAAGCCCAGCTGCTTTTCACCCTGTCAGGGTTCCCAGCACTAGGCCGTGGACCCAGATGGCGTGCGGGCAAGGTCTGCACCAGGCCACAGAGAAGTTAAATCTAATTTGATTTAAAGGACTGGCTTTTTTTTTTTTTTTTAAGAGTACACTTTTCCTGCTCTTTTGGTATTCAAGGATGTTTTCTTCCATGAAATGAGCCTTTGGAAGGTGGCAGATAGTTGTCATTCATTTTAAGTTTTTCATTCTTAAATCTCCTTAGTTGGCGAAATGAAAGGTGGCAGCGGGGTTGAGTCTCCCAGGTTTGGGGAACGTTTGGTGGCCCACCCTATCCTGAAGCCTGCAGTGGCTCCTGACCCTGAAGGAAGGGTGGCTTCCCTCAAAGAGCAGAGGGGAAAAGGGAGCCCTGGGCCTGGCCAAAGGGCAGGGTCCCCAGGGAGGAATCCAAGCCCTGGGGTCTGGACCTAAAAGGGCTTTGAAGACAGGAGCTTGATGAGAAGCGCGGACATCTGTGGGCACTACGGGCGCCCCCTCTAAGAAGGGGACCCTGTACATTCGCTGCAGCCCTGTGAGTGATTCAGTGCAGATGAGCAGAGGGGAGGAGAGGCGGAGGAAGGAAGAGGGGAAACCAGGCCTGGACCCCAGCTTGCCACCAGTCAGCAGGGCGGTGGAGCCAAAGGCCTCACCCTCTCAGAGCTCCTTCCACCCACCCGTAGTCCGCGGCGTGGGACAAGAGGCTCCCGAGGGCCTCTAGGCGTAGCCCCGGCTCTGGCTTGCCACCTGCCAGTGCGGAGTCAGAGACCACGTCTGTAACCTGCGCACAACCCGAGCACCCTGACCAAAGGGCCCCTGGGAGGGTCCTAGAAGCTCTCAGCAGGAGGCTCAGCACACAGCCAACACCCAACAGCATCGGCCTTCCGCTAAGGTCCATGGGGCAGGAGAGAGAGCCATGTGGGCCCAGTGGAGTCAGTGTGGCGTCTTCCCATCCTTTCCAAGGCCCTGTTGGCAGGTGCCCGGGGGGTAGGGGGGCAGTGCCTGTGGGGAAGTCCAGGTCTCTTCCCCTGAGTGTGAGAGTCGCGGGGGGGGGGGGGGTGGCGGGGGGGAGTTGGCCTTGGGAGGTGGGCCTCTGGTGCAGTCAGCGCTCCGGCCCACTGGCCAGCTGCGTCCTTGTCAGCACCCTGGCTTCCCTTGCTGTCCCCTGGAACCTATGCTCACACTCGGCCTGACAGGGTTCGGAGTGGGGCGGCAAGGGTCCGGTTGTCTGGGGGCAGCCTCTGGGGGCAGAGGGCCCAGGCTTTGACTGTTGTCAGTCTCTGAACCCATTCGAGTCTCAGTTTTCTCATCTGCAAAGGGCACTGATACTGGAAACTGCAGTTCAGGTCGCCAGAGGATAAAATGGGATTAACCCCAAGACAAATGCTTACCCTCGATGCTCAGAACAGGTCTGTGTTCAGTGACCTCCTTCCCCTCCTGCCTGGTCAGGGGGAACTTTCTGCAAGGCCACGGATACTACCTGAGAGGTGCAGGGGGACAGCCTGTCCCCCACCGTGCCCTGGCACTGCCCTGAGCCTGGCAGGGGTGGTTAGATGGCGGGGCTGCTGGCGTGAGGGCCTTTTTCAGACATGGGTCAAACAAGGGTGTTTTAAAAAGGAACCTTCAGCAAGTGGCTGTTTCCTCCGTTGTTAAGACAACTGGAGGTTTCAGCAATATCCCAGAGCTGGGAGTGGGGTGAAGTGGGGACGGGGGTGGGGGAGTTGACGGTGACTGAGAGGCCACAATGGGTGGGGGACACTGCCCAGTGCTGAGGTGGGGGAGAAGAGGCTCTCGCTGTCAGTGATGGTGACTTCCTCTGCTCTCAGGGCCCCGAATGCAATTTCTGGGTGAACTGAAAGCTCTTTCTTGGGTGAACCCTCCCCATATTCTGGCTCCCCGAACTACAGCTTCCAACACGGGCCCAAAGCCTGGGCTCCGGAGAGGTCCTCTCTTGCCACATCTGTTCTTCCACGAGGGTTTCCAAGCTGGGCATGTTTGACCCACACCTGAACTGACCAAGCCGCTTTCTAACACCCGCACCGCTCTGGAGCCCTGAGGCTTCTGCCTGCTTCCCAGAGTCTGGAGACGGCCCGCCCCCGCCTCCTGGCCCCTGGCACCACCGCTCCCAGGCAGCCGCAAGGGTGACCAGGCCCCGGGGGGCCCTGGGGAGCTCCCGGGGGCCGAAAAACCTATGCTCCAAGGCCCAGCGGGGCCCACAGTGGGCGTCGGCTGGACCCACCAACAAATCTGGGCAACACGCAAGACGGGTCCATGCATCCCATGACATGAAGACAACGTGGGCGCGAGGCCCGAGCTGGCCTCCCCTCCCCGGGGCCCCGGCGGGCGGCGGGGGCCCGGGCGGGGGCCGCGCACTTACAGCACACACAGCGCGTAGGCCCGGGAGATGGACTCGCTGGCGCGCACGAGGAAGCTCCCGTCCTTGCCCGTCCTGGACAGCAGCTCCTCGGCCTTGGCGCGGGTGATGTTGCCATGGTTCCAGCAGGGGACCATGGCGGCCACGGGCCTTCCCGGGGCCGGGCCGGCGGCCACCCCAGGACCGACGCGCCACCGAGGGGAGCTGAGGCCCCTGCACTGCGAGCCGGCGCCGCCGTCCGTCTGGCCCCGCTCGGTGGCCCCGCCGCTGCCACCAGCTCCCTGGCCGACTTCCTGTTTCAGGAGCTCAGCGAGGGAAAGGAAGCCAGCAGCAGCCCGAGAACTTCCTCATTGCGGAGACCCGCCGGGCGGCCGTGCTCCACCTTCCCACCCCGCCCACCCGCCTGCCGCCCCTCCCGCTCCCCCCACCCCCGACAAGGCCTCCTGGGGGTGTCAGCTGCTTCGGGCCCAGGAGGCCCACGGCTGGCTTCCGAAGGAGCGGGGCCTAGCCGGTGTGGACCGGCCAAAGCAGTGGCCACTGGAGGCCCGTCCCGCGGCTCACGTGGGGTGGCCACGCCCTGGCCGGATCCCTCCGCCTTCGGGCCTACCCTACCCCGGAGCTTCGCCCCCTGGGACCACGGCCTGCCCACCCCGGAGCCGAGCAAAACTGAGGGGTGGGAGCACAGTTGAGCCCAGCCCCACGTGAGAGACTCGGGGCACCGCACAGCCCCGAGTGCTGGGAGGACCTTGGGTGACACCACCTGAGGGCTCCAAGGGCTCAGGCGACAGCCCTGGGACACCTTTACCCTCATCCCAGGGGCCTGTGGGTGTGAAGGTGCCCTGTTCTCCATGGCAACCCCGCTTAGTGACACAGGAAGGCTGTGGAGGGCTCGGGACATGGACATTGCACGGGGCGAACGCAGGCTGGGTTTTCACCTCTGGGTCTTTCCAGGACACGTGGGAAACCACACTTCCCTCCAGGCTGGCCACCCGGCCAAGGATAAGGAACGGGGCTTCCAGTGCCCTTTATCTCCGCAGAGTCTGGGTGGCCAGCCGGACGGCGGCTCTTCCGAGGCTGGGCCTGGCTGCACGTGCCCATGGCTCAGCCGAGAGCTGCCTCCCTGCGGCCACCATCCCAGACCGGCGGATTCTGAGGGCTCCAAAGCGAACACCCACTCCTGGGGTGCACTCGGTTCTTGGGTCAAGCCCACCAGGGTGAAGGGGCACTGTGACCTATTGCACAAGGTGTGGTGCCCCCCCCCAATCCCACACCCAGACCTTGCCCCCCAAGACATGACAAGAGACCTCCCTCCACAGGCCGCAGCATCCGAAACCCACAGCTCTACATCCACATCTGAGCTGCAGGAGCTGATCAGACTTCTCTCTCTCAGCCCCAGTTTCCTCTTTCCTACCTTGAAGAAAGTAGCTCCTAAAGGAGCTCACGTGTGCTGAGGAGCCCCCAGCCCCTCCCACCTGCACGGACGTACTGGCTCTCAGCAGGTGATTCTGAACAAGCACATCCTGATTCTGAGGCCCAGAGTGTGGCCCCTGGGCTCCAGGTGAAATTCCTTTTGGACGCTCCAGCCCAGTGAACTCGCCAGTCTTCTCTCCCACCTCCCCAAGCCACTGTGAGCTTCCTCTCCCCTGACTGCTGCCCCTCCCCCGCTCCTTCCCCTGGACCAATGACTCAACTCCCAAACCCTCAGAACGTAAGAAGCTAGGAAGCAAGGGTCCTCTGGGCAGGCCCTGAGCTAGGCACGGGGAAATGATGGGGACAAGAGCTGGCCTCCACACTCTGGCCTTCAGGAAGCCAGCAGATTCTCCCATCACCCACTTAGCACCCTTCTTGCCTCCCTGTTAACCTCCACCAACCTCCTCATGGGTTTCAGCCTCGAAACCTCCTGGTCTCTCTAGGGCCCATCGGGAAGATCCATCTGCAATCCTGGCCCCTTAGTACCTTGACCAGTTCATCCACCATGTCCAAGACTTTTACACTTATAACTGCCTTCCTGCCTTCCCTCTCTCAGGACTCTATCCCCACCAAGTCCTGCCTCTCCACAGAGTTGGGTGGCCAGTGGGACTGCCCTTGTCCTTCGACTCCATTGTGATCTCCCTTGGACACACACGACACATACATGACACACACGTTTCCCTAATTTTTAGGGCCCATTCCATCTCTACTTCCACCTAACCCAGTTGCCTGAGCCATCTGACATGGTCAGCTTCCTGGTCCCCCACGCTTCTGCTCCCCATGTTTGAAAAACTGCAATGTATTTTTTTAAAGATTTATTTATTTATTTAAGAGAGAGAGAGAGAGAGAGAGAGAGAGCGCGTGCGCACACACGTGGGGTGGAAGGAGTGGCAGAGAGAGTCCTAAGCAGACTCCACACTGAGCACAGAGCTCTACAAGGGGCTTGATCTCACCACCCTGAGATCAAGACCCAAACCGAGTTCAAGAGTGGGACGCTTAAGCAACTGAGCCCCCGGGTGCCTGGCAACATTTAGATCTAGACCGCCCTTATGGTTGGTGGGACCTGGGTAAATATTTTTTTGCAGGGCCCCTGTCTATATACACAAAGTACTAAAAATTTGCATTATAACATTTGTGGACCCATGGGGGGAATAGTGATTTATCATTAAAGATTTAGAATAATGGCTAGAGAAGAGGTGATTATGTTCAGTGTCCAGTCAGTGCACTGGAAGAGCCTTCGTGATGTCCAGGCTCTTGCTTCCTGTTCAGATCCTGTTTTTTATTGTCTTGTGTTCATGGAAGCCCTTTGCTGGACCCCAGGGCTCCCCATGGCCCACCAGCCTGGGCAGATAGTTAGGTGTCACCTACCCATTCCTATTGGAGAATGAGGAAATCCAAGTGTTTACTCCCTGAGTCACCAAATCAAAGGGAGCAGTGATAGTCAATTTTCTGTGCAACTTGGAGAGGCCACAGTACATAGATATTTGGTCAAACATTATTCTAGTTGTCTCTGTGAAGATATTTTTAGATGAGATCAGTATTTAAATCAGTAAACTCTGAGTAAAGCAGATATTGCTGATGGGCCTCATACAATCAGTTGAAGGCCTTAACAGAAAAGACTGAGGTGCCCCAAGAAGGGGGAATTCCGTCAGCAGACTGCCTCCGGCTTGAACTGCAGCCTCAACTCCTCCCTGGGTCTTCAGCCTGCCTGCCCACCCTGCAGATTCTGGACTTGTCAGTTTCCATAGTCACATGAGACAATTCCTTACAAAATAAATCTCTCTCATTTATATACACACGCACACACACATCCTGTCGGCATGTGGCTCTGGAGAACCCTGACTAACACAAGAGGAAATGTTTGAAAGCTGCTCACTGGCTGGTGTCATCAGGAGTGAATGTCCCCCTGCCCCCCAGACCTGATAAAAAGGCATCTTGAGCTGAAGAAGGGGAGGGAGCAGCCACTCACAGAGAACCAGGGTAGGACCAGGAGGCCTGAGCCTCCTGTCATCAAGCAGCTCTGCTCCCGGTGTCAGGGGGCCCAGGGCAGGTGGGTCGCCCCCCCTCATCTCTTCTGTCCTGAGAATTTACCCTGCCCCCCATGGGCCCCTCCCAAATCAAAGGTCAAGGACCTCAATAATGTTATTGAGTTGGGGGAAGGGGCTCACTCTCTGACCCGGGTGTAAGTTGCCCACCCAGTGGAGATCTCCTGAGAGCTGGGACACCTCCAGACATAGCAAGGATCATCATATCCTCTACCCTCCGTCGGGAAGGAAGGGTCCGGTCCCTCCCGCTTCAGCCCACTCTCTCTCAGCCTCACCCCTGTGATTTTCGAGGACTGTCAGGATGCCTGGTTCCACCTGCCTGCCTTCTCACAGTGAGTCCCTGCTCCACTTGTGCTCGGGCATCTTCACGTGGTCTTTCTAGATCCTCTCTCCAGACCCCTGAGGACACGAATTCGGCTCAGCAGTCCTGAGTGCTGGGCCAGGCTTCTCACAGGCCCTGGGCCTAAGCCTCCCGGAGCCTGGGGCACCATGAAGGGTGGGAAGGCAGGGCCTCCGCTCACAACACGCACACACTCTTTCCCCTGCAATCTCTGGTTTCAGAGCTGGAGATCAGACCCTGAGTCATACACACGGGAGCGGGACCCGATCTGAGTCCCAGCTCTGCCTCAAGATCTAGCATCCGATCCTCGTTTGCGTCTCTGTGAAGGGGGTAGTAATATCTCTGCTGAAGGGTGTTTGTGAGGTTGCTAAGTGTCTGGTGTGAGGTGGGCGCTCTAGATGAGGCAGGCCTCCAAGGTGGCCCTCCTGACCGCTGCCTGGACGACAGAGCCGGGGGGGGGGGCTCCAGCCAGCGGCCAGTGTCAATGACACTGGCCATTGGTTTAACGACCCTGGTCTGAAAGAGGACACGATTCTATAAAAGTGCTCTTCACCTACAACTAAAAATAACCTAAAATGGGTCAGATTCAGAGCCTTGTGACTCCCCACCACCAGGGGGAGCCTCCAACTCTTGCCTCCGGCCCTGAGTTCCTGTGTGACCCTGAGCGGGGCTGCCACTTTTCCAAGGGCCCCGCCTCTCCTGTTCCCATAGTACCCACGCCTTCAGGGACGCAGGCAATACCCCCCCCCCCGCCCCCCCCCTCCCCAGGGCTCACCAAGTCCATAACTGTGCTCAAGGATTTCCTTCGGACACCAAAGTCCTGGCAGCGCCCAGCTCTCCCCTTGCCAGGAAATCAAATAGACCTGAAGTGCAACCAGAAGAATGGGGCTGGATTTGGGGAAGAATTGGATAAGGGAGAAAATCACATCCACAGAAATAACTTGTGTCTTTTGCCAAGATTGTTAAAGATGCAGGAACATATTCAAAATACAATGGTAAATTTAAAAAAAAAAAAGAAAAAGAAAAGAAAAACATCAGGAAACCAATTTGAGGCTACAGTATGAATCCAACTACGGAAAAAAGAAAAAAAAGTTATCCTGGGAAATCACCGAATACGAAGGGTGGTGAGTTAGGTAGCAAATCCACGAGCAATCTTTTTCCTCCTTCTACTTTCCCGGATTTCCTTTGCGACCACATACTACTTTTCTGTTACAAAAAATAAATAAAAAGACAACTCGGCTTCCAGAAGGCACGGGTGAAATCTTTCGGGAAGGCTTGGCTTTTGTGGAGGGCTGGTTGCATCCCTGGAGATACCCCCTCCGGCACACAGCCCTCCAGATTCATAAGGAAGAGACGGACTTTTCTTCTTTAATCTTTTTTTTAAGTGGAAAAAAATAATACACACCCATAGTAAAAATTCAGTGAAGAGTGTAAGTGTCCCTGCCACCCCGGGCCCCCAGCCCCATCGCCCCAGGGCCAGCATCTTATATTCTTGCAACACTTTATATGCTTATGCAAGCATAATTTTGCAAGGCCTCATTGTTTTAAAAAACCTTGTTATACGGCTTACTTTTTTTTACTTCACAGTATTTCTGAACATTTCATGGAGCTTTTTGGTATCTACCACATTCTTTTAAAAGCTGGCCTACTATCACACGCCATAGCATCATGCATTGTACCCATCTCCTACTGGTGGACACTGAGATTGTTTCCAACGTTTGCTATTACAAAGCAGAGTAGATGTACCTGCCAGAGAGGTCCCTAGAAGGGCAACTAGGGTCCAAAGGCTGTGCACACTTTTTGTTTGGGTTAATGATGCCGTACTGTCTTCTAAAGAGGTTGCACCAAATGACATACCTACAGTGTATGGGAATTGGGTCTTCATATTTCCTCCAGCCCAGAGGGGCAATTCTGGTGTCCCATTTTAAGAAAGTGACATGGATCCTACTTATGAAATAGCTTTTTTTTTTTTATGAAATAGTTTTTTAACAACAGCCCTTGGTGACTTGAGTTTCAAAGTGCTTCTTGACTTTCATCACAGGATTCATTTAAAAAAAGAACTGTCCCTCTGCATTTGTAATAAGATTTGAATTTAAAAAACTTGTATGCTCCCTTTCCCAGAAAGCTGCCTGGGTGTGTTTCCTGCAATGAACATGAACGTGTGAAGGGCTGGCCCGCAGCCTTGGAGGCCCTGGCGGCTTTGCACCCCTGTGGCACCGAGCCACATCTTGTGCGTAAAGCCAAGTACACCAGTGATCTCCTTCGGGTAACCACATGGCGGCGGCAACACCCCTTCCTGGTTCTCTGCCCCCAGGGTCAGATTTGCCAAACTCTGGAGCCAGCAACTCTGGGGCTCTGAGCCAAGACATGGGCCAGCATGGGCAGCCTGCTGAGGCCACCCGGCTGCCGCTGACGCGTGCAGGGCCACCCCCAGCCTCTGTGCTGGCCCCGCGCACACCCCAACCCTCCCTGGGCTGGGCCTGTTATTGCACTCATTTCCTAAGTGCATTTTCTGCCAAGAGCCACTAGCTTTCCGTGGCGATCATACACCAACTCCTTCCCAGCCTCATCTCTTCCTCTTCCTCTTTGCCTCCATGGCCGGTGGTTCTCCTAACGAACGCGCCAAAACAAAAAGCAAAACCACGCTGTTGGTTCCAGCTTCAATCCCGGGATCTTCTGCTCGCTGTCCTCTTGTGGACTTCCTCCTGCGTGGCCGGCCCTGGGTGTCAGGAAGCTCGGCGTTTTGCTGACCACATCCCTGCTCCCCATGGGCTCCCCGATGGGCTTCCCAAGCTGTGTGAACATCGCCTTGGAAACGCCCCCCACCCCGACACTGCCCTCCCCCATGGCCTCACCCTCCCCGGGATGGGCCAGCCTCCAGGCTGCCGGAAGCATGGTCTTTTTCGGACCCTCCTGCGGAGTATCATCCCTCCTCTTGGCGCTGGCCCCCCTCAGGAGGCACATTTTGCCCGCTCTTCACTCAGAGTGTTTTCCCATCACAACCGGCACCTCTCCTATCCCCTCATTAGATCATCACCTCCCGGCACCCTTGAGGATGCAGCATCTGGCCCACGCTGCCATGTAGGACATGGTCTGCTCAGTGGCCACAACAAAATAGCACAGACTCGGGGGCTTCGACAATAGACATTTTCTCACAGCTCTGCAGGCTGGAAGCCCAAGATCAGGGGATCAGGGTGGTCGAGTTCTACTGAGGACCTTCTCCCTGGCTCACCGATGGCTCCCTTCTTGCTGTCTCCTATGTGGCTTTTCTTGTTACCTGTACGCAGCAGCGGGGCGGGGTGGGGGGGGGGGAGGAGGGGAGAGCGATTTCTCCCTCTTCCTCTTCTTATAAGGCTACCAACCTTAGAGGATTAGGACCTCATCCTTATGAACTCACTTAACCTTAATTACCTCCTAAAAACCCTATTTCCAAATACAGTCACTGGGGGCTAGGGCTTCAACAGGTGACCTTGGAGGGGAAACAATGTGTCCATAGCAGTACGTACTAAATATGTGCTGAATCATAACAGAAGCTAATATCTACCTATCAGCTAGTGTGTGTGAGACACTGTGCTAAGCTCTTGGCAAGAATCGCCTCATTCAATCCTCATGATGCCCCATAAGAGCGTCTTATTACTATCTCCATTTTACTGGCAGAGAGATGGAGAACCAGAGACGTTAAAGGAATAATTCATCTTTAAGTTAGTGGCAGATCTGAGATTCTAGCTCATGTCTGCTTGACCCCAGAACCGCTATGCATGCGACACACTTTGAGTTAGATGAGACCAGAATTCTGTGCTGGACCCTGAAATTCTTAGGCCAGAGTCTCTGCCCCATTCACCTAAATACTCCCCTGCTTCTCTCTGGAAGCCTCTTGGGCCCCCTTTGTTGGAAGTGGCACAGACGAAGAAACAGCTGGGTTCCAAGCATGAGTGCTGGTCCCCTGCCCACAGGAGTTTCAGAATTCGACCAGGTTCCCGGTGGAAGAGAATATGGTTCTTACTCCACCCTCCAGGTTTCTTATTGTGAACTCAAGTAGGGCGTGACAACCACTTGGGCACCGTGTGGCCGAGGGGGACAGGGGCCTCGGCTGCTTGTCGAACCTGTCACCCTGCAAATCCCTTCCCACTGGGAGGTCCTTGTTCTCCTTGCAGCAGAGACCTAGTTGATCTCCCAAATCTGCAATTCCAAGCCTGGTTTGCAATCCAGACTGCAGAGAACATCCAGGTTCATCTTCTTAAAGCCTGGCTTTGGTTTGCCACTTCCCTACTGAAAATCTTCCAATGGTTCCTCGCTGCCCCTGGTACAAAGCCCCAGATCCCGTACTCGTAAAGACTAATCTGGCCACCAGATGAGCCTGCCTCCCTTCTTCTTCCCCGTCCCACCCTTGGAGACTTGGCAGGAGGGCTCCTTACTCCACCTCTGGAGGGGCATCTACTCTCACGTCTGCCCATTGTAGTGGCAGCTCTTGGAATGTGCACACCCCAAATCTTGACCTTCGAATCTCGCTCCACCCCTCAGACCACCACCTCCCTCCCTTCCTTTGTTCACAAGGAGCCCCTCCTTCCCTTCCCCACCTCCACACTCACAGCCCCCATCACAGGCCACTCTCCACCCTTGACTCCTCTCCCCGCCCCCTCTCCCCACACCTACCCACCCCCCCACCCCACCCCCGCCAAAACCTCCAGCCAGGCTCCTCCTTCGGACGGGATGCTGACCTTCACCAGGGAAAGCCCCTACCAGGCAGCTGAGGCTGGACAAGCCCACAGCTCCCAGCCGCACGGCGGCAGGCTCTTGTAGACACGCCCTCTGCCTCCCCAGGCCGGCTGCCACACCCGAGCCTGCCTTGTCCCCATTGGCCTTCCTCACCTCCCCAGGCTCCTCAGAGCAGCTCGTGCAGAAGCCAGAAGCCATCAAAAACTAAACCCCTCCCTTTTCTCCCACAAACAGTAGACGGGTCTCCCAGGCCACCCTCAAATGCATCTATGTCGGCCTCTATCCCCACTGTTCTTCTGGGTTCCCAAATCATCTGGCTGGGACAGGTCCTGAAGCCACCGTGACCTACCTGGATTTTCTCCCTCTCCTCCCCCTCGCCCCACAGGGAAGCTTAAGATTTTTCCATCTTAAAAAAAAAAAAAAAAAATCAACTCTCTCTCAGATAAATAAAATCTTTAAAAAAAGAGGGGAGGGGGAATGCCTGGCTGGCTCAGTTGGTTAAGTGACTGCCCTCAGCTCAGGTCACGATCCTGGAGTCCCAGGATCAAGTCCTGCATCGGGCTCCCTGCTCAGTGGGGAGTCTGCTTCTCCCTCTACTCCTCCCCCACTTGTGCTCGCTCTAAATAAATAATTAAATAAGTAATCTTTTAAAAAAAAGGGAATCTCTCTGGAAGGCCTGGACACCCCCTGGCTAGTCCAGCGGGCAGCCAAGCCTGAGAACCAGGCCCCCACCTGCTTCCTTCTTAGGGGGGGCATCGCCCTGTCTCTTCGCCTCAACTGATGGTCCTTTTGAATGAACTATCTTCACTGTGAAAGTGACGGCTTCCCACTCAAACTTTCTTGTCAAGTTTCCCTTCTCCCAGCATTCTCGCTGTGGCATGCCACCTTTCTGGAATTCTGACTGCTCCCCACAGCTCTCGGCTTTCCTCCCTCCCACCCTGTCTCATCCCCTCTCTGATACAGGGCCACTACAATCACATAGGGAGAAAGCAGGAAGCATGGCTTATGAATTAAGGAACAAATGCGTGACTTAATCAATTTTTCTAGGAGCTCAAGTGTTTAAAAATTATAAAAGAAGAAAGCCATTTCAAGACATCTTGATTCACAATGGAGAGTTGTACTTTATATTTGCAAACAACACATTTCAAGAGATTTCAAATGTTCATCTTTGATTCAATAATTCCTCTTAAAAGATTCAGTTTACCAAAGAGTCACAGATGAGGACCAAGATTTACTCACAAAGATGTTCATCTCAGTGTTTGTAGAACAGAAAAAAAAGCAAAAGTAACTTCATTTTCAAATACTCAGGAACGATTACATAATTCATGGTATGTTCCTCTGGCATAGTATCTTTTGCAAGAATACAACATGGAGGAGATGCTTCAGATATAATGTCAAGTGGGGAGAAGAAGCACCATCCCACATTGGTTCTGCAGCATGATCTCAGCAAATTTCACAGATAAAAGACCAGAAGAAAATGTGCCTCTGGTTAGTGGGATTACGGGTGGTTTTTTCTTGCCTCTTTATACTTCCAAATGTTTGGCATCTATTCCATCGAAACCCTTCCCTAAAAACAGTACAAAAATGGAATTTGAAAAAGAAACACCTTGCCAAAAGTACAGTCAGCCTTCTCACCTTTTGGGCAGTGTGATTAAAGTATCACATTTAAATACTGGATTTCTTCCTTTCTTCTTCACGGGATGGGGATTTGTGCAGGCGGTGGTGTGGTCCTGGCACTGAAACCTCACAAAGCAGAGTTATGGAGCGCTGAGCTCTCCTGACTCCCCTCGGCTCTGCACGAGTCGCTCCCTTCTTAGAACACCCCGGCTGGCGGGTCTGCAGACCAGCGCTGCCACCCGAGCTGCCCTCTCCCCACCCTCTCTGGGGAGGCCATGCCAGGCCGGGAGGCATGGTACCCAGGGCTAAGGGCACAGGCCCCAGGGACCGGCCAAGCAGAACTCCACATCCCAGAACGGGGACACTGGTCAAGACTCCAAAACCAAGTTGCTCTCCTGGCCCTGCCACTGGCTGTGTGGCCCTGAGGAAGTCACTGGACCTCATGGGACCTGCTTTCATCCCCCCTCAATGGAGGAGGCTGGACTTAACAGACTTCAAGTTCACTTCTATCTCTACAGGCTAACATTTTTGTATCTCACGATGTGCAGCCTTACCTCTAAGAATGGACAAGTTCCAGTTACTCTCTGTGGCCACCATGTTAATCTTACTGGGCAGGGAGAGAGTCTCTCCTGAGAGGGGCAGATCTTCTATCAGCACCACTGGGGTTAGCAGACCACCCTGCCTGCCCTCTCTGCAGGGCCAGGCTCTGGGCCTTCCAAGTCCGACCACCCTGGACTTGCCCCAGGCCTCATGAGGTGAGCGGAGAGGCTCCTGGAACTGTGTATCAATCTGTGGGTATGTGTGTGTCTCCATGGACACAAATTGTAGTAAAAATTCAGTTTCACTAAATGTACTAAATGTATCCTGGATTGGATCCTAGAACAGTAAAAGGACATTAGTAGAAACATTGGTGAAATCCGAATAGAGTCTAGAGTTTAGTTAATAGTAGTGTACCAATATTAATCTCTTAGTTTTGACAAATGTACCAGAGTTACATAAGATGTTAACATTAGGGGAAACTGGGTGTAAGGTATATGGGAACACCCCATACTATCTTGTAACTTTCCTGTAAATCTAAAATGATTCTACCCCAAAAACTGTATTATACAAATTCAGTTCCAAAGTTTTACAACCCAATATAATATATTGATTTGGAGGTTTAACTAGCAAATCTATTCAGTTCAACTTTTATTTTTCATCATGGAATAAGCATACACACGGTAAGGTACACAAATCTTGTGTGTACAGCCTACTGAATTTTCACCTATGGATTCGCCCTCCCAACCAGCACCAGATCAAACAACAGAATGTTTCCAGCACCCAGAAGATTTCTTCCAGCTCTCCGTGAACAGCTCTCCTCCACCACAAATAGCCACTCCTGACTTATACACCACAGATTTATTTTGCCTGTTCTTGAACTTCATATGAACAGAGTCATCAAATAGGTAGTCTTTTGAATCTGGCATCTTTCATTCAATATATAATGTCTGGAAAACCATCCACGCTCTTGCGTGCAGTAGTAGCTCATTCCTTTATTATCGTGAAATATTCCATTGAGTGAATATTGCCCAATTCAGATATCTATTCTGTTTTCAACTGACATTTGGATTGTTTCCACTTTGGGACTCTTAGGAAGGAAGTTGCCATGAATATTCTTATACATGTCTCTGGCAGCTGTATGTATCCATTTCTCTTAGATGCATACTGCAGAGTAGACGAGTTGGGTCATAGAGTATTTGCACATTCAGTTTTAGTAGATACTACCAAACAGCTTTCCAAAGTGCTCATACCAGTTACACTTCCTCCAGAAATGCATAAGAGTTCTCGTCACCTCACATACCTGCCAATACTTGCTGTTGTCAGTCTTTTTAATTGTAATCATTCTAGTGGGTATCTCATGATTTTAATTTGCATTTCTCTGATGACCATGTGTTTAGCATGGTATCCTCTTTTGTGAAGCGCCTGTTCAAGCCTTTTGCCCATTTTTATTGGATTGTCTTTTTCTTATTGGTCTGTAGGAGCTCTTTATATATTCTGGATACAAGTCCTTTGTCAGATATATGTGTTATAAATATCTTCTCCCCATCTATGCCTTTTCACTCTCTTAGTGGAATTTTTCAATGAGTAGATCAGTTCACCTCTAACCAAATCAACTGCTGCTTTTTTCATTCAGATCAGAAGATTTTGATATTGGTATACATTTAGAAGTAGAAGGAACTTTAGAGATCATCTGTGCCAGCAGTTCTTGATCCTTAGGCTCACTAGAATAACCTGAGGAGCTTTTGAAGAAAAAAAAAAAATACTCATCCCTGGCTGCCATCACCAGAGATTCTGAATCAGCTGGTCAGGGGTGGAGCCCAGGCATCATCGTGGTGTAAAAGCTCCCCAGGGAATTCTAACAAGCGGTTAGAATCGAGACCTACTAACCTCTGTGAATGGAGAAAGTCTAAGAAAATAATGTTCTGAGCTTGGCAGTGTCCAGATGTCCTATCCTATTCCCAGCTCACATCAAGACCCTTAATTGGTTGACTCTCCCAGGGTAGTTAGCAGAGGCCAGCTCCTGATACAATCCCCAGTGGGTTTTTTTCTCTTAAAGCCCTCAGTTTGCCTGGGACAGTCCTGGGTGATGCCTGTTGCTTGGTATAATTATTAATCCATCCTCTTTCCACTCTCAAAAGTGTCCTGATTTGGATCATATGTTATCAGGCCACCCTACCTCTAAACCTCTTGACAGTGTGCTGCCCCTGGCCAACGTGCCCTTGTCCTCACTCTCCTGGCTGAGCCTCTGGCCTCTGCATAGATTTCCTAACTTTGCAGGGTTTAGAAGACAGCAGGTGGCATCCCCAAGGCAGTGGCATCCCCAAGGCTTACTTTCCACCCCAGCAATAACCAGGCCCTACTTCTTTATCCTTCCAGCTGGATTTCATAAAACCCCTCACAGAGAGGTAGCACCCAGATAGGAGGCCAGTGCCGGGAAACACACCCAGAACAAAAGCCACACCTCCAGCTCCCCTCACTATGAAAATTCCATTTAACCACTGCCTGGCCACCCGGAGACACGGTCAATTGCAAGAACCCATAACTGTTGTCGTTGATCGCTGCCATCAAACTATTAGATTGATCCAATTGGTAGGAGGGGCTCTAATGGGGGCAGGCGGCAAGTCCATGTTTCCACGGGGACATATGACAAAGGCCCCTGAAGACCCCAGAGGTCAGAGAAGTGTCAGCCCCCTCTGCCCAGGGCTCCCCTCTCAGTTTATCATCCTCATGACAACCGGGTAGTGGCCTTCTCCCTGCTCTTTCTATATGGGAAGGACTACACAAGCACAGGACCCTCGCCCCTCTCTCTTCACCTCCACGTGGTGGCATCCCTGTCACCGCAAAGACTGGATGCCCCAGCGCAGCTCTGTACCACAGACACACGTCCAACAGCCCAGCCCCTCCTACCCCCTTCATTCTTCTGAATTATCTGATTCATCTGAATTTCATTCCCACCTTTAGCTACATCACCTATACCAAAATCACTTCTGATGCCTGTAGTGGGTTGAACAGTGGCTCCAAAAGTGGGTTGAACGGTGGCCCCGAAAGGTCCTAACCCTCAGAATTGGTGAAGGTGACATTTAGAAAAGAGTCTTTGAAAACAATGAATCATGGAACACGACATCAAAAACTAATGATGTACTGTATAGTGACTAACATACAATAATAAAACAAGTAAAATTTAAGAAAAAAGAAAAGAGTCTTTGCAAATATAATTGAGTGCAGGATTATCCTGGGTTATCTGGGTGCACCAGAAATCCAATGACAGGTGTCTTGTAAGAGACAGAAGAGAAAACACAGGAGAAGGAGAGAAAGCCACTCACAGACAGAGGCATTAAAGGGAGGTAGGTAGCCATGAGCTGGGGAATGCCTGGGGTCAAGGGCAAGGAGGGGTTCTCTCCTGGGGCCTTCGGAGGGCGTACAATTCTACTGATGCTTTGATTTTGGACTTCCAGCCTCTAGAACTGTCAGAGAATAAATTTCTCTTGTTTTAAGCCACCAAGTTTGTACTGATTTGTTACGGCAGCCCTGGGAAACCGACACAATGACTTAGATTAGCTTAATGTCCCTAGACCTGCCTTACCTCCCTGCAAAGCTGTCTTCCGTGCGGTCTCTCCTCTAAAGCATCACTGAGAACACACGTGCACGTGCACGCACACACGCGCGCACACACAGACCCTTCTGCTAATTTATTACAGCTTTGTCTCAGCCTTTCCCCAGGAACATGATGAGCATTTACCAAGAAGAAATGGGCTGGACTCCATCATTTATCAAGACCCACACAAAGCTGGGGCTAGAAGCAGGCAGGCTGAGCCAAGCAGAGCGACAGCTCTCTGCACCTTCCCTGTCGAGGGGCTGTGGGAAGCCAGGTTCCTTCAACTTCTGGGCTCAAAACTGAATCCCTTAGAAGGACTGAAACATCAAAGGAAGAAAACAGGCAGGAGGCAGGTGTCTGCACATGCTCTCCGTGAAGGGAACCAAGAGCTGGCCTCCAAAGCCCAGAGGGGAAACCGTGGGCCTCTCAGTCAGGAGCCCTTCCTGGATGGCCACACAACCGGCTCACTGAGACAAAAATTCAGCTGGGAAAGCTTGTTTCAGGGTGAACATGAGGAAGACCATCTCTTCGTAATTATCCGATTCATACAGACACCCAAACTGGGGTGACCCATCTGGGCCGGCACCCATGCTCTGGAGGTCTGAGTAAGCACAGCTCCCCATGGCCAGCAGAGCAGGCTCCGACCAGGCCTCGGGGCCCGGGGGCCGCCTGTGGAGGTACACTCCCAGGTTGGCTCTCTGCTGCGGGTCAGTCGGGTGGGTGTAGAGCAACCATTTGTCTGAGGCTCCTGAGCCCGCATGGGGGTTGGGAAAACTGATGACGCTCCCATGGCAGCCGTGGGGAGGCTCCACCAGCTTCTTCACTGGTCGGGCCTCCTTGAAGTCAAGCCCCTCGTTGGTGCTCTCGGCCTGGAGCCTGGCTCCAAGGGGGCTTCTGGCGTTCAGATACACCACCCTCTGCTCCGCACCCCCTACCTCAGCCACTTGGCACTCCAGGGTGTCCTGGGCCACAAAGTTTCCTCTCTTCCATGTGTGCCCATGGTCGTGGCTGACGAAGCAGAAGGCAAATGGGGAAGGCCCCCCGAGGGAGTGAAGGTTCCGGTAAGCATAGGCGGGCACCACCAGACTCTGGGTCTTGTTGTGAAGCTGCAGACAGTGCCCCGGACCCACTGCAAAAGTGGCCCATTCCTTGTGGGCCGTGCCGATGGCCAGGCCGGTGAGGTCTCTGGCAGGGCTCCAGGACCTCCCATGGTCCGTGCTGGTGACCTGGCACAGCCGCGTCACGTTGACCCTGGTGTGGAGCTGGTGGTGCTCGGAGACCTGCCCAGGGATGGCAATGAAGAAGAGGAAGAGGGTTCCCGTCTTCTCATCGTACAAGGGGCTCGGGTTCATGGACCGGTGGCCCTCCAGCTGGGCTTGGGCCACCGCCTCCTGAGCGTGCCACTGAATGTGAGGGGACAGAAGGGTGGAGAAGAACAACTTTGAAATGGCCAGTGGCAGTGACGGTGCCAGGAGCGGCAATGTGGGGGGAAGGGGGTGTATCTCAGGGGCTAAAAATCAAAGGTCACCGGAAAGAGCTCTCTGTGCAGCACTCATTCATCTGCACAACGCCTCCACAGAGCGGGGGGAGCCGGGGCCCCCCTCACTCCCCCCGAGGCAGCGCCCTCTTCATTTGAAGGGCACCGTGCATTACAGGGCACCTGCCATGTGCCAGACCCCAGCATACAAAGATGATGCAGACACGAGCCATTCCTAGCTTCTTCCTGGTCCCCTGGACCTACCGGCCCAGCCCAGCTTCCCATTCTTGACAAGTAAAGCCCTGGAGTAACTACAACAGTCTGACCAGTGTGGGGCAGAAGAAGACAATCACCTCCCATTTCTACACATCATAGTCTGTTGATGCAGCCGAGGAGGGGCAGCACCACAACACCAAGGACTCACACTGAGCCTCCACAGTCCCTGAGTCTATACATACTGCAGTTCTGTAGTCTATCCCCATCCATTAATAGCTCTCCACCGATGGACGATTCTAGGGATAGATACTGTGCCAAGAGCCTGACGTCTGTCGTCTCATCTAAAGCTAATCCCTAACGCCTGGGGCACGGGTGTTACTAGCTCTACCTCACATCTGGAGAAGGAGAGGCTTAGATGCGGTAGATAAGTTGCCCAACACCACACCTCTGGTAAGTGATAGAACCAGGACTTGATCCCAAGTCCATCTGCTTCAAACCCCATGCTCCGGATAGCTACTGTGTAATAATGACCACAGGGTAATGATAATAATAATATTAAGCCCTTCAGATGTGATAAGCCAGCCTTGGATGTAGTTAATCAAAATTAACTATTTGGTCTACATGCTGGAATCTTAAGACACAAGCAAATTACTCCAACCTTCACCCTGCTCCCCAGGTTAATTTTACTAAAAGGATATAATCCACCCCCAGTTATGTGCTACTAAACTCCTCCTCCCTTAGGTTTTCAGGGATGTAGGAAGCTTCCCAAACATCAGTCTCCTGACTGACTTGTCCCGTCACGCAATAAAGCAGATGCAGCCACGACAACCTGACTTGTTCACGGTGATCCCATGTGAGATCTAGGTGATCACCTGGAGACACCCTCTCTGCCCCATCCCTGATAGGTTTCCGGGTCCCTCTGTTCTCCAGACCTCAGCCATCTAAGGATGGAATGGGCCCTGTACTCCCAGAGGAGCACTTGTAGCCTCACCCTACCTTACCTGGACGTGGTGGGTGGACGCATCATAGCTTCCTCTGCGCAGGACAATCAGCTCTGCGTGCTCGTCCTTCTTGCTCATCCGCTTTTCTGCAAAGGCCAGCAGTGTCTTCTCCTGAGGCAGGTAGAGCAGAGCGGGGATTCTGTAGGCATGGGCTCCTGACTGGAACACTCTCTCCTTCTGCAGGACAGGGCAGGATGCCATGGGGCTTGGGGGTGGGCACAGGATAAGAAGATGAGTCTCTTGCAGTCACATCCTGAGATGGGGCCACAGCCATCCTCCCAGGCAAGTGCTGCTCACCCCACAGGCAAGCCACCCAATGTTGGGGTGGCCTGTCCTCTCACTGCATGGGGTTCATCCCCTTTTATGACATTCCAAGAGCCTGTCTACCAATTGTGCACATGCCTCCCAGGGAGTTTGGCAGCAATCTGTCCGTGAGACATCGGAGAGAAGGTATTTGGAAAAGAGTATTTTGTGCTATATTCTTATTATAAATTAATAAACCTTCTTACAACAGATTTGTGATCACCTTCAACTGCCTTTTCCAAACCCAACTCATTAATCAAATGCTAAACCTTGGGTAGGAAAGGAGTGCTTGCTGGAGTGATGCTCTGCATCTGTCCAACTGCCAGAAAATGACACATGGGAGGTTTTTTTTTTTTTTTTTTTTTATAACTGCAGAGCCCTAGAAAGTTGCCTTAGAAAAAAAGGAAAAAAGGTGGGGGGGGGGAAGCCTTGATTCTCAAGGCTCTGAACTAAGGCCCAGCTACACCCACCATGTGGGCTCCACCCCTGGGGCAGGGAGGGGGTGCCGGGGCTAGAAGAGAGGGTCTCCTGACAGCTCACGTGGGCTGGAAGGGTCTTCTGGACGTATAAGAAAATAAAAATTAAAAATAAGCATTTGACCGAAAAGGGTAGGGAGAGCTGGAGATGACTTGGGGACGGTGGATGACAGTGGTCTCCATGCTGGGCCAGCTGGTTCCCACTTCAGGGAGTGCCGGCTGCAGAGGACGACGGACAGGAGGGGGGGCAGGACTGCCATCTGAAAAGCACCGAGGCCATACCCCAGGAAGGGCTGCCTCCGAGGATGAGCCTGCCCAGAACATAAAGACCTGGCTCCCTTGTGCTGCCTGGGACGTTCTCAAGGGCTGGCCCAGCTCCAGGGCTCCCGTGGGCTCAGCTGAGGCTTCCCAGAGACTCCCTCTGCCCATTCCTACTGCCCTCCCCTCCCTCCCACTGAGCTGACCCCAGGAGGTGCCCCCATCAACCTTCTGTCCTGGTTCCAGAGCCTGCTTCCTGGGGAGCCCCGCCAGCAACTAGCTTTGGGGGAGGGGAAGTGGAGAGTGGGGTGAGCAGTAAGAAGCACACTCCTCCGTATGCCCTTCCTCCTGCTTGCCTCTTTTCCTACCGTGGACATGTATTATCTATTTAAAACTTAACATTTTGGAGAAATTAGTGCAATCTATCAGTATTTTATTCAATCCATAATGGTTATTGTTAGGCCAATCTGACAAAATACAACCAAGAAGGGCAAATGCTGCACAAGGTAAAAATGTGTGTTTGCCTCAAATTGGATGGAAGGACTAAGTCTTCATGGCAAGATCTAGACCTGATAACTGGAATTCAAGAACGCGGGAGGTTAATAGACATAGTGGCAACGAGGCTGAAACTTTGTTATGAAATGTAGTGGGAAATAATCAAGTATGATTACAAATAAAAATGAAATGGGGGAGAAAGAGGCAGTTTAACAGTGTTCCCGAGAAAACTGATCAACAGTTTATTTAAGCTCTTGGGTATTTATCTAGGAGCCGAGTTGCTGGGTCATATGGTACTTCCATGTTTAACTTTTTGAGGAGCTGCCAGACTGTTTTCTACATCAGCTGCAACATTTTACATTCTCGCCAGCCCTGTAGAAAGGTTCCAATCCTTCCGCGTCAACACTGCCTATTGTGTCTTCTTGATAACAGCCATCCTACCGGGTGTGAAGTGGCATCCGGCTGGGGTTTTGATTTGCATTTCCAGATGACCAATGCTGGTGACCATCAGAGTTGGATGTTAGCCTGGAGGCAATGGGAAGGTTTCAAATTTGTTTAGGCAAGGGAGTGATCTAACCTGATTTATTTTTTAGGAAGTCCCTCTTTTGGCTCCAGGGAAGGGGTGGGGGGGGGGGGCGGCATGGGCAAAAGATGAATCTGTTGCAAGCTCCCAGGTGAGACAAAATAAAGGCCTGGATGAAGCAGAGTCAGAATACTTGAAAGAGGAGCCAGGTTCTTAGAAACGGGGAAACAGCAAAATTAATTAAATTTGGAGGGCAAATTAGGGAGGAGCTGGGAATGCCCAGCTTCAAGTATTCTGAATTGATTTCCATAGTGTCTGTCGTTGTTTTCCAGATTCCCTCCTGAGACGCTGTTCTCCTTTAGGGTGGGGGCAAATGTAGTCATTCACTTAGCAAATGTTTATTGTGTTCCTACCTTGTGCCCTGCATTGTTCTAGATGCTCGGGATGCTTTGTGCATAAAAGAAAGATCCCTGGACTTGGGGAGTTTGTGAATAAAAGAAAGATCCCTGGACATGGGGATGGGAAGTTAAGTTTATGGCCAAATACCAAATAGTGCTCACTAGGACCAGGACCTGTCTGAGCACTCGACAGGGATGGCCTTATTTGACCTCACAAGTGCCCTGCCCTCTGAAAACCTGGCTGAGAGCCATGTCCCTGTGGAAGAGAGGCTGGCATGCAGGGGGAGGGGGGCTGTGGACACGTGTAACCCAGTCCCACATGGGCTACTTGTCTAAGTTATTTGTCCCATGTGAACGTTGAGCCAAAGCGGGCACAGGAGGGCAGGTGCAGAGGAAAAGGGACCACTGTGTGAATTCGAGGGTTCCTCTCTATTGTCAGCAACTTAGCACTGGCCCAGACTGGCGCACGCACTGACAATACCATCCCCAAATGTCTTCACAATCATCATCACCGACATTTACATGGCCTCTACGAAGGGCCAGCACACTTATTTTAGGCACTCCACTATATTTCTAAAAGTTTTTTTGTAAATTGTATTTATACATTTTAATGTTTACAATATAAATTACAAATATGTATTCATTTAATACCCACAACACCCCCATGAAATAGACACTATTTTTAATCCCATGGTACACTGAGGAAACTGAGCTCACTAACCCCTAAGTGTCAGAGCTGGGACTCAAGACACTTCTAACTCCCTGCCGTACTGCCTCTGGAAGGAGTTCTGGAACATGCCATCTTCCCGCGCCTCGTTACATTTCTGGGGGTGCTTTAGCACCTCGTGTAGGTGGCCGACCCATCTGCACCCAGCCCTGCCTCCCACCATGGCAGCGGCTTGAGACCACAACACAGCGGGAAGAGAACTGAGTTAGGAGTCAAAAAATCAGATTCCAGTCCTAGGTCCCCTCTTTGTGTATCTTTGGGCAAGAACCTATGTCCCTGGTTTCCGTCTCCCCACCTAGCAAGAAGGGAGCTGTAGGGGGTGACCATGCAGGTGCCTCTGTCTCCAATGGGGGCTCCTCTCTCCTCCTTGGGGGAGGGGTGGGCAGGGTCCTCAGCACAAGCCCACCTCCAGCGCCAGCATCCAGGTGGTCAGTGGGGTGACAATGTCGGGTTGAACCATGAGAAACCACCATTTTGTAGGTCAGAAATGGTTGAATAGCAGCAGTTTCAGATGGTCCCACCTAAGGCGACCAGCAGGTGGCACGGCTTGTGGTCTTGTGGGGCCCAGGCCCAGAGCGAAGCAACTTGCCCAAGGAAGCTCACTTCTCCCCGCCCAGCCCATGAGGCTGGCTGTAGTACTGCCAACTCAGATGTGGGGAAACTGAGAAGTGGGTCAGGGAGACAGGAGGTGACTGCCTTGAGTGGGTGGCGGAGGTGGGTAGGTGTGAGCTCAGAGCTGCCAAATTCCAGAACCCACACCCCTAACCACTGGGCTCTCCCGCCACAGGACTCAGAGGCGAGATCGGATCAGAATGGCTTTCTCAGAAAAGGCAAGCGGTCCTGCCTGCCTTCTCTCTCTCTCCTGTTGGGAGCACAACCTTATGGGCACCTTGCAAACCCAGAGGCTTCCATGTGCCCACTTCAGGAAAATGCTTTGGCAATTCACAGATTTGCATTAAGCACCTGCTACGTGCCAGAAAAAAGATAAACAGATAAACAGATAAGCGCTGGTCCCTGCCCTCCAGCAGCCCATAATAATAAGTGAGAACCAATCATGGAGGGGCGGAGGGAGAAAGAGGCACACGTCACAGCTTTTCTGAGAGAAACAGCCCTTGTTCTTGGGGTTAGTTTTGGGTGGAACGTTTGCCTGCTGGCTACCATGTTGAAATGCCTCTCCGAAGAGCAGCAAAAGCAAGCATGTGGGGCAACAAGCCTGAAGCTTGGGCAGCTTCTTTTCCCAAGAAAACCCTATTTCCAGTGGGCTCAACAACTCGGCACGGGCCCAGTGCTTTGCGGGGATTCCTAGCCCAGGAGCTTCTTGATCCCCATGCCAGTCCGGGACCACGGAGCCGCCTCCTGGAAGTTCAGACCAGCAATAACGTGAGGGCGGAATGAGCAGTTTTCCTGAGCTGACCGACCGGAGCCTTCTCCACATCCTTCCCCATCCGGCAGGTACTCTGGGCACCCCAAGAAGAGAGTGGGTGCCCTGATGGGGGGCTGAGGGTGATGAGCTGTCACGCTCTTTAGAACCTCCATATCTAAGACATTCTCAATATCGCTCCATCACTTCATAATTACCTTGTACAGAAGAGTTCATTTCTGTTAACAAATGAACAAGTGGGTCAATTCCAAGAGAAGCCGTTCATCAGGGAGAGTGTTCCAAGTGGGATCCTGGTGCCTGGGTGGGAAGTCGGGGTGTGTGGCAGAGGCAGTGGGAACCCAGCTTCTAGAACAACAGTGGGGCTCCCACATTCCTCCAGGCTAGCCGCAAGTCTCAGGGCCCTCCTCTATTGTGCCAGTGCCTATATACGTCTCAGGGAGGCCCCGACTTCTGCCACCCACTCATCTGCCAACATGCTCCAGGGCAATGCCAGTATACAAGCCCAGCTTCGGCTCAGTTAGGACGCTGGTACTCATTAACCAACAGGAAGTCTGTCCAGCTCTCTCTACAGTCATAGTGAATCAGAATGAGCCATGGGAAGCCTGAGTCAAGCTTGCTTCTCAAATGGATGCAGCGAGCAAAATGTGTGCATGGCAGGGAACAAACTTCCCAGGGACAATCCAGAAGTGGAGGGAGGGAGGGAGGGCGAGGGCAAGGGCAAGAGCCATGCTGGATTCGGCTCCTTTCCTGGCTCTGCCAGGGCCAGCTGGAGAAGGAGGGCAACTCTCTTGACCTCTTAGGTCCCAGTTTCCTCCTCTGAAAAAAATGGGAGAAAAAATATCACAGTAGACTCCAAGCAGCATGAGAAGAGAGACCCTATGCCTCATCTGCTACTACAACCCAATATCAAGAGCACTTTCTGGTACATCATTGGTGCTCCATCAGTGCTCATCAATTGAGTGAATGGATAAAGCCTGTCTTTCCAGGCAGGGCCAATGCCGTGAAGATCTTGCAAGATAAACTGGTGTAAATCTCTCTCTCTCTCTCTCTCTCTTTTTTTAAAGATTTTATTTATTTATTTGACAGAGAGAGAGACAGCGAGAGAGGGAACACAAGCAAGGGGAGTGGGAGAAGGAGAAGCAGGCTTCCCAGCGAGCAGGGAGCCCGACACAGGGCTCGATCCCAGGACCCCGGGATCGTGACCTGAGCCGAAGGCAGACGCTTAACGACTGAGCCACCCAGGCGCCCCAAACCCATCTAAATCTCTTAATCCAGCATCTGGCACGTGGCAGGGACTCACTAGATGCTTGTACCTGACAAAGAGCCCTTTTCTTCTGCACCCACCAGGACAAAGCCTAAGACTCCACAGGCCAGAGTTTGTTCCCAGGAGGATGAGACATTGGCTAGCACACAACCAGAAGATACAGAGCTTCCTTGACTTATCATGGGGTTATATCCCGACAAACCCATCATAAGTTGGAAATATCGGAAGTTGAAAATGCGTTTAATATCTCTAACCTACCGCACATCATAGCTTGGCCTAGCCCCCCTTAAATGTGCTCAGGACACTCACATTAGCCTGCAGGTTGGGCTAATCCTCTAACACAAAGCCTATTTTATAATAAACTGTTGATTATCTCATTGTCTAGGACCACGGGGTGAGGGAGGTCTTCCTCATCCATTCCCTTTCCTTCTACTGGACAAAGTCCTCTCAAAGGACCGTCAGCTCCAGATGGATCCAGTAGCTCAGAGGCAGGTATAGACCCACCTTGGCAGGGGGCAGATCTCTCTGGCTGCCTCACAGTGGAGTGTCCCCTAGGTTCCCTGTCCTGCTCTGGTCTAGAGCCCTCTCACTGTCCTCGGAGAGACCGCCATGGACCTTGAATTTTTCTTTGAAAGCCCCACCCGAAGGCCTTCCCATGTGAGGGGCCCAGTAAACCCAGCCCCCTGGCTCTGACCCACACCCTATGGTGCGAGGTCTGGGAAATCACCTTGAAGCTGACACCTTTACTAAATTCTTGTCTTCCAGCTAACTCACTGGGTCACAGAAGAGGTTTCCAAAAGCAGACTAGAGGCTCCTGGGTGGTGCAGTTGGTTAGGCGTCCAACTCTTGGTTTTGGCTCAGGTCGGGGTCTCAGGGTCATGAGACTGAGCCCCGCATCAGGTTCTGCACTTGTGTGGCGTCAGCTTGAGACTCTCCCTCTCCTTCGGCCCCTCCCCCCATGCTCTTGCTCTCTCTCTCAAATAAATAAATATTTAAAAAATAAAGTGGCTGATTAAGGAAATTGTGACTCATCCATAAAATGGAATATTAGGCAGCAATTCATTAAAATCATGTTTCAAAGACTAGATAATGCACAAGAAAATGCTGGGATGGTTTGAAGTTTAAAAAGGAGGACACATGATGGCATTCATGGCAGGATCCCACTTTTATAAATGTGTATCTTATACACTCAAAAATCTATATAAAAATAAACAGGCTCAGGTCATGATCCCGGGGTCCTGGGATCGAGCCCCGCATCGGGTTCCCTGCTCCGCGGGGAGCCTGCCCCTCCCCCTGCTTGTGTGCTCTCTCTCTCTGTGTCAAATAAATAAGTAAAATCTTTAAAAATAAAAAATAAACAAAAATTATATGAAAATATGCATTGCTACACCCCCAAAACTTAGCACAGTGTATGGAACAAAATTAATTACTTTTAATTAACTTAGTTATGTTATTTTAGAGAGAGAGAGCACGCGAGGTGGGGTGGGGCAGAGGGCGAGGGAGAGAGAATCCCAAGCAGGCTCCACGCTCAGTGCAGGGCTCGACCTCACAACCCTCCGATCATGACCTGAGCTGAAATCAGGAGTCTGACACTTGACCAACTGAGCCACCCAAATGTCCCAGGAGAGAGAAAAAAATTTTTTTCAGGATTTATTTATTTATTCCGGGGTGGAGAAGGGCAAGGGAGAGAGAGTCTCAAGCAGACTCAGCGCTGAACAAGGAGCCTGACTCGGGGGCTCTATCCCACCACGCCGGGATCAGGACCCAAGTGGGAACTACGAGTCAAGAGCCTCAACCGACTGCACTACCCAGGTTCCCCAGGGAGAGAGAGTCTTGAGCAGACTCCACACTGAGTGCGGAGCCCAACACAGGGCTCAACCTCATGACCCTGAGATCACTACCCAGGCTAAGACCAAGAGTCAGAGGCTTAACCATCGACCGTGCCATCCAGATGTCCCAAATTTTAATTAATTTTAACTAGTGTGATTACAAGTGATATTTACTGATTCCTTTGTATTTTTCTAGGTGCACATGAATAATATTAGTTTAAAAGGGTGTTATTTTTAAAATAATGGTAATACAATGAAAGGCTTTAAAATGTGGCTTAAGGGTACCTATTAACTCTATCCTGGCCAGAATACTAAGTGGGGAAATAATGGTTTCAAAAGGGCCTAAAGAGCTTATTAAAATGGGCTTGACTTACCTTACAAATTTAGCTTATATTTGACTCCAAGGGACCAACTGGTTAACTCTTCCAGCGTACTTACTGAATAGCCATACTAACTTGGGGAGGAGATGGAGAGAGATCATGGATGAGGTCCCAGATCTGATTATTTCTGTGGAGGAGAAAGACAAGCACACAAGCTACAGAGGCCAGAGAAGGCAAATACATTGCCCAAATGACCAAATTGAAAGTTGTGTTTAGCTAAGCTTTTTTCTTCTTCAAGATTTTATTTTTTCGCATCTCTTTTTTTTATTATATTAATCACCATACATTACATCATTAGTTTTTGATGTAGTGTTCCATGATTCATTGTTTGCATATAACACCCAGCGCTTCATTCAGTACGTGCCCTCTTTAATTAATACCCATCACCATGGGTTAGACCCATCCCCCCACCCCCCTCCCCTCTAGAACCCTCAGTTTGTTTCTCAGAGTCCATAGTCTCTCATGGTTCGTCTCCCCCTCTGATTCCCCCCCTTCATTTTTCCCTTCCTACTATCTTTTTTTTTTTTTAACATATAATGTATTATTTGTTTCAGAGGTATAGGTCTGTGATTCAACAGTCTAAGATTTTATTTTTAAGTAATCTCTGCACCCAACATGGGGCTCAAACTCATGACCCCAAAATCAAGAGTTGCACACTCAACTGACTGAACCAGCCAGTCACCCTGTAGCTAAGTTTTTTTTTATGTAATATTTTTTTATTTCTACAATTTCTATTTAGTTCTTCTTTGAAACTACTTTTTAAAAAAAAATTATTTTCCTCAGCCCTAAAAACAAATGAGCTATCAAGCCATGAAAAGACTTGTGGCACATTACCAAGTGAAAGGAACCAATCTGAAAAGGCTTCATACTGTATGATTCCAACTCTGTGACTTTCTGGTAAAGGCAGAACAATGGAGACAGTACAAAGATCAGTGGTTGCCAGGGGATATAGAGGTAGGGTGAGTGAGTAGGGAAAACACAAATGATTTTTAGTACAGTGAAAATACTCTGTAATGTACCATAATAATGGATATATATCACGATATCTTCATCCAAACCCACCAGGAGTGAACCCCAATGTAAACTATGGACTTTGGATAATAATGATGTGTCAATGTAGATTCATTTATTGTAACAAGCATACCACCCTGGTGGGGGATGTTGATAGTGGGGGAGGCTGTGCATGGGTTGGGGCAGGGGGTAAATGAGAAACCTCTGTACCTTCCTCTCAGTTTTGCTATGAATCTAAAACAGCTCTAAAAAATAAAGTCTTAATTTAAAAAATTAATTTCTTATTCCTGTTTCATATATTTTACTACTTTACCTCTTAAAGCACTTGAAACAGGCTTTTTTTTTAAGATTTTATTTATTTATTTGACAGAGAGAGACACAGCGCGAGAGGGAACACAAGCAGGGGGAGTGGGAGAGGGAGAAGCAGGCCTCCTGCCGAGCAGGGAGCCCGACACGGGACTCGATCCCAGGACCCTGGGACCATGACCTGAGCCGAAGGCAGACGCTTAAAGACTGAGCCACCCAGGCGCCCCGAAACAGACTTAGTTTTTAAATGTGTCTTTTTATATTATTCTGTTGTTTCTATCTCTTCATATGTCAACCCTCCCATTTTTGTGGGATGCTTTTCTTCATATTGGACTTACTCAAATGTTTTGATATGTTATACCAATGTTTTAATAATTTATATCCTTCATATTGGTCTTCCCCAAATGTTTTATAATTTTTGTGTGTGAGCTCACCCTCACCGGGAATAATCTTTCGGGTGTGGTGATGGAGGTGCCCCCGGTAGCGCCCCAGATGGTGGACACCTCCCCATAGTCATTTCTACCTCAATCTTAATGGTTCACAGTTTCTCAACTTTTTCCCTCAATTTCTATTTTAGAGTTTCTGTGCTTCATGAGCAGCAAAACTTTGGACCCCATGTACAAACCCAGCTTGTTCTCTATTTTCTTATTGGTGATTCTCTTTCTACTTATGGCCTGGGACATTTGCTTTATTATTTATAATAACGCAAATAATTCCTCTCCAAATTTCCTGCTGTGTTCAGGTCCAGAGTTTTTATTCTTGTTCCCCCATAGCTGTGAACTTAAACATATCTTCTGGCCACATGTGTATAAACCCTAATAAACTAGCTCACTGGGGTAGATATAGAATTATGGCACCCTAGAGATTTACCTGCCTTACTTTTGAGATCAAATATATATTTACATTACACGGATGATATATGTAATATATATACACCCTTTTAAGCATTTCTGTGTGTTCAGGAAATTTCACGTGACCTTGGGCAAGCTACTGAATCTCTATATGACCTGGCTCTCTCATCATAAGACCATAGTGATGATTAAACAAGCTAATTTGTGTAAAGTGCTTAGAACTGAGCCTGGCCCAGAGGCAGCCAATAGATATCATGGTAATTATTCATGCTTCTGATCAGTCTTTTTCTTGATCAGGCCTTTATATATTTCAAATGTTTGTTTGGGTGCCTGGTGGCTCACTCGGTTAAGGGTCTGACTCTTGATCTCAGCTCAGGTTTTGATCTCAGGGTCATGAGTTCAAGCCCCATATTGGGCTCCATGCTGGGCATGAAGTCTACTTAAAACAAAAATCAAATGTATTTTTAAAATAACAATGATAATTTTTTTAAATTTAAAACATTGAAATTCTTCTCCTCTCCCCACTCCCAACAGCAAGCTCAACAAAGGAAGTCATTAGATAATCTTAAAAGAAATTCTCTTGTAAGGAATTAAACTTACTACACTTCAGTGTTCAATTCCTGCCAATGCACATTTATAATCCTCACTTTAAAATGCTTGTTTTATGATTATTAAGTCTGTTAATGAGCTATCAAAAATTATCACCCAGAAAACATCACAAAAGCTTCTGGTCAAGGACATCCCAGGTCTTGAAAGGGATTTCTCTGTGTCTTAGTCCATTTGGGCTCCTATAACAAAATATCAGAGGCTGGGAGGCTTATAAACAACGGAAATCTATTTCTCACAGTTGGGGAGGCTGGGAAGTCCAAGATCAAGGCGCTGGCAGATTCACTGTCTGTTGAGAGCCCTCTACCGTTCATAGATGGCCATAGTGGAAGGGCAAGGGAGGTCTCCGGGGTCTCTTTCGTAAGACTCTATAGGTCCCTCATAGGCAGAATCCTTGTGACCTAATCACCTTCCACAGACCCCAGCTCCTAAGACCATCACTTTAGGGGTTAGTTTTCAACATATGAATCTTGGGGACACAGACATTCAGTCCATGGCCGTCAGTATCATCCCAGAATATTCTTACAACAGAGCAGTAGATGGTCATTAAAGAGTGCAGGGCTCCAAGGTGTGCAGAATTGGAAAACCATCAAGACAACATAGAACAGTGTATACATGCTGTGGCCCCACCTAAGGAAAATACACAGGTGTGTGTGGGTGGGGGGTGTGTGTGAGACAGAGAGAGAGATTGAGAGAGAGAGAGAGGTTGAGAGAGAGAGAGAGGTTGGGTACAGAGAGAACATTTCTAGACCAATACTCACGAAACTGTTCGTGGAGGTTATGTAAAATGTTTTTGAGCAAGAAAGTGACAAGATCAGGGCTGTGAGCAGACTCACATGGCATACTGAGTGGGATGGAGTGGGAAGGACTGGAAGCAATTGAGCCAGGAGACCTGTTTAGAGGCCGTTGCTCTAGTCAGGGTAAGAACTGCTGGAGGGCTATTCCAAGGCAGTGAGAAGGAGTGGAGGAGAAAAAAAGAAATTAGATTCACCTTCGAGATGCTCCCAGTGGCACCCCCAGGGCCTAGCACGGTATCTCTACCTACTAGGTGCTCCCCAAAGATATGAAATAAATGGTCTCCCATATGAAAGATTTGACCATTCCTCTCCCAAGACATCCACTGGCCACCTCAAGATGTAAATCCCACAGACCCCGTCAACTCTCTTCACGCAGCCCTGGGCTCTGGGGAGCAGGGTCAGGAGATGGGGTCCATAGGCAGGTAAGGCTGCGGCCCAAGTTTCCCTTGTTTTCCTCCGGCCCTGCCCATCCAGGAGCGGGGAACCTGTTCCGGCTCAGCTCCTGCTCTCACTCCACCAGGCACCTCACCAACAGTCTGCTTTACTGCAGGCAGGGCTCTGAGCTGGGCGCTGGGGGTATATGTGGCAAGAGAGATGTCTCCAAAAAGCTTCGGGCCCACAAGAAAACTGCTAATGAGGAAGGGGGAAAGCATGCCAAGAAAATCAGATATAACCCTACACACACACACACACACACACACACACTCACGCACGCACATGCACACAGGCCCCAGCTACCATAACACTTTGCATTTAGGACTTGCTTAAAACACGGGTTTTAAACAAGTGCAACAATGAAAGGAGAGTGAGCAGAGGAGAAGGAGTTGCAGAAGTGTAGCAGTTGAAGGGAAGATGATCCCGAAGAACAAGTCCTTGGCAGACCCTCCCTGCAACACCAGTATCTATGGAAGCTCAGTTGGGGAGCCTTTGTGGTGGGGGACAAGGTGGGTGAGTGGGAATAACTGTATTTATTCTGGTATCTTCTGAGCCTAATGTGGGGTCTGGCTTATAATATCCTGCTCAAATGTTTGTTAAATAAATGAAGGGATGTTTGGATGGATGGATGGTTGGATGGATGGTTGGATGGATGACAGATGGATAAGAGACTACTTCTACCCGGCTTTTAGAGGCAAAACTGAAACCAGTGTTTTGTGGCCATCAGGTGGCTGTGGTAGACAGCTCTTCAAAGATGGCCCTCAGCAATCCCTACCTCCTGGCATTCGTGCCTTTGTGTAATCCCCTACCTTTGAGTGTAGGCTGTACCTGATGACTTTCTCCTAGCAAGTAGAGGGCAGCAAAAGTGATGGGCTGTTACTTCTGTGAGTAGACTACAAAAGACAGTGACTTCTATCTTCCTGGTGACGAGGTGTCACGGTAGAGAGGCCCATGAGGTGGCCTCAGGCCAACAGTCAGTGAGGGGCTGAGGCCCTCAGTTCAACAGCCCATAAGGAACTGAATGCTGCCAACAATCTCGTAAGCCTGGAAGGAGACCTGGATTACAGCCCGTGTGAGACCCTGAGTAGGAGAACCCACCTAAGCTGTGCCCCAATTCCTGACCCACAGAAACTGTGAGATGACAAATGTGTGCTGTTTCAAGCCACCATGTCTGGGGTTAATTTGTGGCCAGCAAGAGAGAGCCAACATAACGGCCAATTTGAGTTTATAAAAATGAACATTCTGGCAATTAGGCTTGGCAAATGATGGTAGTGTTAAGAACCCAGCTTCTAATACCAATTGGCCTAGTTTGAATCCTGGGTCCCCAACTTACTAGCTATGTGAACTTGGGCAGGACGATCAACTTCTCTAAGCCTCTGTTCCTGTATTCTTAAAATGGGTACAATTCTCTGCTCACAGAGATTACACAAGGATTACATAAAGTGCTTAAATAAAGTTCTTAGCCCGGTACCCGTCGCCCAATAGAAGGTAGCTGTTAGCAATAATGATAATCATAGTAACAGGGCAAGCACCCTCACAAAGCAGCGGGTGTCCCACAGCTGGAGGTGACCAAGCTGAGGCATGATGGCAAGGTGCAAGAAGTGCATGGAACCCTAGAGGACCCCAAGCCCGTTCCCAAGCCTCAGAGTCGAGTGCTGTGTGGCTGCCTGGCCAGTGCCGAGGGGTGAGGGGTCGGGTGTGCCAAGGGACCATCGGGGTTACCTTGCACCAGGGTTTGGTAACAACTATTTCCCGCCCTGACCATGGGTGGCTCTTTCACTCCTGCATGGCCTCTGGGTCAGGTGTGTGCAGCCTCCACCCTGGCTGAGCCCATAGGGCCCAGGAAGGTAAACACCCAGGCAGGAAGTGATTGTCACGGGCATGGGGCCAGCTCTGGGCCGAGTCAGGTCTGAAGGTCAGGAATGCTTCCCCGGGAGCCTTTTCTAGGAGAGGACAAAGCACTTGGCTGCAGGCTGTCTGGGACGGGGTGGAGGGCGCGCAGATCTTGCTGGGGACACGGCAACCTGCTCGGGGGGGGGGGGGGGCCCGGACAGGACGGAGGACAGGAGAAGAAACATCGTCCAGGGGGGCCCCATCCCCCAGGAGCACCTCACTGGCAGGTGAGCAAACAGTTTTGGTATTCTTAATGAAACAAGATGAAATAAGAGAGGGAATGGGGGTTGTGGCCGGATTGGAAAGACCCCAGGCAGGTGTGTGATGGAAAAGGAGACCACCACGCATCCACTCATTGAGAAAGAGCCCCGAGAGAGAATTTCACTGTGGAGACCTGAGTCTAGTCTTGGCTTCACCATTCCCTGCCGGGACTCAGTTTGCCCATCTGTGAAGTGGGGTAATGATCCCTTCCAGGCCCCTCTCCCGTCAAGGCTATGGGAACCAGTGAGATAACACACAGGACTGGCTACATCATTGGCAGGGTCCCGTGCAAACTGAACACGTGAGGTCCTTTGTTCGAAATTGGTTAAGAATTTCAAGAATGAAGAATTTTAAAAGTATTAAGAATGGCAACAGCAGAGCGCTAAACCAAGTGAAGGGCCCTTCTGAGCGCAGAGGCCTGTGTGCCCATGGCTCCAGCCATAATAAAAACCGTATATATGTAAACTGTAAAGTGCCAGACAAACTGTGATTACTATGTGCCACGGCTCAAACCTCAGGGTCAGGAAGCACACCGGGGGACCGGACGTCTCCACCCTGGAGTAACAGTCGCCCGCATTGCTGCCCCCTTCTACTGCCCCTGCGCCTCAGGGTCCCATCTCGAAAGGACAAAAGGCCCAACCCCTCTGAACCTTCCAGACGCATACACCTGCCTGGCATCAAGCCAAAGCATGGTGTGACTCACATGTCGGGGGACGCGCTGCTCTTGGAGGTGGTGGGTGGGCTCTTCTTTTCTATCTTGATTTAAAATCTGGGATGTTCGCATAGTCACTGGCAAAGCAGAAGTAGACTTGGGGCTCCCGGATTTGTGACCGTTCTGCCGTGTTCTGCCGATGACCCACCCGGTTTTGTCTTTTGGAACAATACTCAGGTTAAGGCAGTAAGACCGTTGATGGGAATGGCCCGAGCCCCTGTCACACCTCTGTCCTCCCCTCCCCTCTCCGTGTGCCACTCTGACTTTCTCTTCCGTGTTCAGTGCTGCCCGTTCTCTGGTGCCCTTGGCATTGCACAGCGTGGAAGCGGTAGGAACCAGCGTCTCCAGGGGTGTCTTAAGCTTTCTGGGAAATCAGACAACAGACCATCTCCCCAACCCCACTCTCAACCCCACCCCTTCCTGGAGTCCAAAGTGTTGTGTCTGGCAAACCCCTCCCTTACAGAGGACCCCCACGGGAAAGGCAGGGTGACAGCAAGGTGGTGGGAGTCAGGGGCCACACCTTTCTCCCCGTGGCCAGAGATGGAGGAAGACAGTTGCTTAAAGAACTCCCCCTTGCCTGTGGGAGGCCTCTCTGGCCTCAGCGGGGCAGCCCAGGGGGCTTCCACCAGTGCACAGACCAGCCCAGAGGCTCAGCGGAGGCGAGTTCTAAGAGCCCACGCGAGCCTGCCAGCCTGACACCAAACATCGCCTACTCAGGGCCCTTTCTCCAGCTCCACGAGCGCGTTGCCTCCCCAAGTAAGGATACTCCCAGCACCACCACAGAATGGCACAATTCCTGCCTGTATTCCTTCATCAAATAATTGTGAGCAGCTTGGGCAAGTGAGGCTTGGCAGAAGGGCTGGGGGCACAGATGGGACCAGGGTGGCAGAGGAGAACCAGAACCCCAAGGCCGGGTTAGGGGCCCTCCCTCCATGAGGGGGGCACAGAATCCCCTCCTCCCTCCAAGGATGGTTACGGACTGTGGGACCTAGAGGCATTTCAGCGGGGCTGTGAGCCATGGGGTTATATCTCTGAGCCTTGCGGCCCGTTGCTTTCCAGAGCTCCCCCTGGTGTCTCAGGGAGCTGCTGGGCCAGAGCAGCCTGGGCCTCAGGAGGAATTACTGTTCTCATCACCTTGGGTTCACCTTCCCCCACTTTTGGAGCTGTGGTCTTCTGGACATAGAGGAAATGCCCACAGAAGATGACAGCCTGCACTCCTCTCCCTGGTTGGTAGCAGTCCTTGAGTGTCCCTGGGAGACCCCACTGGGTCAGGGCAAAAGACGGAGCACTATAGAGGGGGCGTCTGCCTGGAACGTTCCTTAGTGGGTTTCTTTGGGAGAAGAGCTCAGGTGGCTAATTAAGAACCTGGGTGTCTGGGAACCTGAGTCAGGCCACCTCTCAATCTTTCTACCTCCACTGGCCTTGTCTTCGGGATGGGGGGAAAATCCCGTGTTAGAATGAAGGTTCGGGCGATTATCAAAGGGGTATCAGGGAAGCCTGCATGGAGGAAGTGGCCTCTGAGCTGAGCATCATTAAACAATCTTACATCACTTCTTAATTGTTTACAAGAGGAGAAGAACTAATGGGTATGGTTTTATGTATTATAAAGTAAGGCTCTCTAACTTGAAAATAAGGTAATATTTTCATGCTTACCCTATTTGAATGATCCAAGTCCTTCAAAGAGCACACTTTCACAGAGAGCGTATTCGCAGGTGGAGTGGGAACCCTGCAAGGGCATGGGGACGGAAGAGGCAGAGACATGGACCATGAGGGGAAGCATGAGGCCCGTATAAAGCCTGCTGATGGGATGGGTTTGCTGGAGCAGAAAGGAAGGGGGAGGGAGGTGGCCTGCAACCCAAGATGCCTGGACCCCAAAGCCTCCTGGAGATCCCAGTGGGGGTCTGTATGGCCAACCCACCTCACGGGGAACTCACCCTGCACTCCTGTACTCCAGCACTAGCTGGCTTTGCCTCAGTCACCTTCACTTTTGACTGGAGGCTCATGCACCAGCACCAGCGTCTCCCATGGCTAGAAGCTCTGCCCATTTATTATCCAGATCTTTGATGAGTTTAAAAATGGGGCGCTGATTCATTATTATTTAATGAGTATGTTTCCTCCAGAGAGAACAGGCTCTCCAGAGAACAAGCAGCTTGGATGATGCCTTCAAAGGCTCAGAAACGCTTGGGAGCCTCTGGGGTAGGGATCAGCTGGGAGAAGGGAGGAAGGCAAGCTGGTCTGAGGACCTTGACCCCCAGGTCCTGTCTGGAAGTGGCTCCCTGGGGTTGACTCGGGAAGCCTTGCTCAATCCTGAGTCAAGTTTATATGACCTCCCTGTGTCAGGGAGGTCATTCCATCACGGCACTGAGCTCCTGGCACGCTGACTTCTTCTCACCTTGTCCAGCCAGTCAGTGTTCGCAGCACGCCCGCCCGGGGCAGTGGTAAGATGTGATGAGATGGACAACCTCCCACCCACCCCGTCCCTTTCCCAAGGCCCCTCAGCTCCCTCCATCCCCCATACTGCTGTCCAAATAGGTAGGTTAGGAAAACGCAATTTCTCCCTCACAGCTGATTCACTGTTTGGGCGTCCCTGAGCCCAAACAGATTCCCATTAAATCCCACTAATGGAACAAAAAAACTTCCAAGTATTTTAACTTTATAAAACCCTGACACAATGAGCTAAAATCCACTCATGAAAGTGAGTATATCTATAAAGATATATTTTTTTTTTCTCTCATCTGAGTGATAAAAACATTCCTTGGTAGATTCTTGAATGCTGGAGGAAAGCCTTCTTTTCTCTAAGTTCCTCTTTAGGAAGTTAGCTTTGAACTTTAAAACGATTGTAAGGTTTTCTGTTTCCGGAGTAAAAAAGCATTTGGCACAGGGACAATTTTTCCTGGTGCCTGAGATATCAGAGCCGGTCTCTGGAAAGCCCATGCTTTCCACGGGGTTCTGGCCTCTTTGGAACCCGTTCAGAGTCAAGATCAAAGTCATTCGCAGTTGGTGAACTTGGGTTCCAAGTCAAGGGTGAGACATGGAGAGATTCTAGCTCGGGGTCACGATGAAGCCATCATGATGTTCAATCTAAGATAAACAGACCCACCTAGGCTATGTTTGGGAAAATATTATTACGGCTGATTTGTGTATTCATTGGAGAAATATCACAGAAATTGTCAAAATAAAGGAGCATGGGTAGATGTGACCACATCTAACCTTGGGCCCCAGGCTCAGTCACTGTCTACTTTTTCCTCTCTCTCCGAATTGTCTATAATCTTCTAAGGCTGTTTGCTTTAAGTCAGAATGTCCTAAATTTAAGGTGGTCCTCACCCCTAGTTTAGAAATCATGCTCTCTGCCAGGGCCAGGCTGCCTCTACCGCATGCTGGCTGTGTGACCTGAGCTGAGTCAGTGAACCTCTCTGAGCCTCTACATCCTCCATTGTACAAATGGGGGAAATGGCACAAGGACGGTAACGATCATTAGGATTGTCCTGGGTGTTCCATGAGATGATGAACATAAAGGGCTTGGCTTTCACTGTTGTTATCCCAGTCGGCCTAGAGGATAAAAAATAGATCCTCTTTCCCAGGATAAACATTGACCTTAAGGAGTAGAGAATTTATCAGCTCACATTGAAAATTGAGCACTAAGCATGAAAGTGTACATAGAACCCTCAAGTGTAAAGAGAACTGGCTTCCGCTGGCCAGTTCGTCCAACCTGCTCCAAGCGCTCTGAGCCTGGCCAGCTTTGGGAAACTCCCTTCCCTGCACGTGCCATTCGGGTCTCCCTTCCCTGCATGTGCCATTCGGGTCAGCTGGGGAGACTGCACACCCGCCCAAGGTGTCTGCACATTGGACCCGATGATGATTTCCCTCCAGTGAATATTTCTCGGTAAGAGAAGGCATTTTTTTTCCTGGCACAACCACAGGGCTCCAATCTTTAAAAACGAGTCTGATCACTGTTGGCATGGAAAGAATTTGAGGAAATCAACGATGGATGAACCTCCTAGACGTAGGGCTCCATCTGTAAGGAGAGCGTATTAGCTTCTCGTTGCTGCCGCAACATGTGAGCACGTACTTAGCGACTTCAAACGGCACAGATGCACCATCTTCCAGTTCTGGAAGACAAGAGTCCAAAATGGGTCTCCCTGCGCTAAAACCAAGGTGTTAGCTGGGCCACTTTTCTTCTGGAGTCTCTGGGGGAAAACATTTCCTTGTCTTTTCCAACTTCCAGAGGCCACCCACTTTCCTTGCCTCGTGGCTTCCTCTTCCATCTTCAAAGCCAGCAATGGTAGCACCTGCAAATCTCCCTGACCCTCCTGCCTCTTTTTTTTTTTTTTTTTTTTTTTTTTTAGTGTGGATGCTCCAATGGCTTTATTAACTCCTTTCTGCGGGTGGCAGGACCTTGTAGCTAGAGAGCTGGGAAGGAACCAGGAAGCGGTGGTCTCAGTATGGGTCATTAAAGGGGTACAGAGGGTGCCCTGCATCTCTCGGGACCCTCTTCCCATCCACTGTGAGCATGGGCACAATGTATCGCCAATTTTTATTCAGAGCATCTAGTTGCTTCATCTCATCTGGGCTAAAGGTAAAGTCAAACACCCGGATATTCTGGAGGATACGTGAAGGGGTGATACTCTTGGGGATGCAGATCACTTTCCACTGGACCTGCCACCTGAGCAGGATCTGAGCTGGAGACCGGCCATACTTTTCAGCCAGGGCCAGGACCACTGGCTCCTCAGGTAGGACCAGTTCATCAGGATCACGCCAAGCTCGATCAGAGGAGCCCAGAGGGCTATAACCGGTCACCTCCAGGCCGCGAGCTTGGCAGTGGGCAATCAGCTCCTTCTGAGCCAAGTACGGGTGACATTCCACCTGGCCCGGATCGCTCTTCCAGGTGCCCAGCCCAATCAGGGGCATCTTCTGCCCAGTGTGCAGGAGGACACATGAAGCCGCCACTGCCCCCTCGGCTGGAGCACAGAGCGTGAACCCTCCTGCCTCCTTCCTATGAGGACCCTGGTGATTACACTGGGAACCCTGGCCTGACCATGTGATTTGAGCGTCTGTGATGAGCGCCAGGTTCTGCAGGATCAGAGAACCCCACCAGGCGGGGCTTGGAGTGTGGTGGCTGGCCAGCTGCAGCCGGAGGACTTCTCAACTTGTCATGTAGTCCGGTGCTGTGATCATCGGACCCGCTCGTCCATCCCCGCCCTGGCCGAAGGCATGTGGGTTCTCAGTATTTGCTGGGCAGAGGAAGGGGTCAATGGATGAACAGAAGTCTCTGGACTTCACTGTGGACAGAGTGGGCCCCGCCCTCCAGGGACGAGCCCTGGAGGACAGAGATCTAAGGAGCAGGGAGGTGGCACAGGTGGGACACCAGCATGGACCCAAGCATCAGTCTAAGCTGGAAGCCATGGCTGGAGCCCTGTCAGGAGGAATGAAAGGAGAAACCAAGTTGGGTAGAGAGCACAGACTCAGGAAGAGTCAGAAACACTAAGAGATCCAGGCTCTGGGGAGACAGCTGCTGTGATCTGGGGGCTGGGCAGCCCGCAGCTGGGTCCTCGAGGGTCTTGTTGGTGTGGGGAGGTCCCAGACACCCACCAGCCGTTTCGTACATACTGGATGTGCCCTGCTGATGGCCCAGCAAGGTTTGGGTTATTTATAGTTAAAGCACACGGATTCATGAACACGGCAATAAATGGCAGAGAATCATGGTGGCAGGAACCTCAGACAGCAGTGGTCTTCACCCTCTCAGGGCCTGATGCCAGCCGTGGATGGCCCTGCCCCCACCCCGCCCCCTCCCCCCCGGAAACGTGCAAACCCACACTCCTGCACAAGGTTTCAGCAGACTTTCCGCCTCGCCGAGGTTCAGGCTCAGAAGGCTGAGCTGAAGCAGGATTTGTCAGAACCCCTGGAGGGCTGGTTACAACATGACGCCGTCCCCACCCCTGCCTGCCCAGGGCTGCTGGCTGAGTGGCTCTGGGGGAGAGCCCAGGATTCTGCACTTCTTCAAAGCCCCCAGATATTGTTGCTTCTCAAAGTGAGCCACCGTCTGGGAACCCTGGGCATATAGGGACGGAAAAAAGCCTGAGTTCGGAAGAGGAATGAACTCTGTGCTATCTGGTTCATCCAGGTGATTCCAACTCAGCGTTTCCGGATTTGTCGATCATTGACTTTGCACGTTTACAATTTTTGACATTTCCATGTACCACTGGTGCTATTAACAGTTTCTACAGATTGGCTTTAAATTAAATCCTCTACTTATTTTCACCCCAAGCATTAATACCTATGAAATCGCAGGTTTGATGTGCGAATTGGAATTTTTCTAAAGTACATAAACTATGTAACTATTAACTTTTTGATGTTTGAAGTGCTTCTAAAAATTGGTTTGCAGCCACTGGTTTAAATCCCAGGCAGCTGGAAGGAGAACAGGGGACTATCCAGATTCATCCCAATTCTCTGGATATTTTGGTGAACCCTCCTCAGGGCCTGAGTCACCTCCCTCCCACCTGCAGGCCTCTGGAGAGATCACAGGATCTCACCAGGAGGCATGCAGAGGCACTGGAATGCTTCTAGCGCTGCACAGACAAGAGAAGTTTCCAGAAGGACAAGAGAAGCCAGAGGAGTCATCTTTGGGATGATGAGCCACATCAGGGAATTCCCTCCTGCCTGCTCTATGGGGACCCTGGGGCCCAGCCCAGAGCAGACGCACCTGTGTTCAACGTGTGGGTGGACAGTAGCCACCCAGAACACAAGGCCACAACTGACAAGGTCAACTTCATGTCCTAACCCAGAGAGTTGACAGCCTAGAGACACCACAAATAAGGGAAGCCAGTGTTGGACCACTGGGAAGTGATGCCCAGGAATCCCTTCAAGCTAGGATAAGAAAAAGGTTTTAAGAAATATTATTGGAAAAATACAAGCAGCCTGCGGAGGACAGAGAACCAGAAATGGGAGACGGGAAAGCTACATCTCTCTCTCTCTCTCTCTCTCTTCCTCTCTCCCTCCCTGGGCTTTCTTCTTCTGCCTGTGTGCTGTCTATCTCTCTGTCTGTCTCTCCACACTGGCTGCACAGCTACACCTACACATGGATTGTCCTGGCCAATTAAAAATGCCTCTTCCACCTGGGCGCCTGGGTTTCTCAGTTAAGCGTCTGCCTTTGGCGCAGGTCATGATCCCAGGGTCCTGGGATGGAGCCTCTCATCGGGCTCCCTGCTCAGCGGGGAGCCTGCTTCTCCCTCTCCCCCTGCCGTTCCCTCTGCTCGTGCTCCCTCTCTCAAATAAATAAATCAAATCTTTAAAAAAAAAAAAAGGCCTCTCCCACCCCCATAGCCATCCAGTCCAGATCCCCCTGCTAACTGGCCCGATCCCCATCTCAAGTCATCTCTGGGAGAGTGAATCCGACTGGCTCAGCGCAGCCTCCAGCTTGGATTCCTCCTGGGTCAAAGGTCCACTCCCTTCCAGCCAGCTGTGGCTAGGGGGCGGGGGCCAAGGGCACTCTGGGTCCTTCCCCTTCCAGGACTGAGGATGGAGCGAACCTCCCAGAAAGGCACTCCAGAACTGGAGGGAAGGATGGCCACTTTCTGATAAAAGGACTGGTTCCCCAGAGCCATTTTGAGAAATTGGGTTGGGATTGAGATATTCCCAACCAGCGATACAAGTACCCTTTTCATTCCTTCGCCAGTTGTTACGAACTGAATATTCACGTCCCACCCCCCCCACCCCCGCCATTCAAATGTTAAAGCTCAAACCCCCAGTGTAATGGTATCTGGAGATGGGGCCTCTGGGAGGTGAGTAAGGGCAGATGAGATCAAGAGGCTGGTGTCCTTATGATGGGATAACTGACCTTCTAGTGACCTCTCCCTGTCTCCTCCCCCCCCCCCACTCGCTCTCCTGCACACACCCCAGGGGAGGCCATGTGAGGACATGCGTAGAAGGTGGCTGCTGTCTGTGGGCCAGGAAGTGGGCCCTCCCCAGAGCCCTGCCATACTGCTCCCCGATCTCACACTTCCAGCCTCCGGAGCTGTGGGAGAATAAATCTCAGTTGTTGAAGCCACCCGCTCTGTGGTATTTTGTGAAGGCAGCCCGAGCTGACTAAGACACCAATACCGGTCTTGTCATTTTTAGCAGGCCTTTTTATAAACGCTCTAGAATGTGGGTTGATAGATGAGTTCACAGCAACTCCGACATGCAAATGGCCCCACAACTAGAACTCCACAAAGACCCAGTGTTGAGTGTGCAACTCCCTGCATATAAATATCCCTGTTTGGCTCTGGAGACAACATGCCCACTTTTAGGTAGTGTCTGTTTTGCGCTGTGACTGGGAGCCGGGCTGCCCTGGCCGGCCTCCCTCGGCCTGGGTCCAGCAGACCTTGGCCCACAGGCAGGCGGGAGCTTGCCACGGGCGGTGGCCAGGGGAGGCCGCTCACCCAGAAGGAGTGGTCCTTGTCCCCAGCTCACTCCCTCCTACTGCTCACAGCCTGTCTGATGCCTGGATTTGGAAAACCTGAAAGGGGGTCAGCTTCCATTAATTAGGTAAAAGTTTTCTTAATGACGGGAAAACACTGCAGGAGCTAGTTCAGGCTTCACTTTGAGAAAGTAGGTTGAGCCCTCGCCTCCCCCATCCAGCTGAGAGTGACGGCTGTCACCAACATGCCCAGAGGGGACGGGACTCTCAGGAACTGCCACCAGCCAGTCCCCGTGGACAAGGCATAGATTTCACTCACTGGGACAGAGCCAAGGTTCTCTGATGACCCTTGATTCCTTTGTTTCAAACCTTATACCTGCTTTTTTATATTGAGAATTATACACATTTTACAATCTTGAGTTCTTGTTACATTAAAAAGTAAAAACAGGGGCACCTGGGTGGCTCCGACTCTTGATTTCAGCTCAGGTCATGATCTCGGGGTTGTGGGATGGAGCCCAGAGTTAGGCTCCGTGCTCAGCGGGGAGTCTGCTTCTCCCTCTCCCTCTGCTTCTCCCCCACTTGTGCTCTCTCTCTCTCTCTCTCTCTCAAATAAAATCTTTTAAACAAAACTAAAAAATAAAAAGTAGAAACAATTTAAACAAATGGATCATTTACTTACTTGCAAAGAGTAAAAAGAGTAGGGAGTATCACTTGCTGACGTGGTGCCGGGCACCCTAATCTCATTTAATCCTTGCCCTAGGACTGCACAAACGAGAGAGGTTTCCGGAGGGAAAGAGAAGCCTGAGGAGGGGTACTCTCAGGTCTGGGATGATGGGAGATGTCAGAAATGGACCTTGCTTGCTCTGCTGGGACTCCGAGCAAAGGAGCACGTCTGTCTCCAGACCCTAGGGCCCGTTCAGAGTCAGAACCACCCTCAACGAGTGAATAAAGGAAACCCACCGAGGCCATGACCGACCAGCTCTACCCTGTGTCAGCTAGGTATGGCGCAGCCCCCTGCAGATGGGAGGCTGAGGATCGAGGCTGTGTCAGGGGCCCAGGGAGACCTATCCCAAGAGCCCCGAAAGGGCGAGCTGGGAGGGCACACGCTGTCATCCCCTCCGCCCCCAGGTCCCACGGCTTCAGCCTGACTTGGACTTCAGGGAAGGAAGAAGGCCACCCAATATTTGCTGGGCTGCACAGGAAGTGAGCTGCTAGGAGGCCACGCACCCCCACTCGCTGAGATGCCTGGGCCTGGCCATCCTTCTCACCAGGGTAACCGAGGGCCACAGCCACTGTGGGGAGGGCCCCTGCCCCTGGCTTGAGCCCCTGCCCCCTAACTGCCCCGGGGACCCCATGAAGGGGGAAGGAGGGGCTCGCCGAAAAGGCTCAGCCCCCAGAGAAACAGGGCTGGTCTGGCCTTGCTTCTGGTTTTGTCCCCTGCTACGTGCTCTGTCTGATCTTTGCTCACTGCTTCGTAAGCACGTGCTTGGCCTTCCCCTGGGTCCACTGAAGCCATTCCTTTTCTCTCAGCAGCAGGGCAGGGCCCTGGGGCCTGTAAGACCCGGGTTCGAATTCTGCCTCAGCCACTTACCAGCTATATAGCTGTACGATCTTAGGCAAGTGCCTGAGTTTCTCTGAGGAGGGCATGGCCGGGAAGGGCAACCAGGGCAACCCGAAGCAGACGAGGCCCCAAGAGAGGGGGCGGGAAGGCCTGGCGGAGGACCCAGGCTGAAAGACCAGTGGGTGTGATGCATGGTTGGGGACTGGGGGACAACGCAGGGGCAGGGTGCTGGGGCCTCGCCCACATGGGTCTGAAGCCGGAAGGGTGGCAGACACTGGAAAGAAGGGGAAGAAAGTGAGCCCCTGGTGCCGTGTACAGCTGGGCGCTGGACGCTGGGGCCTCTGGCTGGTGTCTGACCAGTTTATGTTCCAGAAATCCCTACCGTCTCCTGCCCACGCCTGAGGGAGCCAGGAAGCCCTGGTCAGGCCACAGGGGCCCCAGTCGCAGCAGCCCCTGTCGGTAACAGGAGAGCAGAGAAGCTAAATCCTCTCCGACCCCAGTGGCCAACTAACCACAGAGGCCAGCGTCAGCTCAGGACACTGGCCTGGGTTCCACGCCGGTCCTGGAAAGGCCGGCTCTGGCCTCCACACTGCCCCACCCCCCACCCCGCCTGCGGGGCAGTGTTGCCCCTCAGCGATTTCTGGAAGCAGGAAAGGGGACTGGCCAAAGACGTGGTTCTCAAGGCATGCTCTTCAGACCACTGGAAGTGGCAGCAGTGGCTGAGAACCTGCTAGAAATACAAGCTCTTGCCCCATCCCCCACCCTCCTGCAACAGAAGCTCTGAGAGTGGGGCCCAGCAGTCTGTGCTTTAACCCCCTGAGGCCCGCACCTGTGTGAGGACCACTGCTTCACAGCCTAGAGAAGAAACGCTCCAACAAGGACATGGAACAACGTGGAACAATGTGGAACAGCAGAGCCGCCTCTCACAAGCCGATGTCACAGGAAGAAGTCAGACACAAAAGAGAACATTCTGAACTCTTCCATAAAGTACCAAAACAGGCCAAGAGTCATCCATGCTCTGAGGTCAGAGGTTACCCTCAGAGGCAAGGCAGGGGAAGGGGTGGAGAGACTCTCCCGAGTGGTGGTGACCTTCTCCTTCCGGGTCTGGGCGCTGCTCCCACAAGGTGTAAACTTTGGGCAATCCGTACGCTTACGATATGGGCGCTATCCGCCTCCTGCTATACTTACATTAAAAAAAATTTGTTTTTAACCAAATGAAAGGGCAAAATAGAAATGCCACCTTCCTCCTCATTGTCTAGCCTAATCCTTGGTTAGAATCACTTGGGGATGGCCGGGAGGTCTGTCCCTTTGCTCCAGAGAGTAAAAAGTCGGACATTCTTTGACCCTTGGCCAAAAAGGTTTTATTAATTCAACTTTTATGAATTCAACAGACGTCAGGACAAGCAGGCTAATTAAAACCAGAAAGAACACCTCCAAACGAACGCTGCCAGTTTTGGTAAACGCTGCTCCTCCCACCTTGTCTCGGGTTTAGAGGTAACGTGCCCAGAGAAGAAGCCACCTCTTTCAATTACCTTGGTGGGTATTTCACAAAAAGTTTATGTTGGAGGGGATATCAGGAAGTAATGTTGCACAAGGGGAAGACATTCTGTGGATGTTTGATTCCAGTGCTGGGGATGGGCGGGGAGGCAAATGAAGAATCTCACTTCACCTGCCAAGGAATTTTCCAGGCCAGATGTTTCAAGGCCTTGACACCACAGAACGGAGCCTTATGGCTCCTTGCCTATCTTCCTATGCGCTAGAGCAGATCCACAACAGTGTTCCCTATGAGGAAAATCTTGGCCTGCCTGGAGGAATACTGTGGGCTCATTTTCCTTCAGTACATCAATTCTCCCCAACCGCCAGTCGACTCCGAGTGGGTAGCTAACAGGCAACACAGACAAGCCGCCCCTATGTGCGTAGCTAGGAGCTCCATCTCAAGATGATCCCACCAAAACATCACCAAACGCTCCACCAAGAAGAAGATGGAGAGTCCACATCTCCTTCCAAAACCCCTCTAGGACCTCCCCTGATCAGGCAGAAGCCTACACCACGTCACCCTGCAGAATGACCTGTGCTTGGCTGTTTTTTTGTGTGAAGCCACAAGAAATCTGTTCACACACGCGTGTTTGTGTGTGCGCACGCGAGCCTTGTGGGTAAAGGAGAAAGACCACCCTACTGGACTGAATAGACTGGAGTCCAGGCATCACCTGGAACTCTCTCTACCATGCACGTTCCTGGGATCCACTTCAGCCTTACTCAGTCCAGAATCTGGGCAATTCATATATTTAACAAGCTCTTAAAAGTTTAAAAACCACTGCGCTAAAGCTCCTTCTTCCACAAAAGCCCTTGAGAGAAAGCACTTAGCTAGTCTTAGTCCTAATGCAAATTCTCCTGAGCACTTGGTCAGTTTTTATCCCTGACTGCAGTCGAATGAGTCACTGACACATTTCCCCTTTCCACGTTGGCTACTAGGAAGCTCAGGCATAATTTGACCACATCCATAGCAAAAGCCTTTGTCATGGGAATTTTTTCACCTTGTCCCCCATTAAGTTTTATGTCCCCACCTTTTTGTTCTTCTTTCTGGTGCCCTCTTTTTAATTTATGCTACGTTGGATGAGTGAGAAATAAGTAGAAATATTATTCTATTTATAGATGGAAATATTGCCTGTGGTGATTTGCATCAGAATGCATAAAGACAACAGCTACCACGTGTTGTGGGCCAACACTGGGCATCCTCACCTTAGTCCCAGTACTTAACTAACATCTGTCCTGCCTACACGACACTAGAACAACAGGAGGCCTGAGGAAGGCCACACGTTCAGCTCATGCAACCAGCGAGAAGCTGAACAGGGTTGACACCCCATGCCTGGCTGGCGCCACTCAACCAAGGCTCCCTACAGCTATACTGCTTTCCCCAGCATGCTACAGCAAGATGTGGGAACCATGGCATTCCTTCTCTAAATATTCTATTTTCTGACCCCTGACAGAGGTGGAGGGGCATGTCCCCACAACACCTTGGCCCGGTTTCCACCTTGGTATCCTTCTCTTCAAGTAACCTGAATGATCATGTCTTTCTCTAACCAAAAAAGAGCCTAACTTAAACGTTAAGAGAAAATGATGAAAACAAATTAAATAATAATAAAATATAGGAAATATAAATGATGCATTAGAGAATATTATGCAAATATTTAAGTGGGGTGTATATGCCTAGTTCATCGAAATACAACATTTTCCAAAACACATTTTTTAAGGGGAGGAAAAAGTAATAAAACCATATGTAAGGATTTTTTTTGTTATTGTTCTAGAGTTTGAAGAAAATACTTAATGCTTTAATTCTTTCGTTGTTTATTTAGGGGATTTATTCTGTGGCTCTGAACTCAAATATTTTTCCCAAGCTGCTTACCAGCATTCCAAACTTTTATTGATGCCCCTCCTTTTTTTAATAACAATTTTATTGAGATATAATTCGCCTTCCACCCAATTCACCTCTTTTAGAGTATGTAGTTCAGTGGTTTTCAGTATACTCACAGAGTCGTGCAACCATCACCACAAACAATTTTAGAACATTTACATCATCTTCCCCAAAAGAAATCCGGTCCCCATTAGCAGTTCCTCACCCCCCATGCCTCAGTACTTCCAGGCTTAGGAAATCACTGATCTTTTTTCCACCTCTATGCATTTGCCCGTTCTGAATAGTTCTTATGCATGAAATCAGACAATGTATGGTCTTTCATGACTGGCTTTTTTCACTTAGCAAAATTACTTCACGGTTCGTTCATGTTATAGCATGTATCGATATTTGCTTTCTTTCTAGGGCTGAGTAACGTTCCATTGTAGGGCTATACCACACTTTATTTATCTGTTCATCAGTTGGTAGACATTTGGACTGTTTTCACCTTTTGTCAATTATGAATAATGTTGCTGTGAACATTTGTGTACAACTTTTTGTGTGGACATATGTTTGCATTTCTCTTGGGAATACACTCAGGAATGGAATTGCTAGGTCATTTGGTAATTCCATGTTTAGCCTTTTCAGGAACTGCCACACTATTTTCCAAGATGCCTGCATCGGGCGCCTGAGTGGCTCAGTCGGTTAAGCATCTGCCTTTGGTTCAGGTCATGATCTCCGGGTCCTGGGATCGAGCCCCACATTGGGCTGTCCACTCAGTGGCAGGTCTGCTTCTCCCTCTCCATGATCTCTCTTACTCTCACTCTCTCTCAAATAAATAAATAAAATCTGGTAAAAAATGTCTGCACCCTTTTACATTCCCATCAGCAGTATATGAGGGTTCCAATTTCTCTACATCTTCACCAATGCTTGTTATTATCTGTCTTTATTATTACCACCATCCTAGTGGATATGAAACAGTATCTCATTGTTTTAATTAGTAGTGGTGTTGAGCAAATTCTCATGTGCCATTTGTATAACTTCTTCGGAGAAATGTCTCCTCAGCTCCTTTGCCGTACCTCGGTGTCATCTAAAAAATCATCATCTAATCTGATGTCAAGAACATTTACACCTATGTTTTCTGCTGCGAGTTTTATAGTTTTAGCTCTTATAGTTAGGTCTTTGATCCATGTTGAGTTAATTTTTGTGTACAGTGTGAGGCAGAGATCCAAATGCATTCTTTCACATGTGAATACTCAGTTGCCCCAGTACCATTTGTTGAAAAGACTATTCTTATCCCAATGAATGGCCTTGGCACCCTTGGCATCTATTATCAAAAATCAATTGACCATAGATGTATGGGTTGATTTATGGATTCTCAGTTCTATTCCATTGACCTATATGTCTAACCTTGTGTCAGTCTTGATTACTGTTGCTTTGTAGTGAGTTTTGAAGTCAGGAAATGCGAGTCTAACTTTATTCTTTTTCAGGGTTGTTTTGGCATGGGTCCCTGGAATTTCCATATGAATTTTATGATCAGTTTATTAATTCCTGCAAAGAAGCCAGCTGGGATCTTGATTTGGATGGTGTTCATTATGTAGATCATTTGAGAAATAATACCATCTTAACAATATTAACTCTTCTGATCCATGAAAATGGAATATCTCCCCATTTATTTAGGTCTTCTTAAATTTCTTTCAATACTATTTTATAGTTTTCAGAATATAAGTTTTGTGCTTTTTTTTGGTTAAAATATATTCCTAAATATTTTTGACATCATAAATGGAATTCTTTTCTCAATTTCACTCCTATGCTCATTCTTACCATGTAGAAATACAATTGATTTCTGTATATTGATCTTATATCCTGAAGCCTTGCTGAACTTGTTTATTTCCAACAGTTTAGGGGATTCCCTAGGATTTTCTAAATACCAAGATCATGTCATCTGCAAATAGAGTTTAACTCCTTCCTTTCCAATCTTTTATTTCTTTTTCTTTATTAATTGCCCCGGCTAGAGCCTCCATTACAGTGTTGAATAGTACTGGTGAGAGTAAGCATCCTTATCATCGTCCTGATTTTATAGGAAAACATCCAGTCTTTCATAATTATGATATCAGCTGTGGAGTTTTCATAGATGTCCTTTATTTAGTTGAAGTTTTCTTCTATACCTGGCTTGTTGAGTACTTTTATCATGAAGGAGTGTTGAATTTTGCCAAATGCTATTTGATGTCAAATGTCTATTGAGACGATCACATAATTTTCTCCTTTATTTCATTGGTAGGGTGCATTATATTAATTTTTTTTTAGAGAGAGAACACATGCATGCAAGGGGGGATAGGTGAGGAGGGGCAGAGGGAGAGAGAGAATCCCAAGCAGGCTCCTCACGGTGCAGAGCCTGACTCAGGGCTCAATCCCACCACCCCGAGATCATGGCCTCAGCCAAAATCAAAAGCTGGACACAACTGACTGAGCTACCCAGGCACCCCATATTAATTGACTTTTGAATGTTTTTTTTTTCTTTTTAAAGGTTTTATTTATTTGTCAGAGAGAGAGCACAAGCAGGGGGAGGGGCAGGCAGAGGGAGAAGCAGGATCCCCGCTGAGCAAAGAGCCTGATGTGGGACTCGGGCCCAGGACCCTGGGATCATGACCTGAGCTGAAGGCAGACGCTTAACTGACTGAGCCACCCAGGTGTCCCAATTGACTTTTCAATGTTAAACCAACCTTGCATTCCTGAGATAAATCTACTTGGTCATGGTGTATAATTCTTTTTATAGATCAGTTTCCTGGCATTTTGTTAAGGTCTTTTTCATCTATATTAATAAGAGATATTGGCACATAGTTTTCTTGTGATGTTTTTGTCTGGTTTTGTTATCCCTCCATTTTTTATGTTTGTGATGCCTCTTCCAGAACATAACATTTTTATAGATAAGAATCCATTTCTGGGCTGGCCATTCTATCTCACAGATTGACTACCTTGGGGTAGTATCACATTCCTTGTATTATTATAGTACTTCATGATTTTTAGAAGAAGTAAACTCTTCATTACATATATTACACAAAAAGTCTGAGCTAATCTCCCCTGTCTATCCTACAGATGAACCTCATAATCATTTTATCAAAACATTCTGACGAGTTTTTTGATAGGGATTTTTTTTTTAATTTTATGTCATGTTAATCACCATGCATTACATCATTAGTTTTTGATGTAGTGTTCCATGATTCATTGTTTGTGTGTAACACCCCGTGCTCCATTCAATACGTGCCCTCCTTAATACCCATCACTGGGCTAACCCTTCCCCCCTCCCCCCTTCCCTTTAAAACCCTCAGTTTTTTTCTCAGAGTCCATAGTCTCTCATGGCTCGTCTCCCCCTCCGATTCTGCCCCCTTCATTTTTCCCTTCCTACTATCTTTTTTTTTTTTTTAACATATAATGTATTATTTGTTTCAGAGGTACAGATCTGTGATTCAACAGTCTTACACAATTCACAGCGCTCACCATAGCACATACCCTCCCCAATGTCTATCACCCAGCCACCCCATCCCTCCCACCCCCCACCACTCTAGCAACCCTCAGTTTGTTTCCTGAGATTAAGAATTCCTCATATCAGTGAGATCATATACTTGTCTTTCTCTGATTAATTTATTTCGCTTAGCATAATACCCTCTAGTTCCATCCACGTCATTGCAAATAGCAAGATTTTGGGGGTTTTTGATGGCTGCATAATATTCCATTGTGTGTGTGTGTGTGTGTGTGTGTGTGTGTGTGTGTGTGTGTGTGTGTATCACATCTTCTTTATCCATTCATCTTTTGATGGACATCTTGGCTCTTTCCATAGTTTGACTATTGTGGACACTGCCGCTATAAACATTGGGGTGCACATACCCCTTCAGATCACTACATTTGTATCTTTGGGGTAAATACCCAGTAGTGCAATTGCTAGGTCGTAGGGTAGCTCTATTTTCAACTTTTTGAGGAACCTCCATACTGTTTCCCAGAGTGGCTGCACCAGCTTGCATTCCTACCAACAGTGCAGGAGGGTTCCCCTTTCTCTACATTGATAGTTTTTAACTGGAATGTCACTAAAACTATACATTAAGTTGATGAGAATTGAGATATTTAAAATTTTCCAATCCAAGAAAAACCCATGCTTCTCTAAAGATGTGAGTCTCCTTTCATCTCTCAAGTTTTTCTTTTATGTAAGTTGTTTGTGTTTAATATGGTTATCCTTTGTTTTCTGGTTTTGTTACTCCTATGATTGAAAATTTTCTACTTTATTGCTATTGTTGACATGTGGTGAATTTCTCCAGTTTTGGCCCTATGCTGAATTCTCTGTAATTCCAATAGTTTCAACTGGTTTTTTGGGGTTTTCTAGGCAGACAAATCGTATCACCTGCAAATTATGATTAAGTATCATTTCATTGGCCAACCCCCACGAAACATGTTAATAATGAGGAGAGCAGGATCCTGCCTGATTTTCCAACATCACTGTATTTTTGATGTGCACAGTACTCTTTATCATGACAAGTTTTCCTTTTCATCTCACTTTTAAAGGTTTTTTCTGGAGATTTAATTTTGTCACTAACCCACTGATGTGCTATGTTGTTTAAAGATTGCTTAATGATTATGAGATTGCCTTTAAATCACTCCAAGAGCATTTCTCTTCAAGAACATTTTAATTAGAGAATTAAAACATCTCATTTAACAATTCATTCTTCTTCTGTACTTGACTTATTGGGTGGAAAATCTGGATTTTTTTGAAGGTATAAACATAAACATCTTTTTCTTCTGCAACATGGTTACCTCTCTCCACACTCACTACCCTGCCGTATAGAAGGGCTCTTGGAAGCACTTAAGATATAGCCTATTCATTTTTTTTCTCAAAAGACTTATCTATTTAATTTTTGAAGAAGTTAGTACATTGACATAGCTTTAAAAAAATTTTTTTAAATATATGAAAAGTTAGGTACACTAAAGTCTCCTTCCCTCCCACTCCCGTTCTCCATCTGCCCCAGGTCCCCCCCTCTGATTATTGATACTCATTTCTCATAACACCTTCCAGAAGGTTTTAGGCATGTCCAAATAAATTTGAATCTGTTTCCCCCTTTTACACTGATGGAAACATCATACGTACTCTTCTGCCCTTGTTTTTGTTTTCTTGAGCTATCCTAGGATTCTTTCTTGATCAGAATTTAGAGCGGTCTTTTTCTTGCTTTTATAACTGGATCTTATTCTATTGATGGAAATGTTTAGGAAATTTTTTTTTAGAGGGAGAGAACACGCACACATGTATGCAAGTGGGGAGGTGGCAGAGGGAGAGAGTGAATCCCAAGCAGGCTCCAAGCTCAGTGCAGAGCCCGAAGAGGGGCTCGATCTCATGACCCTGAGATCATGAGCTGAGCTGAAATCAAGAGCTGGATGCTCAACCGACTGAGCCACCCAGGTGCCCCAAATGTTTAGGAGTTTCTAGTTGGTCTGACCTGTTCCTAACAGAGAAACATTGTAGGGTCTTCAACTGCTTGCTCTCAGACACACAGACCACTCCTCACCCCTGCAAGCAGATCTGTGGACCAGGTTCCTGCAGGTGGGATTGCTGAGCTAGAGTATATTTGCGTTTTACTTTGATAGACATTGCCAGCAATGATGGGGGGCCTGCCTCTCAGCTTCACCAATCACTTAGCAAACTTCTGATTTTTTACCAATGCAATAAGTAAAAAAAAAAAAAAAAGGACCCCAGTGTGGTTTGGATTTCCCTTCCTCTTATGAGACATGAGGTTGAACATCTTTCGCAGGTGTTGAGAGTGATCTGTATTTCATTTTCTGTGAACTGTTCTTAGCCTTTGCCCATTTGTCAGGTTTAAATTTTCCAAAGTTCAACCTCACACTAATCAAAGTTCCTCTCCCCTCCCTCTAGCACCGGATAGAATATTTCGGGGGTGGGAGGCTTGGCCTGGAGAAGTCTCCCCCTCCTCCCTTTCCTCAGGGTGGGGGAGGGAGCAGGGAGCAGAAAGCGGAGCTGTCCTTCCATGGCTGGCTCTGTGTCCATGGTAGGAGGCATCCCTCTGGCTCAGCCTGGCTCGGCTGCCTTCTCTGATGGGTATTTCAGGTTGTCCTGGGCTAGTGTTCATCTGCACCTCTTCTCCTTTCCCTCCATCGCCTGCTCTAGACCATCCCTCCCAGAGAGGGCACCACATCTCCCTCTGCTCCTAGAGGTACATACATGCTCCCAACCCTTTCTCCAGCTTGGGCGGCCCTTGGCTTGACCAAGTGGCCGCCTGGGCGGCCCCCTACCCCTAACACTTGTTACCTCTGAGCCCCAGGGGATTCTGGGGTCTCCTTTGCAAGGGCTGCTCTGAAGGCCACAGAGAACAAAGATGAGGTCAACGTGCCCACAGCATGAAGTCCCCCCAGCAGGCCCCTGCCTTCAGAAATCCCCCCACCCCGAAGCCAGCGCTGGTCCCATGCTCAGTGTATCCCCCAGCCTCAGGAAACATGGGGGCGGGGAGCAATAAAAAGGACAAGGCACCATAACCCTCTGCTCTCAGAACTCTCTCCCAGGAGACCTGGGAGTGGGCCTACGGGTTCCACAGCTCTGTGCCTCCTGGCTCAGAGCCTCCTGTCCTTGCAGGAACCCAGGGTTTCTCCAAGGCTCACTGGGACCCACCGCCTTCTTTGCCCCCCCACCCCGCTGCCCCGGCAAAGCCACGCCCCTCCCCACTTCCTCCTCTTCTTTTATCCAGGCGGGGTGCAGGGAGGGGCACACCTCCCTCGGTAACCCCTCACAGTTGCCGGCTGACCGCCAGCTACAGCAGAAATTCGAAGAGAACTAAGCCGCCTCTGCAGCAATTCCAGAATAACAGGAAAAACCCTGCTCTGCATCCTACCATGCTTTCAACTCCCTGTTCTGTGCTTTTCCCTTTATATATTTCCCTTTTCATTTTGCCTCTTGATTTAGAAACGGTGTGCATGGTTTTTCAAGAACTTTAAAGTACAAGTCAGTCATTGGTGATGCTTCTTCATCTTCTTTAGTATATTTAGCAGATGAGCCTGCTTGTATTGCCGTGAGCTCAATTCTTAATTTCGGCTTCTGGGGCAGGGTGGGCTGTCCCTGGTATTTTAGTGGGAAGTGGAAAGCTGAGGGCACCTCACCCAGGAGTTCACTCTGGTCTTCAGCTGATAAAGGACAAATGCCCAAACTCCCCACATGGGCCAGCCAGAGAGCAGGAAAGAGCACAGGGGGTGGACATCAAGGACCAGGGGGAAGGTTACATGACCAGGGCCATGTAAGCTCTGTGACCCCAGCAAGCCCCTGCCCCCCAGCAATTGGGGCCAGGCTGGGGGGTCCCAGATGCCTTCTCAACCCTCCCCACTCACTCTCTCTGACTTTCATGTCCTGATTCCTTGCTGCTTGCTCACAGCGAACACCTGCTACGTGCAGAAATGGGGAGGCCCTCCAAATGACTGAATACTTACTCTTGTTCTCAGAGCCCTTTGGTTCCTTGAAGAGCTGCTTTAAAAATTCCATCACCTGCAACTTTCCCAGAAATCTAAAGTCAAAGGTTTATTTATTGTTTTTAAATTTCCGGTATCCGAGGCTTTTACACCTTCCCTGGTGCCTGCCGTCACCCGCAGCCTCCTTCATCTGGGGTCCTTACAGACGACCTCCTCCATCCCCCATCACCTCCACCGCCAAAGCTCAGTCATGCTGCGGTCTCTGCCGTCGGGGCTCCACTCATGGTCCTGCTTCTGCCTGATACTTGTCCTGAGCTGTTTGTTTGTGGGATTTTTTTTTTTTCCCCAATAGGAATGTCTAGTTAGTCCTTTTGGACTCTGGCTTTCTTCTTCTTTTTTTTTTTTTAACTTTTTTTTTAAATTTATTTATTCATGAGAGACAGAGAGAGAGAGAGAGAGAGAGAGGCAGAGGGAGAAGCAGGCTCCCAAGGAGCAGGGAGCCCGACGCGGGACTCGATCCCAGGACCCTGGGATCATGACCTGAGCCGAAGGCAGACACTTAACCATCTGAGCCACCCAGGTGCCCTGGCTTTCTTCTTCTTTTATGGGCTTTCTTCATGTTGCAGATTATGCAGGTGGATAGAGGACAGGTGGACAGATACATAGATGGATAGACAGATGGATGACAGGTACATAGATAGATGTATCCCACACTTGCTGGCATTTGAACACCTTCCTGTGAAAAAGAAACATGCTCAACCCCTCTATGTCACTGTCTAGTTCCCAGGTTTAAAATGAATTTCACTAATTTCTGTTGCCTCATCAGGAAAGGGGTGCTGTTCACACTGGATCTACCACAGTCGATTCTGTCTTGTGCGTGAGTTTTGTCACTGTTTACCCCCGTCCCTGTCTTCTGCATGAGTGTCCCTGGCCACCAGGCTGTACCTCTCATGGTAGCTCCAGAGGACTCAGGGCCTGGCTGGCACTCAGCAGTTACGTGCCCTAGAGAATGTTCCTTGTCTCGCCATGTTCTGGTCTCTGAAGAGATGCTGCTTGGATTAGAAACTTATTGGCCAGCTGATGCTCAGTGAGCTGTTGCTGTAACCAGGAGCTAACCTTCCGAGTTCGGGTGGGTCAGACCCTGCTGCATCAGACTGTGTTCAAATCCAGCCTCCTGCCAAATGTCCCCCCCCCCAACCTCAGGCCCAACTTCTCCCTCACATTCCTGCTTCCTTTTCCACTGTATCAGTACAACAGCCCTAAAGGAAAACCAGGGTTCATCTTTACTTTTCGCCCACCTGACAAAACAAGCCAGCAAGTCCAGTTTGGAAGTTCTGCCTCCTGTCATCCTCAGGGCCCTGTTCGCTGGCTTTCCTCTCAGAGAGAGCAACAGGAGTCAAGCACCCTTCCCCCGGCCCCATCCCCCTCAGTGCTTTCTGGCCCCTCCCCATCAGTGAATCATTTGGAGGGCCTCCCCATTTCTGCACATAGTAGGTGGTCAGTGTAAGCAGGCAGCAAGGAATCAGGACGTGAAAGTCAGGGAGAGTGGGTGGGGAGGGTTGAGAAGGTTCCCGAGACCCCCCAGCCCTATGCCCGCTTGCTAGAGGGGCGGGGGCTTGCTGGGGGTCACAGAGCTTACACACCTGAGCTGCTTCCATATCTTGGCTCTTGTAAATCATGCTGCATTAGACACAGAAGTGCTTACATCTTTTCAAAGCAGTGCTTTCATTTTCTTTGGGTAAATACCCAGTCATGGAATTACTGGATCATAGGGTAGTTCTATTTTTAATTTTTTAAGGAACCTCCATTCTGTTCTCCATAGAGGCTGCACCAGTGTGCATTCTCACCAACGGTGCATGAAGGTGCCTTTTCCTCCATGTCCTCACCAAGACTTGTTTCTCGCCATTCTGAGAGGTGTGAGGTGATATCACATTGTGGTTTTGATTTGTATTTCCCTGATGATAAGCAATGTTGAGCATCTTTTCATGTGTCTGTTGGCCATTGGGATGTCTTCTTTGGAGAAATGTCTGTTCGTCTTCTGCCCATGTTAATCAGATTATTTGGTTTTTTTGGTGTTGAGTTGTTTATAAGTTCTTTAAATATTTTGGATACTAACCCTTTTTCGGGTATATCACTTGCAAATATCTTCTTTCATTCAGTAAAATGTTGACATTTTACTTTGCTATGCAAAAGCTTTTTATTTTGGTGTAGTCCCAATAGTTTATTTTTGCTTTTATTTCCCTTGCCTCAGGAGACAAATCTAGAAAAATGTTTATATGGCCAATGTCAAAGAAATTACTGCTTATGTTTTTTTCTAGGAGTTTTATGGTTTCAGGTCTCATATTTAGGTCCTTAATTCATTTTGAGTTTATTTTTGTGTGTGGTGAAAGGAAGTGGTCCAGCTTCATCCTTTTGCATGGAGCTGTCCAGTTTTCCCAGCACCATTTGTTGAAGAGATGGTCTTTTCCCCATTGTATGTTCTTGTCTCCTTTGTCGAAGATTAATTTACCATATAAGCATGGGTTTATTTCTGGGCTGTCTACTCTGTTTCATTGATCTATGTGTCTGTTTTTGTGCCAGTACCAGACTGTTTTGGTTCCCCCTCAGTTACTTCTATCCCCCTCCTCCCTCAGTTACTTCTACCCCCTCCCCCTTCAGTTACTTCTCTCCCCCTCCCTTTTAGTTACTTCTACCCCCTCCCCCCTCAGTCACTTCTGTCCCCTCCCCCTTCAGTTACTTCTCTCCCCCTCCCCTTTAGTTACTTCTACCCCCTTCCCCCTCAGTTACTTCTATCCCTCTCCCCTTCAGTTACTTCTACCCCCTCCCCCCTCAGTTACTTCTGTCCCCTCCCCCTTCAGTTACTTCTCTCCCCCTCCCCTTTAGTTACTTCTACCCCCTTCCCCCTCAGTTACTTCTATCCCTCTCCCCTTCAGTTACTCCTACCCCCTCCCCCCTCAGTTACTTCTGTCCCCTCCCCCTTCAGTTACTTCTCTCCCCCTCCCCTTTAGTTACTTCTACCCCCTTCCCCCTCAGTTACTTCTATCCCTCTCCCCTTCAGTTACTTCTACCCCCTCCCCCCTCAGTCACTTCTGTCCCCTCCCCCTTCAGTTACTTCTCTCCCCCTCCCCTTTAGTTACTTCTACCCCCTTCCCCCTCAGTTACTTCTATCCCTCTCCCCTTCAGTTACTTCTACCCCCTCCCCCCTCAGTTACTTCTACCCCCTCCCCCCTCAGTTACTTCTACCCCCTCCCCCCTCAGTTACTTCTATCCCTCTCCCCTTCAGTTACTTCTACCCCCTTCCCCCTCAGTTACTTCTATCCCTCTCCCCTTCAGTTACTTCTACCCCCTCCCCCCTCAGTCACTTCTGTCCCCTCCCCCTTCAGTTACTTCTCTCCCCCTCCCCTTTAGTTACTTCTACCCCCTCCCCCCTCAGTTACTTCTATCCCTCTCCCCTTCAGTTACTTCTACCCCCTCCCCCCTCAGTTACTTCTACCCCCTCCCCCCTCAGTTACTTCTATCCCTCTCCCCTTCAGTTACTTCTACCCCCTCCCCCCTCAGTTACTTCTATCCCTCTCCTTCAGTTACTTCTACCCCCTCCCCCCTCAGTCACTTCTGTCCCCTCCCCCTTCAGTTACTTCTCTCCCCCTCCCCTTTAGTTACTTCTACCCCCTCCCCCTCAGTTACTTCTATCCCTCTCCCCTTCAGTTACTTCTATCCCCCTCCCCCTCAGTTACTTCTATCCCTCCCCCGCTCAGTTACTTCTGTCCCCTCCCCCCTCAGTTACTTCTACCCCCTCCCCCCTCAGTTACTTCCACCCCCTCCCCCTTCAGTTACTTCTATCCCCCTCCCCCTCAGTTACTTCTACCCCCTCCCCCCTTCAGTTACTTCTATCCCCCTCCCTTTTAGTTACTTCCACCCCCTTCCCCTTCAGTTACTTCTATCCCCTCCCCCCTCAGTTACTTCTACGCCCTCCCCCCTCAGTTACTTCTACCCCCTCCCCCCTCAGTTACTTCTACCCCCTCCCCTTAAGTTACTTCTATCCCCCTCCCCCTCAGCTACTTCTATCCCTCCCCTGCTCAGTTACTTCTGTCCCCTTCCCCCTCAGTTACTTCTACCCCCTCCCCCTTCAGTTACTTCTATCCCCCTCCCCTTTAGTTACTTCTACCCCCTCCCCCCTCAGTTACTTCTACCCCCTCCCCCTTCAGTTACTTCTATCCCCCTCCCCTTTAGTTACTTCTACCCCCTCCCCCCTCAGTTACTTCTACCCCCTCCCCCTTCAGTTACTTCTATCCCCCTCCCCTTTAGTTACTTCTACCCCCTCCCCCCTCAGTAACTTCTACCCCCTCCCCCCTCAGTTACTTCTGTCCCCCTCCCCTTCAGTTACTTCTATCCCCCTCCCCCCTCAGTTGCTTAAACCCCCCTCCCCCTCAGTTACTTTTATACAGTTATATTTCCTATTCAGCCATGGTCTGGGTTCCACGAGGACCACAGCCCCCTTCCTTCCCCAGGGAACCCCCCGTCCATGCCACCTCCTGGAGCTAGCGCTTCCCCATGTGGCCATGATGCACTGGGGCTTCACCCTGTGTGCAGAGCCAGCTGGTGCCCATGTCTTGCCCTGAATTCTCCTTCTCCTGCCACCTCTCTAATCCTGCCCTTCATACCACTCACTCTCCAATATCTGAATTTCCACTTTAAAACTTCCTAGGACCCTTCTCTCCTGTTTGGCTATTCCATTCCTTTCCTCTCCTTTGTCCTCTGCTCCCGCTGAGAACACCAAAATGTTCAGGGCAGGGCCGCAGCTGTCTTCCGTGTGGTCATCTGCTTTTTCTACATTTTCTCCAAGAAGCACGTGTTCGCAGACCATGCCGACTGTAGAGCATCTTCCCAGGCAGCTTTACAAGGTCCTTCCCTTGCTGGGGCTTTTCTGCCAAACCAGAAATTTCATCGTTTTCCCTCTACTACCTAAAACTTTCCTCTCCAGCTTTCCCACTTTGCTGGGGAGCGAAGGGCGGGGGCTTGGGGCATGTTTATTGATCAAGGCAAACATCGCCATGTATCTGGGAGTCTAAGGGACCGGTTCGAGGATCCAGGAATGACAGCTGACATAACACAGGTGACCTGGGACAGGCCAGCCCTGCCTCCCTCCTCGGGGCCCCATCCTCTCACAGAGGCCCCACCTGCCCCTGGTGACAGCCGTTCCTGTTGTTAGGTCACAGCTAAGGCACCTACATTGTTCCCTTGGGGCCACATCCTCCTGCCCTCTGTCTGGACAGCTAACACACCCCCCGGTCACCAGCGTACTGGGCTCCTCCCTGAAGACAAGGTGGAGTCTTCGGTGTGGTCCTCTTAAGAATCCCCCCCAAGTGTTCCTGCCTGGAGTCGCCAGGGCCTTCTGCTGGATAACCCATGCTCTGCTCCCAGCGCCAGGCAGTGACCTTGAACTGCCCTCTGGGATGTTCTGACTGACCAGGGAGTAAAGCTCTCCCACCCAGGGCTCCCCATGATCTGCTGCTCACCCCAACCCTTCCCTGCAAATACCCTCCACTGACCTCCCTGTTCACCATTTGCCTCTCTGCTTTGTAGTACTTGCTTCCTCCTGTGGTCCTATTAGCCATGTGAAGGCCAGGCCTGGTCTTACAGACTGTCCCCGGAGCCCCCAGGGGTCTGCTTCAGAGCAGGTGCCCAGACGGCTCATCTAGATTTACTACATGCCCTCAGACCCTGTGGAAGATTCTTCCCTACAGCACTTGCTTCAACCCCCCCACCGGCCTGTCTCCTGACATCCCCTCCTCCTGCCTGCTACAGCTCTGCTCTCCATCAAGACTCTGTCTCGGACCAGCAGCAGACATGACCCAACCTGGCCAAAGCAAGGGGCAGCATGGGGCTGAGCTCCCTGTGGCCCCTGCTCCCACAGCTGCCGAAGATGCTGTGGTTCTGCTCCCTAAGGATCTGGCTCAAGGCTGGTCCACAGACTCATAGGGTTGGCATCTCGGGCCTCACGTGACCTGGATGTCTTGAGTCAGCATCTGTGTCTTAACAAGAGCCCCAGGTGACTCCTCGCGTGCACATCTGAAAAGCCCTGGTCTAGGGGAAGCACCTCCCCGTGCCCAGGCCCCCAGCAGCTGGCTTGGGCCACCACAGCTGCGCTTGCAGTCAGCTTTCCCCTCCCCTCCCCACCACCCTCTCCCATGTGCCCTGACCTCCCAGGCCACTGACTCATGCAGGGACGCCCCCTGGCCCTCAGCCCAATGCTGGGAGGTTTAACAGTCACCCACAGAGCTAGCACAGAGAACAGCCTAGAACCGCCCCCCCACCACTGGATCCTGCCTCTGATTCATCCTTGCCAGTCTTCAACCAATCAACAATGGCATCTTTTAACCACATCACATGGATTTCAGGTTTCCCCCAACAAACAAATCCGACAGATGGGGTGTGATCCTCACCAAACCATCTACCAGCTGTGTGATCCCAGGCAAGCTGACAGAGCTCTCTGACTTGCAGCTTCTTTATCTAGAAAATAGTGGTGATTTTCACACGGACTTCAGGGAGATCATTCATCTCTTCGTACATTGTTGCAAACGGCCAATGTCTACAGAGTGCCATTGTGTGCCCAGCAGCAGAGACAGCACCGAACAAGAGAGACCCAGTCCTGCCCTTCGGGAGCTTTCGGAGGAGGAGCTGGGGGCAGATGTGGAACAGAAACGTGTATGCCATGCCCACAGGGGCCAGGCGTGGAGAGCACACCAGCGACAGACAGACGTGGGCTTTAAGCTACCGAGGAGTTTGAGAAAAACATGAGGCGATGGGAGGAGGGCTCCCGGGATCTCCAACAGTTAATGGATGTAGAAGAACTGAAGTGATTACAAAAATATTTCAGATGTAGAGCACAGGTGCCTGAAATAGGCAATAACTGAGGTGGAATTAGAGTTGTTTTTCAGAGAGTTTCACAAATTGTGTGTGTGTGTGTGTGTGTGTGTGTGTGTGCACGCTGTCTTAAAGATGGAATATATTTTCTCAGGGTTTCAGAGGCCCGTCATTTAAAGAAAATGATAGGGATGGTTTGAGAGCAACCTCAGGGCTCTTGTCATGCCCTGAGCTTCCTTCTGACAGGTCCCTGGGCTGCCCTAGATCTCAGATTTTGAGAGTTAGCTAGGTGCCCCACGAACACCCGCCTACCGCCATGTTTTCTACATGAGACACTGAGGCCCGTACTTGCCCAGTGTGAGTAGGTGATTACAGGTGGCAGAAAATGGATATTCAAACCCAAGTCCCCTGCCTCCCGGCCGAATACCCTTCACCATACATCATGCAGGCTTCCATGAGCTCACAACAATGCCCAATCAACGCTGGCGATCAGCACTGACCCAACCAGGCTGAATCTCAAGTGGATCCCACCAACCAAAGGGAGCCAGATGCCGAAGCCTGCATCGTTCCATCTGCAGGACAGCCAGGAAAAGGCAAACGAGGAACGTATACAGATTGGTGGTCACCAGACAGTGTGGGAGGGGCTGGCTGCAGCAGGGCACAGGGAACTTTTGGGGTGTTGGAATATGCTGTATGTCGATTAGGGTGGTGGTTATGCCAACTGCATTTGTCAAACCTCAGAACCATATGCCAACAAGAGCAAATTGCACTGCATGTGAATTATACCTCAATTTTTTAAAAAGCAACCTAAAGGGTGCCTGGGTGGCTCAGATGGTTAAGCGTCTGCCTTCGGCTCAGGTCATGATCCCAGGGTCCTGGGATCGAGTCCCGCATCAGGCTCCCTGCTCCTTGGGAGCCTGCTTCTCCCTCTGCTTCTCTCTCTTCCTCTCTCCCTCTCTCTCTCCCTCTGTCTCTCATGAATAAATAAATAAAATATTAAAAAAACTGTTTAAAAAAAAAAAAGCAACCTAAAATAATACATGGTGATGATAGTAATAATCACCTTCAATGCCAAAACCCCGTCTGTGTTCAGGGCCATGACACGGAGTCCTTGGAGATGCCCTTGGTCAGAGCAGGGAGATGAAGAGTCAGCTTCAGTCAAGGATGTCCAGCTGCACACACTCCTCCTGGGAGGTTTGTCAACTGCACATCCTCAAATCAGCATGCTCCAACCCTGAGCAGGCTCCCTGACCCGCCGTGAGTGGCGTTGGCCTGCCCTGTCGCCCTGGCCCACCACGGGGACGGCCCCTCCGTGCTCCACCTCAAACCACCATGTGTCACTGATCCTGTCATTTCTCTTGCACATCTTCCCCGCCCCAGCCTCTACTTGCCACACCTGGGTGATACCTGGATGACACCTGCCCTCTGGCCTCGGGCCCCCAGCCCAGCCCGCCCAGAGCTTCCGGGATCCTGCTGCCTCCTCACCCACGGTCATCAAGGATGCCGCAGGGACTCCCTGACCCGGTTCAGAGACCTCCACAGAATGGCCCCAACATACAATTAACTCCTGCATTAGCTGCCCCACCCTGCGGCCACGGGACCTCTGCCCACTTGCCCTCTGCCCCGAGATCAAGCTGAGAACAGCCTCGGTACTCTTAGGAGGCATAAAGGCAAGTGAAAGAGAAGACGAGGGGATGTTGGTGGGTAGGCCAGAGTCACTGAATCCTAAAATCAACAGCTTCTGCCTGGACACTGTCAGGAATAGGAAATTCACTGCCCGCCCCCGCCCCCCAGCAGCTGCCCCGCCTTTGGCCAGCTCTCAACTCCAAAGATGAAGTCTGTCCTTGCCTGTGGCCTCAATCTACCCCCTCCATGCCCCAGGCCCCAGAGAACAGATTTGTGATGACCTTGACCTTGGCCCTCCTGGGTCTTCTCTCCCCATTCCCAACCAGAGCGCGGGGCAGAGGGCCCCCCCTCCATCTGGCCAGGATAGAAACCTCTCACTCTCTCTCGCTCTCATCCCCTTGCTGACTAGGGTTCAACTTGATGTGAATGGAAATCACCCCTCTTGCCTGTGAGCTGTGGGTTCCTTGCCACATTTATGATAAACTCTGCCCTGCCAGGTACTCCTGGGAGGGATGCCCCCCCAAGTGTGACCTATTTGCCTCTACATGGTCGTCTCTGGCCCCCTGAAATCACAGCTTTACTCTCTGAGGCAAAGCATTAGCCAGCAGGACAGGGTCTCTCCAACAGATCTCACAGGGCACCCCCTAGCATTTGTGGACCAGGACATAGACGCTGGGACTACCAGGGGCTTGATGGGGTCCCACAGCCGGCCATGGTGCTGAAGGAGCTCCCCAGGTCCTCAACAAGCCCGGCCAAGCTGCCCCAAGGTAGGCCCTTGTCTTAGTGCTCCCTGACCTCTAACACCTTAACACTTGTTTCTGCTTGGCTGATTATTTATAGGCAGGGTCATCAATGGAATACCAGCAGACATGCAGGCAGGTAGGAAAGGAAGCAACATCCCAGGACAAACTTTCTGCATCTGTGTCATTAGGTAGCTGGTTCCAGGAACCAGAGCGGTCTTTAGTCCTCAAATCTCCCTGACCAGAAAGTCCTAATTCCTGCCTTAGATAAACAAAGATATGCTCTGCCTAGAGCAAGGGACGTCACCCTTCCTGAATATTCTAAGGTCACCTGACCAACTGCCCTGAAATATGTTTGGCCGGGGGTAAGGGGAAGAGGAGGGGGTTGGGAACTCACCTATGAGGACCTGAGGGTGATGCCTGGGGTCGCCAGGACACCTGCTATAAGCAGAGGGGTGTGGTGGGAAAGGGGGAGGGGTGCTTCAAGTCCAGACCCCCATTCTTTACATTTTTTTTTTACAGAAGACAGAAGCAGAAAAGAAAAGCTTTCCTGAGTCTTTAAACTCTTTGAAAACGTGATAGAAGTTCTACACCTGTAATCAAGAAAGATGTATCTGCATAAACGCAGCCTCTGCCTACAATTTATGTGTCCCTTACATAGAGCCCATGGGAGCCCAGGTTCTGAGCCCTCAGATGGATGGGAAGCCACAGAGAACCCTAGCATGGCTCTCCTGTCTAGCACGCTGTCCTACCCAGCTTACATTCTACTCAAGGATCCGCCATGTCCCTCATCACTCCAAGAGCCTGTACCCTGGAAGGCACATGTTGGGAAGAAAATGGGGTTTGCCTGGATAGTCCTGGTATAATTCGATTACAGCCCTTTTCCTGTGAAGAGTGCCCTGGTCCAAATGATATCCACCATGGTCACCCCAGAGGGAGGTAACCATTCTGTTACGCCACCTTGTGGGGTGGGGGAGGGCTTGTTCCCACAGCTGCCATTCATCATCTTATCAGACAGGCCACTATCTACCAACTACAACCTAGCCACCAGTGGATGGCAAGAGGTTTGTCCCCACAGGATTCAAGTCTTCCCTCTTCTGAATTTACTGTTGTGTGACCGTCATTCGCTGATAGTCCTTTTGAGTCTCCCCCAGACTTTACTTTTGTGTCTGTCCATACATCTTCCCTTTCTTCACTTTGGTTTCATGAAGTTCTCCTCACTGTTTTTGCTACTCTTTCTCTTGAATGACTCAGAAGATGTTTACTTGAAAGCTAGTTATACAAGGCACTTAAAGCATTTTCCCCAAAGCACATCCTATGAATAGAATAAACAAACTTCAATTATAAAATAATACATGAATGCATCCAAATTGCAGTGGTTAAACTGTAATTTTCATTGACAAAGATGCGGTCGCCCAGATGTGCAGACTCTTCCAAATTCCACCAAATCTGAAAGGGAGTGGAAGACCACACTCTGAATGGAACATTTAGCCTGATGACCCTCACTGAAAATTGTTCTCTTTCTATTCCAAAGCGCTCAAACTGGTGAAGCTGGAGAGGTTACCCATTTCCAGTCGCTCTGCTGAGAAACAACTGGCCCAATTTCCATGGAGACCAGGGGATCTGAAGGTTTGGAAAAGCCCTGGAAGAAATTGGTGAGTGGGTCACGGGAGACTGATGATGTACAGGGCAAGGTGAGACCTGAGTTACTCTCAGAAGATGAGAAAACACGCCACGCCAACCAAGAGACGCAAGACAGAGAACCCCGCCGCTCCATCCCAATTCAGAGAAACTCCATCTTCAACCGCACCGTGAGACGCAAAAGCAAAGGCAAACCCAGGGATGCTCCTGAACAGAACACCCCTGACCCAGCAGGTCAGTACCAGGGACAGCTGCTACCGCTGTTCCCTTGCTAGCCAGGTGGCGTCATCAGGGCTGAACGGCCCTAATTAAATGAGAGAAGAATAGAAGGCCTTGGAAATTATCAAGGTCAGGTCCAACAAAATGACACACTTTGAAGCTGTTATCTAAAGGATTCAATTCCCGCAATATGATGATGTGGGTACTTCAGGAGAAAAGTGTTGACCCAAATTGTACAAGAAGACTGGCTTCTATTTAAAAGAAACATCCTGTTCTAGGATTCAACAAAACACCCCTAGGCATCCACGCCTTCTAGCAGGGAGGCTCGGAGCTGTCCACGTTTAGGGATGTCTGGGAACATGAGTTTCCCGAGCCGCGAGGTCCTATCTTTGCCCTCTCATGGTTGCTGTGATGGCCAGTGTTTCTGCCACACTGGAAATATCTGAGAGGAATATCTCGGGAAGAGCTTTGCAGCTGGATCCACTAATCTTTTCAATGAGTCCCTAGCACATCTTATCTGCTCCAAGTATATTTCTTGAGCAGAATAAGGTTCAGAAAGTTTTACAATTGGCGGGGGGCGGGGGGTGGGTGCAACTCTGGGTCGGAGTTGCAAATTCCTTTCTTTGTGACTTGCCCACATGCCTGAGTGGGCAGCATGCCGGGGCTGTGGAGTAGGTGCTAGTTTCTTGGCCCCTGGGGTACGGCTGATGCCACCGGTCTGCCACCCTACGTGTGCTGGACGTGGCAACCCCCTGCTTCAGATCCAGGGACTTCATGAATCATTTGAGACACTCACTGAACTCTGTATCAGGGAGCCTTTTGCCACATGGTAAACCACCCTCAATATATAGAGACAAAACAACAATATTTATTATATCTTGTGATTCTGGGGGTTGATTGGGTGGTTGCTCTGTCTGGACCACTTTGTCTGACCTCTGCAGTCCGCTGGTGGCTCATCTGGGATTGCAAGGTCAAGGAAGCCCCACTGGACTCGCTTGGTGGCTAGTGAGCAGGTTGGCCAAGGTGGGCCACAGCTGAGACTGCCGGTCTCTGTTCTCTGTGACTGCTCATCCTCCAGCAGGCTGGCTCGGGCTTGTTCACAAGGCAGCAGGGTTCCCAGAGGTCAAGAGCAGAAACCACTCTCAAGAGGCCTGGGCTCAGACCTGTAGAGCCACTTCTACCACATTCTATTGGTCCAAGCAGCTCACACACCAGCCCAGATAGAAGCAGATGGACAACCCAACCCCACTGCTTGATGGGAGGGGTTGCAATCTGCAGGTGTTTGCTATCTACAAACACTAACAAAATTATGCATCAAGTACCGAATTAAGAGCAAGAGAAATACGATGGAAATGCTATACGGTGGAAGCTGGGTGAATGTATTATATTTTTATTATATGACCCTCTCAACTTTTGTGTATGTTTGAAAATCTTAGGAAATGGAAAGTTAGAAACACACTCCCACACAAAGAAAGCTGGAGTCTCTGCCCTTGAGCCCGCAATATTGTAATGATGTCATTCCCCTGCAAGCAATACCTCAAAGTTTACAGGGAAGGTAAAGGCAGAAAACAAGACCCTTCCGGTGAGGTTAGGAACGATTCCCCAAATAAGATGATACTTTAGATGAGTCTTGAGGGATGCATGAGGACATGGCCAGAGAGACAGCAGGAGCTAACTTGGCTGAGCACTTGGAGGTACTCAGTGTTATGGGTGTCCTTACTACACCCATTTTACAGATTAAACAACAACAACTGCAGCAAAGAGAGACTGAATCACTTAGCCCAGACTGCACAGCTAGCGAGTGACCTGGCGTGAACGGGAGTTCAGATCGTTCTAGTCCCAAAGCCTGTGCAGATGGAGAAGGGGGTTAGAGAGGCGCTCTCTAACGGAAATATGATGCAAGCCACATATGTCATTTTAAATTTCCCAGTAGCCACATTAACAAAAGTAAAAAGAAATGGGTAAAATTCATTCTAACAATGCATGTATTGAGCACAATGCATCCAAAATATCATCGTTCCATCACGTAGTCAAGAATGAATATAAAAAGTTAGTAATGAGACATTCTGCATTTGTTTCTTTTGGTTTTTTTTTTTTTTTTGCAGTATGTCTTTGAAATCCATGGAATATTTTTGTTGGAAATATTTGATATGGATTTAGGTTTCATAAAATGTACAATCAGAAAAGCAGATTTGCATACCCAGACCATTCCATATAGCCTTAAAAGTTTTCCAGTAACTAAATTGAGTATTGGTTTTTACATTTAAATTTAAATTAAGTTGAAAAGAAATGAAGAATTCACTTCCTGAGTCACACTAGCCACATTTCAAGCGCATACTAGCCGCACGTGGCTAGCAGGGGCCCTACCGGATCTCGCAGGGTTCGAGCATTGCAAAGCAGACAGAAAAGCAGATACAGCTGCCCAGGGTCGGCGCCTGGCGGGGGGCGGGGGGGGGGGTCTTTCTGAGCAGGAGCAAAGGCAGGTGTGGGGCTGGGTTGGAGATGAGCCTGGAGAGGAAAACAGCATCAAGGGGGAAAGAGTGTGTGGCTTCCCGAGCCGAGCCGAGAACGCCGACGCCGGTGTAGACTAGAACAAGGGTCACTTCACTTCTTGCCACCCTCAAAGATGTCAGTGATGTCCAGACCATAAATATTTTCATCAGACCCAGAGTTTTATTTTTAAAGTGACTCTCTGTTGCACTTCCCTGGAGTTAACTCCCAAGACAGCCCAGAGCCTCCTGATCCAGAGTCCAAGGAGAAAACTCTCCCCCTGCTCTGCCTCGGAGGAGCAGACAAAACGGATCAGCTGGTGTCGGGCGGCTCTGGCCCTCTCTCAAACAACAAAAGATTTGTGCTCTGGCTTCACTCTGCTAAAGGGCTGCCTTTTCAAAGTCACGTAGATCGGGGATTGACGGCCCACCTACAGGGAGCCTGATGCCCAGGGGAGGGAGCTTGACTTATTATTTCATAGCGCTTAGGACTAGGACATTGTAAAGTTAGATGTTAAAAGACTGGATAAATTGCAAATGATTTTAGCCCATTAGGAACAATAACACTGGTAGTTCTGGTTTTATCGGGCTCTAAGCTATTCATCAGGTTTATATCTAAGTTGCAATCTCATTTCCAATATTCTTTTCCCACTGTGTCTGTATACACATGCAGCTTCTTGCATCGTAATTATAATCTTTGTACAGATGGCATCCCAGGTCACCAAACACGTGCAAGCCATGGCAACTTCCCCTTCAGGGGCGTGAGAGGAACAACACCCCTCTTCATTCCTCTTCCTTCCCTCCCAGGTGAACTTGCTACTGTCCCTGTCACAGAGAGAACTGCCTGAAAGGGGGGAAATGCATACTTTCTAACTCTCTGCCTTTCTTAAATGTCACAGATTCACTGGAAAATGGACAGTCTGTAAATGAGTCCCTGACCTTGAATTCCCCCCAGAGCAGGATGTCTCGGTGGAGAACCCCGATACAGCCAGACCCAGGAGCCAAGAGAACAAGGTGAGAGGAAGCCTCCCTGCAGGAGGGGCGGTTTACGACCAGAGGTGGCGGGGACCATTGTGGCAAATCTTGACACGGCTGCAAGCGTGTCTCGTGGGTCTTTAAAAAAGTCACTTTTTGTTGCCCATGTTAAAACAAAACAAAACAAACCACGAAACACTCCACAATCTCCTTTTTAAAAAAAATAACCCATTGTTACTCTTCTGTCACAAAACTAGGAAATTGTGGCTATTACAGATTTCAAGTAGAAAAGGAAAATCACTGTATTGCGCCACCACCAGAGAGGTTTTAATACAACTGTTGCAAAGCTTTTTTTCTTATACAGTTTATGCCTATTTTCTCTTCATAAAATGGGATCTTACTATATATCCTGTCTTCAGACTTACTTAATAGTATGTCACAAACACTTCTGCATGTTACCAAATATTTTTCTACGCGATTGTTCAATGGCTATAAAATAATCTATAGTATGATAGGACTGTAATTCGTTAATCATGCTACTGTTGTTGGACGTTTGGTTATTGTTTCAGCTAGGACTAAATTTAGCTGCTTGTAGCCGAAAAACCCAAATGACACAGCTTAATGAGACAGAGATCTATTTGGCTCTTGAGTGAAAAAAGCTTGGGGAGTTGCGAGGGCAGCTCCAGGAACCCAGTCTCCTTCTACTCGGCTGTGAAGGTGATTGCCAGAGCTCCGGCCATCACAGCCACCATTCAGGTGGTGGGAAGGAGGAAAGCAGAGGGTGGTGAGGGCACACACCAGCCTATTCTGCTCTTCTTTTAGGGAGCTTCCCTGAAGCCCACTCAATAACTGGGTGCTTAAATCTCATTGGCCCAAACTGACTGAGTCACGTGGCCACTGGCGCTTGCAAGGGAAGCTGGAAAATGTATGTCTCTTTCAAACCAGGTCTGCTTCCACCCCTGGTAAATTGGTTCCACACTAAGGAATAAAGGAGAATGGATACAGGGAGGCAACAGCAATCTCTGACCCCAAGGAGTTTCGATTTTTTTGCTGGTTTGTAAGCCACACCATGATAAGTATCATTGTGACAAAATCCTGACACCTGTCTCTCATTATTTCCTTAAGTTCCTAGAAACTTCACACTTTCTACAAACCCCTGGATGTTTGCAGGGAGATAGTATTCCTATATTTGTATTGGGGGATATACGGGCTTAGGCATCCCATCCCAGAACCAGGTGGTAGGCATTCTATCGCCTCCTAATACTACTTTGACCATAGGCCCTTGATTTTATATATTTATATATATAATTTTTATACATCTTATATATATGTATATATATAACTTAATAAAATATGTAATACAATAGAATTTAAATAAATAATATAATAAAATGCATTTATGTATATAAATAAACGAGGACTTAGTTCACTTACATGGAATTATATATTAAAGACAGTTGCTTCCTGTTGCCTCTGTTCTGGCTTAAGAGCCAAAGAACAGGGCGCCTGGGTGGCTCAGTTGGTTAAGCGACTGCCTTCGGCTCAGGTCATGATCCTGGAGTCCTGGGATCGAGTCCCGCATCGGGCTCCCTGCTCAGCGAGGAGCCTGCTTCTCCCTCTAACCCTCCCCCCTCTCATGTACTCTCTCTCTCTCTCTCTCTCATTCTCACTCTCTCAAAATAAATAAATAAATAAATCTTAAAAAAAAAAAAAAAAGAGCCAAAGAACAACACTGTAGTCTGCCCACCTACACAGGACACTCCAAGAGACAGTGGGTGAAGTGGCCCTCAGCTCATCCCTCACATCCAGGCGTCAGCAGGAGTGACAGTACGAATATTTGACAAGCAGGACCCAACACTCTCGAGAGAGTCCCAGAGGGGCAGAGGAAGGGCTCTGGAAGCAGGGAAGGGAAAACTGCTCAGGACAGTGGCTATTTCCCAACCAGTACACAAATGCTTCCGTATTTTCACAATCAATAAAAAAGAGAATGAGATGGAGACTGGCCACCAGGTTTTGTTTTAGTTTGGGGGTGACTGTCAGGGTGCTGTGAGCTGCCCACTCCTTCCCCTGGGGGTTCCCCAGAGAGACAGAACCAGCAGGACATGGAGCCAGGGTGGGGGGGGGGCACGTGTTTTCTTGGATCCAAGGGTGGACCTCAAGGAAGGGAACCAGCATGAACCACCCAAGACAGCTTCCTGCTAGGGGCCAGGTGGACCTCGGCAGAAAGTGGCTGAGAAACTTGGGGAGTCATAAAGTGGCCGGCTTGAGAGCTTTGCACACGCCACAGAACTGTGGCGTGCCTCTGCCTTGCCTTTGGTGTGGATGCCCCTCACCCCCTGCTCAGCGCTCTCCTCTCCCCTTCTATGAGGCTGTCAGCCATCTCATCTCTAGATGTGGCCAGAGACCCCCCCCCGCCGCGCGGTATCTCTGAGGAGCCCCCACAGGTGCCCCACTCTGAGGGCCCAAACAGCTCGGGGGGCGGGGCAGGAGGTGATGGAGCAGGAAGTGGAGGCTTTCCAGCGGTGCAGGCCCGCACTGGGTGAGGAGTGCTGGTACTCTGTAGCAAGTTCGGGGCGCTCTTCTGAATACCTAGCAAAAGAGACCGTCTGTTTGTAACCTAGGAGTCACCAGAAAAGCTCTGCGTGTGTTCTGCCTGAGATCCCACGCACGGCCTGGGCAGGTGGTGCCAGAGGCAGGCAGGTGCAAGTGGGGAGGGGGCAGGAAGGCCGGATCCCCTTCCTGTCTGCACACCACCCGGACCAGCTGGCCCTGGGCTTGTTTTGCTCTTGTGGCCCAGTGAGGACAGAAGTTCTGGAGAGCTTCTTTAAGTCAATCTTAGGATCCGCACTGTGATCATTGTTTCTATTATGTCTTCTGGACTGGTTTTCCATGGCAGGCTAAGTCACAACACACCTGCTATGGAAAAGTTTTCTCAAGGAAAAAACCTCCCGATGGGCTGTTGGGCTCCCAGGGCTTCGAGCTATTGCTTTTTAAGGTAAAAACCAAAATATGAGTTTCTCCTGGGAACGCAGGAGCCACGGTACATCGGGGTGTGTTTGACGTGACACGCCTGGGGTACCATTAGTGTATCCCATGCACATGGAGCATCCATTCTCTTCTCTTCCTCTGCTCACGCCTCCTTTTGCTAGCACCACGGTATTCAGACCTCTATTTGTGTAAAGAAATGCAATCCCTGCTCCAGCCCACATCCTGTGTCCCCATCTCCGTGGGCTGTGTCCCTCATTCAGAGGGCCATGGTTGAGTCCAAGCATCTCTTGCTAAGTTTCCGTCGTCACTTTCCCAGGGCCCATAGCTCTCCATTCCTGCTAGAGGCCCTTTTGCTCTAAGTCAGGAAAATAATTCTGTCTGCTATATTTGTGCATGGAAATGCAGGCTCCATGATTCAAATTTAACAGAGAACAGAAAAAAGGGAAGGGAAGGGAAGGGAAGGGAAGGGAAGGGAAGGGAAGGGACTGGGAGCAACTGAGGATGATGTAGAGTGTCCATCTCATGCAGGGCCCCAAATAGCCTCTCCCACTTTTTTGTCATTGTCACTGTAGTTAGTGTTTTCATCAAGGTAATTTGAAAAGGATTCATAGACAGAAATTTTACATGACAACAAAATGTACACACTTTGGGCATGATGAATGTATTAGTCAGCTCAGCGGCCATAACGAACACCACAGACTGGGTGCTTAAGCAGCAGACCTTTATTTTCTCCTCATTCTGGAAGTTGGACATTGGAGATCAGGGCGCCAGCACAGTCAGGTTCTGGGAGGGCTCCCTGCTTGGCTTACAGACAGCCTCCTTCTCATGCGTCCTCATATGGTGGACGGAGAGAGAAAGCAAGCTCTGGCCTTTTTCTCCTCACAGGGGCCTGTCCCTCACAACCATATCTAAACCTAATTCTCTCCCAAAGGTCCCACCTCCAAATACCATCACATGGGGGTTAGGACTCCAACATGTGAATTTGAGGGGGGGCACAAATCAGTCCGCAGCCATAAATTTGTATATTCATATACACCCACCTGATCATTGTTACATAACAAAAATTTTAACTGAGTGATTTTAAAGATCTAACTGGTTTTATTGATCCATTCATGAACTGGGCAGCATCCCCTCTAGCAGGTAGAGGGGAGCTCTGAAGGGCTACACAAAGGGAAAGGTTTTTCAAGGCAACGTGAGAATATTATAAACAGAAAAAAAAGGATTATTTCAGGGGAGGTCACCTTCATTTGGCGACAAAAAGGTTTTAGTTGGCGGATGACCTCATCTTCCATTAGGGGATAAAGAGGGCCCCTGTGACAGATCACCTTATCTGTGCTGATCCGAACATTCCTGACTGACCAGGTATAGGTTATACTCCTGGGGTGTTGAAACAGTACTTAGGTGAGGTGTTGAGAACTGGTTTACTTTTTAACACCATTAACCAGGTTTACTTTTTAACACCATTAAACAGACCAAGAAACAGAACATTTCCATTGCCCCATGAGGCTCCCTAAGACCCCTTTTTTCTGGTCAATACCTAACCCTCTCAGACATAATCGTCTTCTGCTTCCATCACCATTAGCTTAGTGTTGCTGGTTGTTGAACTTTGTGTTAAGTGGGATCGATCACACAGTGTGCACTCTAATTCTATCTGACTTATTTTTCTGAACATAATATTTTTGAGGTTCATCAATGTATGTATATCAGATTGCTCTTTTTATTACTAAGAAAAGTACCACAATTTGTTTATCCATCTTTCTGTTGGATATTTGGACTGTTTCCAGTTTTTGACCATTATAAATAAGTCACTATGAGCATTCTAAGACAGTCTTCCTGTGGGCGTATGCACTTATTTCTCCGAGTGTGTTCCCAGGAGCCCAGGAGTGGAAGTGCTGAGTCTTATGACAGGTAGATGCTTGATAGTATTAGGAAGGGCCAAATAATTTCTCCAGACAGTTGTACTATTCCACACTCCTACCAGCAAGATATCAAAGTGCCAGTCACTCCAGGTCCTGGCCAATGCTGGGAAATGTCAGTCTTTGTACCTGCATCTGTTCTAACATACTGTGGTTTCTCACTGTGGTTTTCATTTGTATTTCCCTGAAGACCAATCACGTTGAGCACCTTTTCATATACTTATTGGCCCTTCATGTATCTTCTCTTGTGAAGTTCCTGTTCAAGTCTTTTGCCCATTTTTAATTTTTTTTGAATTTGTAGGAGTTCTTTACATATCTTGAATACAAGTCCATGGTCAAATATATATGTTGCAAATATCTCCTGCCAGTGTGGCTTCTCTTAATCTTCCTGTCTTTTAATGATCAGAAATGTTTATTTTGATGAAGACTATCATTTTCTTTGCTCTTCCTTTTCCATCCTAAGAAATAGTTGACTACTTCAAAGTCATAAAGATATTCTCCTATGTTTTTCTTATAAGAACTTTATACTTTTAGCTTTCCCATTTAGGTCTATGGTCTATATGCATACAAGCTGCTCCATCATCATTTATTAAAAGATCTTCTCTTCCCCCAGTGAATTACCTTGGTCTTTCCCCTCCCCCCAAATCCACTGACTGCTGACATGTGGGTCTTCTCTGGACTTTTATCCTGTTTCATTGATCTGAGTGTCTTTCCTTATGCCAATATCACACTGACTTAAATACTGCAGCTTTATGCTAAGTCTTAAAATCTGGTAATGCAAGCTCTCCCACTTTGGTCTTTTTAAAGATTGTCTTGGCTATTTTAAGTCCTTTGCATTTCCATATAAATTTTAGAATCAGTTTGTCAATTTCTACTCCAAAAAATGTCTGCTAGGATTTTGGTTAAGATCGCATCTTCTCTATAGGTAAATTTGGATATCACTGACAGTTTAACATTAGCATATTAAATTGTTCAATGTAGGTGCACCTGGGTGGCTCAGTTGGTTAAGTGTCTGCCTTTGACTCAGGTCATGATCCCACGGTCCTGGGATCGAGCCCCACATCGGGCTCCCTGCTCAGCAGAGAGCCTGCTTCTCCCTCTCTCCCTGCTGCTCCCCGTGCTTGTGCTCTCTCTCTGTGTCAAATAAATAAATAAAATCTTAAAAAAAAAAAAGGCTTGGACATTAAAAAAAAATAAATTGTTCAATCTATGAATATGCCCTAACCTTCTCTGTATTTAGATATTCCTTAAATTAGCCCAGCAATGATCTGTAGTTTTCAGTACAGAGGATTTACACGTATTTTAATTACATTTGTGCCTCAGTATTTCATGCTTTTGATCCCATTTTAAATGCCACTGCTTTGTAATTTCACTTTTCAATTGTTCATTGGTATAATGTTTAAACACAATTTTTGCATGGCCACCTAGTATCCTGTGACCTTGATACAGTCACTTATTAGTTCTAATTACTTGTATATTTCTTTGATTTTTCTATGTACACAATCCTGCCATCTGTAAATAAAGATAGTTTTAGTTCTTTTTTCCCCAGTCTTCATGCCTTCTACTTGTTTTTTTCTTGCCTTATTGCACTGGCAAAGACTTCCATTACAAGGTTGAATAGTGCCGTGAATAGATAACCTTGTTTTAGTTCCTGGCCAAGAATGCTTTGATTACAAAGATCAGAAGCCTACTTCAACTTGTTCAAGTGAAAGAGGGCTATTGTAAGGATGCTGAAATCCCAAAGAATCCAAGAATAAGAGATGAAGCCCAGCTTGACAGGGATGGAAAAACCCCATCAGGAACCAGAGCATTTTCTCATCTTCTTAAAGGCTGTGGGCTGTATTCCTCTCTACTTCTCTCTATGGACTGTTCTATTCTCCTGCGCTCTCCTCAGACCAGCTCCTTCTCACTGCCTATCAGCTTGTGCATGACCCAAATGGCAGCCATAGACAGTATGACCTTTCAGGTGGGTTTCCCACAGCCAATGGATACTTCCTTTTGTGTCTCTTAGAAAGAATTTCTAAAGAAAAGAATCTGGCTGGCCGGGTGTTTATCTCTCGGCCAATTAGTCTAAAGAACAGAAAGTAGGATTAATGGGACCATTCCCACTTCATCAGTGGGAGCCATGTTTGGGACTATCCTTGAGATGTATGTGGAGGATATGCGGAGGATAGCCAGGCACTCAAAACATACCTAGTAGAGTCTGAGTCTACTCTAGTAGACTACTCTACTCTACTCTACTCGGAGTCTAGAATGCCAAGGGTGAGGTAAGAACCAGCAGAATGCAAGTAGGAGCAATAGGGACTGGAGTAGAAGATTGAGGTTCCCCAAAACCCATAATGACCCAGGAACCAGTCCTCCAGTTTATAAGAAGCTTGAGTGGTGCTGCTTTGGAGTTTGTAATGTTCTTCTTAGCAGTCAGTACCTGCCCCCAAAGGTTTCTAGAATTGTCCACAACACACCCAAGGGTGTTCTGCAAAGTCTTCTTCCATATGCCAGCAACAGGGGTGTCACAGTGCTGCTGGACAAGAGGGAAGTACAATTACTACAGACAGATGTGCTACAAAGAGGGGTACAAGAAGGGAACCATAACTGTTGAGTGCCTTTACGTGCACTATCTCTTTAAATTCTCTTAGGGTTATCCCTATTTCACAGACAAGAAAACTAAGACTCAACCAAAGTTGGTAACTAGGTTACCTGAGGTTGCACAGTAGTGAGACAACTAGACCATGAATACAGGGGCTCTGACTCCACACCCCATGATCATTCCCAGGCTGCCCCAGTTGAAGGTATTCCTAAGGTAAACTTGGCTGTGAGAAGAAGGGTGTTCCTGTTAAGCTGCTCACAGAAGGCAGAGCCCAGAGGCACAGGGAGCCTCCTAACCGTAGTCCGTTGTCAGATCGGTCCCTTAGGGGTCACCTCAAGTCAAGGTGTTGCACATTGGGTCTTTACTATAGATGCAGTGTCATTAAGTCAGGGGTCTAGTCCCAGAAACCATTTCATATCACAAAAAAACAAACTGAGGGTCACCTGGGTGGCTCAGGTGGTTAAGCGTCTGCCTTTGGCTCAGGTCATGATCTCAGGGTCCTGGGATCGAGCCCCGCATCGGGCTCCTTGCTCAGCAGGGAGCCTGCTTCTCCCTCTCCCTCTGCCTGCCGCTCCCCCTGCTTGTGTGCTCTCTTTCTCTCTCTCTAATAAATAAATAAAATCTTTAAAAAAAAAACCCAAAATGATAAATATGTATATATATGAAAAAAAAAGAACAGAACTCAAACATGTGCTTTTATAAATGGACATTTCTACATAAAATTAAACTGCATTATAAAATTTCATGTTGGACAATTTCTCTGCATGAACTAAACAGGCTGAGGCTTAAAATATTTGTCCACTGACTGTCCAACTGAAAATACCTTTGCTTTTCCTGACAATGCTGGGGGGAATTGCAGGAGTTCATTATTCCACAGAGGGTCAACCTGCATTAAACCCTGGAATACCCCAGGGGTTGACACTCAGGGAGCAGACAGGGACAGCCTCACTAAGTGTTAACAACTCTGCTCCAGCTGGTTCAGCCGGACCCTCCTGATTATTAAATATTGTGATTATTATTCCTGGATCCATCTCCAAAATGGTCATTGCCACGAAATCCTTCATTGACCCCAAAGACTCAGGCCTGGCACTGTGAGTCTTTGAATGCCGACATAGGGCAGGGAACAGTTTCCATATCGGAAACTGTACATGTTTCCATGGAATTTCCATGGAAGTTCCATGTACCATAACCCTGGGAGCAGTTTGTCAGATGTTCATAAATGCTAGTTTGGGTTGTTACTAGGAGAGTCTCATAGTCTTTACAAAATCTATAAATGCAAGAAATAAATATTGAGTCACTGCAGGTTTGGGGCTGCTTCCTTTATTCAAGGAAACTCTTTTCGAGTTTTGCCATTAGTCAGTCATTTGAGGCAATATAGGAGCTGAAGAGAAGCAGCCTCACTGGAATCAGCCTCTAGAGTACCGAATTACGAGAAACGCAGGAAAGAGAGAAACAGGTACAAGAACACAGTGCAGACACCTTCAGCAAAATCCAAGCAGGAAAATGGGACAAATGGCCCAATTTCTCAACAAAGGTGCAAGGAGAAAACAACAAAGGGATATTAACCAACTGCAACATGTAGACCTTATTCGAACCCAGTTTCAAACCAACACTCTGGGAGGGAAAGTTTCAAAAACAATCAGGCAAATTTGAACACGGATCAGATATTTGGTGATGCTAAGAAATTACTGTTAATTTTTAAAGGTGTGTTAATGGTATTGAGGTTATTTTTTTAGATCTTTTTTTAAGATTTTATTTATTTATTAGAGAGAAAGAGCACTCGAGCAGGGGCAGAGGGAGAGGGAGAAGCAGACTCCCCTGCTGAGCCTGCCTTGGGGGAGGTCATTAAACTTTCTGTCTACTTTAGTGTATGCTTGAAATTTCCCATAATAAAAAGTTTAATTTTTATTACGTTAATTTTTTGAAAGCTTATTTGTTTTTTAAATAAAAAGGAGCTGAAGTAAAGAGACCCTTCAGCCCCACCCCACCCCCTACCCAGGTCCCCTCTTCCAGAAGGTTGGGCAGAATCATCAGCTCTCACTGCTGGTCACAGTGGCCGGGGGTGGGGGGGGGGCATTAACTGTAGGGTCCTTGCAGGCAGGACATGCCAAGTTTTGTTCCCTCCTGAGTACCTAGCACAAATCTGACATACCAGAAGCACTCGATATTTGCAAATGACTGATGAGATTGATGAATGAATGAACGAATGAATGCAGATGCTCTGGGCAGAGGTTTCTACCAGGAACTTGAAGACACATCTGTGCAGACGGGTCCAGCAGTGGCCCAAGAACGTGCAGACTAAGGCTCTTGCAAAGCGCAGAGGGGTTTTTCTGCCCAGCTGCCATTTGGAAATAACCCACTTTTCCACCTTCCTCAGTAAGAGCGGAGGCCCAGCGCCCTCAGTACGAAAAATGCAAATAGAGCTTCGCAGCTAATTTTCTCTCTGGCTTGCCCCAGCCTGGGCACTGCCTGAGGCCCTGGAATTGCCCACCCAGTCCGCGGCCCATAAACAAAGGGCAGGATAGCCTTTGAAGGATCTCAGGCCACTTGGACGTGGTGACTGAAGAAGTTTGAATTTTCTATCTCTGAAGTTGTTTCTATTTTTACACTGTCTCAGAACAAATATAACTGTGGCTTATGTTTCACAGTTTATGCAGCTAATTTCATATACTTCTGACAGCTATGTCTTATTTTCAGCAGTTCCAAACTTTTTTCCCCATGGGGAAGTGGAAAGGGTATACTCCTCCACCTACCCACAAGGCCTTCTCGGTGTGGGCTGTGGGGCTAGGGGCGAAGGGCGGGGGGCGGGGCTAGGGTGGGCGTGGCCCCTGTCGTCCCTCCTCCCGCCCCGCCCAGAGGTGACGGACAAGCTCAGGGTGCAGCGAGGAGCTCAGATCTTAAGGGGTCAAGCAGACCGTCTTTTGGACTTGATTCCCTTAACATTTAAAATAAGAATAACAACAATAATAATAATGGCCTTTGGGCTGTGCTTGGAGCATGGGTTTTACCCACTCATAATTACATCTTTAGTGTTTTAAACTGCGGACACCTTCCCACTTCTTAAATTGCCCACTTGGGTTAATTTTGCCTTATTTTGGTTATTCTGGTTTATCTTAGCTATGATTCTTTTCATTTTTAAACTTCCTTACTTTGCCTTTTTGTCTTCCTTCTAATTTCCCCCCTCTTTTAATCACCTTTAAATGTTTTCCTTTGACATTTTACTTTTAAAATTATTACCACTATTCAGATTCAAGGCTTCTGGATTTGCTTTAATGCCAAATCCCTTTTGTTCCCTTTATTTTGTTTTTATATTACTATTTAAATCCCTAAGCCCCTCGGGGCTTCTTAGCTTTAACTTATTGTTTTATTTCCAATTTCTTTTTAACTATAATCCTTCATTTGCCCTTTTCTTTTGTTCGCTTGACTGATTATAACCTTAACTTTTCAGCAACCTAATTTTGGTTCTTAAATTATTTTATTGGTTCAATCTATCCTTCATGCATAATGTTAATTATTCTGTTTCTTTTGTTAGTCATGATCTTGTATCTTACTGTTTGTGGATTTTCTTCTAATTCTTTTGAATTCTTAATTTAAAATTTTTTACCTTAAGGGCTGGCTCTAGGGAGGATGTGGAAGCCTGGGGGATGGGACCCAGGAAGTCTGTTTCTCTGAGCTTCAAGACTTGACTTCTCTAAACCTCAGAGGCCCAGGGGGGGTCCCCATATAGGCAAGATCAGGAAAAACTCAGAGAATTTGAGTCCTGGGTCACCCTCATACCAGCATGTGGTGTTGGGTACATAAATCCTTCCTTTCCCCACACCTCAGTCACCTCCTACCATCAAGGAGAAAAACGCAGGACAGTCCGAGCACATACAAGCATGTGACCAACTGCCTCTGAACCTGGGAGAGGTCAGAGAGGGTCTTAGAAGAGCACAGACAACGTGATTTTGTTTTTGTAAAATTCAGAACCTGCCAAACCAAACAAGGTAGGCTGCCCAAAATGCAAAATCTGAGTCTAATCATAGAAAACATCAGAAAAATCCAAATCAAGAAAACATTCTACGAAAGAACTGGCCTGGCCTGAAATCTTCTGTGTCAGGGTGATAAAAACTGAGCAAAGACTTCCAGACGGATGGAACCCAAGGAGGACAGACACCTAAATGCAATGAGTAACACTAGATTGGATCTTCTTGCCATAAAGGACATTATTGAGACAACAGGCAAAATCCAAATGGAATCTGAGCATCAGTTGCCAATAATGTATCAAAGCTGACTTCCTGATTTTGGTGTTTGCATTTTGATTATAGAGGAACTAGTCTTTGGTTATGGAAAACACACACTAAAAGCGTTTAAGGACAATGACACATTAGGTCAGCACCTGACTCTCTAATGGTTCAGGAAAAGCACAAAAAAAGTTCTTTGTACTGTACCAATCAATGGTCCTTGAAAAAGACAGGAGTTAGGGACACCAACCCCCATGCAGTTAAAAATTCGCATCTAACTTCTGACTCCCCCCATGTTAACTTCGAATAGTCTACCGTTGGCCAGACGCCTTATCAATAATGTAGTTGATTATCACATATTTTGTATACATACTATATACTGTATTCTCACAATAAAATAGAGAAAAGAAAATGTTATTAAAAATCGTAAGGAAGAGAAAATACATTTACATTGTTATACTGTAATAAAAAAAAATCCACAGAGAAGCAGACCTACACGGGTTCAAACCCATGTTGTTCAAGGGTTTGTAACTTTTGAGATTCTTTCAAAATATAAAAAAGATAATAATTTAAATATCTTAAGGGAAAATAAAAGATTCCCAGGTTCTACGTCTAGACACCCAGGCTTGACTCTTGCTCCATCATTTACAAGGCAAGTTACTTAGTCATGCTTTCCCTCAGTTTACTCATCTTTAAATTGGGGATAATAATAATGCTTAACTCATTATAAGTATTATGAATAAAACAAGTTAATATCTATATTAATATCTAAGTGCCAAGAACAATGATTGTTACCCAACACACATGTTACCTGTTATTACTTCTCAATGATTTGTACTTGCTGCACTCCAACCCCTCCCCTCCACGCTGCACAATGTTCCCTGGATAGTTCTATTCATCCTTCAGGTCTCAGCTTCTTCCAGAAAGCCTCCCCTCACCCACCACCCCTCCCTCAAGCTTCCTGCTTTAGGCTGTATTAGAAACTCCTCTCTTGAGCTCTCATAGCACCATATAATATCCCCATCATATATCCTAATTTATAATTTCCCCACGACTTATTTGTCTATTCTTTTAGATGATGACTAGTTTGAAAGCTGGGCTGATCTCTTTGTTCACTGTCATATCCCCAGGCCAAAGACAGTTGAATAAATAAAGGAATGAATGACTCAGATGCATGCCTCCCTGATCAGAGAATACAGAATGAAGTACCCATTTTTAAGTTGTGGATGTTATTCCAGGGCCCACTTCTAGAAAGCACCATTCCCACTGTCATCTATGTAAAAGGTAGCCTGGAGTTGAGCAATGCACAGCCTGAGCTACTGTACACAACAGCCCCGACCACAAATGAACACAGTTGCCTTCATAGATGATCTGTTCCGTTATCCATATATCAATAGGAAGAATGAATTGTTTTTGTCGTTAGCTGCTCTAAAACGAAAATCACTCATTTCGGTAGATGTTTCACCCATGCAAACTGCAGGAACCCATTCATTTATACGTTCATTCAATGCATATTTACCGAGGACCTTCACTGTTCTGAGTGCTGATTTCTATCAGAAAACTTCTCTGGTGACTCAGGGGGACATCTAGCGAGTACTTCCCCTGGCAGCTTCCCAGAAAACCCCAACATCCTGAAACCCATGGTCCAGGAGCCCATTGTTGGGCCTTAGTCGTGTAGCCCTGATGCATTCTTGCTTGGAAAGGCTTCCAGGCCGCAACCCCCTCAGTCACGCTCCATGGAGGAGACCGTGGCCTTGACAGCATATGTCCTGGAGTGAACCCGGAACTGCTCTTTTAGGGAAGCTGCTGGCTCTGGGCAGATCATCCTCAGCAGAGGACAGGGATACTGAGAATTTTGTCCCACTTCCTAATTTTCATGAAAGGGTATATGTCAGCCATCCTCTGGACTTATTCATTCATTCATTTGTTCATTCATGTTAAGCATGTTGGTTGTGTAGGAGTAGCTGTCTCAAATTTAAACTATCGATATCAAAAGGCAAATACACTAATCCCTTTTCAAAGACAGAGTGAGCAAAGCAATTGATCACATTTCTAAGACTTCCCAACAAAAAGATGCCAAAGTAAGAAAACACAAACTCCCGAGATGTTATCTGGCAAATTACACTATTTCTTGTAATTTACAATCAGAAAAACATAGTGATCCCTGTGAGAGCAATCAATATCTCCATTAAAATGTACTAGATGCTCTGACAGATCATCTTCCAAAAGTCCTAGAACTTATACCGACTGATGGAGAAAGCGGCGTTCCAAACAACACAGTGAATGCCACTGATCAAAAAAGTTTCTGAAATTTAGAAGTATGCTCTGTCCGCAGCATTGTGAGAAATACACGGGAAAAGGTACAGATAACACTTGAAGCAGTGCTTGCTGCAGTAGGCACTTGGTAAATAAACGCCTGTGGGAGTTTGGAGAGCTTGAGGTCCCTCGGCAATTCCAACTTCAGCATGATTCCTGTGCATCGTCCTTGGACTTCACATTCATATTTCCGGTTTTGAGAACATTCACTCAGCTTTATTGTTCAAGGTCTGCTTTAATCACCACACACAGCACACAGAGCCCAGGTCCCTGGCCTCGGCTTGAGCCCTGTGCTGTCTCCAGCAGAGCCCTTCTGGGGTGCGGGTGAAGGCCTTCTGGAGGATGAAGGCTCGGCTGCTTTGTTGGTGATCCAGGCTGGATGCCCGGGCTGCACCCTCACCCACAGTGTGTGGACCCGATCGTTTCGTGCCTTCCTTCCACCCTTCTCCTCTCACAGCAAAACCTCCATGGACACTTTTTTCAGTAACATGCCTCGGGCTCACTTTAAGAGATGCTATAAAAAAAAACTGTGCTCAAAATTTCCTGTTACACTGACTAGCAATACCACTGAGCATTCCATCCTTCACACAGCGTGAGAATCCATGGGAGAGATGGCTTGTTCTGCCCAGAAATGATTTGCTGGGATTTCCACTGCACACAGGGAATTGGAGGGGGTGGGTGCGGGCTACAGAGAGAGCAAAGAGCGAGGGATGTGGCCCTCGGCACCCTGTGGGTCTGCGTGCCCCGAACAGGAGCCTTACACCACCCATTCCCTTTCTTCTCTCCAACGAGTATAATTGGCACTGTGGGCCTCTTCAGTCCTGACATTGCCAGTCAGGCAAGTATAAAACCTCCAAATTAAGATCTTGACTCTGCACCGTAGAATAAAAGCAAGCTCGATTTTGGCCAGGTTTAATTATTATGCCAGGAGTCAGATCTTCCCAGGTTGCAAAGTCACAAGTCTGCCAAGAGAAGGCCGTCACCCCTGGACTGGGGACAGAGAGCTAAGGCCCTGTGTGTAGGCAAAAGAGATGAGATGGCTGGATGGGGGTGGGGGGGGTCAAGGAAGAAGAGCAAATCCCAGGTGGCTCCTTGCACAGAGACTGCTCAACCTGACGAGGGCCACAGGAAGTAGCTGGGATGATGCACAAATGGACAGTCCTACATGGCTGGCCCACTGGGGAGGCAGGGAGGACCCAGTTGTCTGTCCACTTTGGAGTTTCTGCTCTGGCAAGTGTCAAACTCAAGAGACGGGGCGGCAACCCTGGTTGTCCTTGGAACTCTTCTGGCAAAAAGCTGAAGGAGTGTGTGGGAGCCCACCTCCAAGATGGCCCCCAAGGCCCAGCACCCAGTATTCACACCCTCCCGCCGAGTGGCCATTTCTACCTGACAGGTGGACATAATGGCTGTGAACTGAAGTCAAGGTCACAAAGGGCAGTGGGCATCAGTTTCTCCCTCTCAGGGATCACTCACTCCATGTTGTGAGAACACTCAGAAGGCAGCCCGGGGAAGAGCCCACGTGGCAAGAAACTGAGGCTTCCTGCCAACAGCACGTGAATGAGCTTGGACGTGGAGCCTCCCGGCCTGGCCAGCAGCTGCATCACAGCCTCATAAGAGACCCTGAGCCAGAGCCCCGGGCTTCCTGATCCTCAGAAGCTACACGAGAGAATAAACATCGCTGTAAGCTGCAAAGTCTTGGGGCTGTTTGTCACACAGCAATAGATAACTACTTCCCTGGGAACATTCTATAAACTGTGATAGAAGGTAAATTCTATGTAAACACATCAGATGCCGGGCAAAATGCTTGGCATCAAGTCATTCTAAGCCCACCTGACTTTAAGCCTGAGGGTTTACCTGCCCCCCAACACACACACACACACACACACACACACATACACACAGCCCTTAGGCAATGACTCTGCCAAAGTATAAAACTCCAGCTTCCTTGTCACAGTGAGGACAAACCCCGAGGGGCAGTTTATGCTCCAGAGCCCCTGTGGGGCAGCTGGGACCCGGGCCCTGTCTGAAAGCACTTCCTTGCTTGGCATTCTCCTCTCCCTGGTTTGCTTCCCTGCTCCTGCGCACTTTCCCCGGAAGCTCTACCATAATGAATCATCTGCACCAGTCTTTGCCTCCAAGAAACCTGACCTAAGATACCCCTTGTGAAAACCTAGCCTCCTCGAAAAAAGAAAATTAAAGACATCGCATCTTACTGAAATTTCCCTTAAAGTGATCAGACCCTTAGAGACATTCTTCTGTGCCCATAATTCATTAAGATAACTTAAACAAAGAAACTATAAGTTTACAGCGTTAAATATGTCATTTACCCAGCAATTTTTCAAAAATTATTTACAAGGCCTCTATTCTGTGCAAGACAATGAAATAAATCCTTTGGAGACCATAAAGATGAAATAATGTGTTGGTGTCACATTCTCAGTATTTTCTCGCGTGAGGTTTTGGGATTTCACACAGTGATCATTAAAGTTGGTAACAGCCAGCGATGTGCGGGTTGGGTGTCACAGCAGGTGCTGAGGTCTGACTGTCTATAGGGCTTTGTAGATAGTGGATGCTCAACAGTCACTTGTGGAATAAATAAATTACTGAACAGTTGGCAGTTGATATAAATTTGTCAGCTATTCTTCCTTGCATTTTTTTCGGAAGCATGTGGTGAAATTGATCATATGCTAGTGAGAAAAAGACTGAACCGACAGACAAGGCAAGTCTGGTTTTGATGGTGACAGTTTCAGATCAAACTGCCTCAGACAGAGGTAGGGGGACACTGGCAGTGGTCAGGGGACTTCCTGCAAGTGACTGGAGGTGTCAGCAACTGTTCAGGACTAAGGGGCCTCCGCTGAGACCCACCCCACCCACGTGGTCCTGAGAGGGGTCGTGCCCCCTTGGTTGTCTTTTCTACATCTTTTCTATAAAATCATGAAACAATTATCTTGCCTGCCTCAAGGCAGGGGCTGGCCCAGAAGACCCTGTGAGGCTTCTCTCTGGCCCCCAGCCCCTCATCTCCTGTGGGAGAGTAGAGTGAGGATTCCCAGGGGGGCCGGGGAGGGTGGCTGCAGGGGACGCCACCACCCTACATTCAGCATCCATCAGTTCTCACTGATTCTTTGATTCTCACTGATTCTTTGATCTTTCCTACAAAATGGGCCATTTTTTTAAGCTCATATAAACAATATGGCACACTGTATTTAAAATCCATTAGAAAAACATATACATCCTAAAATTCAAACAAGCAAAAAACACACAAAGATTATTCACAAAAGAACAATGCTAAACAATCACAAACCAAAAACTTCACTAGGAAAGAAAGAAATGTAAAATAGAACAATATACTGTTTTTCATGTATCAAATTGTCAAACTGTTTAAAATTCTAATACTGGCTATTAGAAAGAATGCAGAGGGAGACACTCGGGTGTAAACCAGTATAAACATTTGGGATTTCATAATATATGTGAAAGGCACTAAAAATGTTCTAATCTTTGACCAAGAGTCTATCTGAATTAGACAAAGATGTTTCTCACTGAGCTATTTACATTTCATTTCATCAGGTGGGTGTTTTTTGGGCATTTACCATGATCCAGGCTTTGCTCTAGGAACTGGGGGTCTAGCAGTGAACAAGGGACCAAGAGCTCTGCCTTCATGGGGCTCACATTCCAGTGGGTCCTGGCACCCCAGAGCTCCCGAGTTTGGCAAGGTGACTGGCAAATGCCCCTTCATTCCCTTGGCCTTTGTACCATCCCAAACTCAATATTCTACACCTTACAACCGACCACACTTAAACTTGATCGTTTGTACATTTCTTTAAACCAAATGTGCTGTTTCTCTAAATATTTTTTCTTTCCCCCAACTTTTCATAAAGAAAAAATTTAAACACCCAGAATAAATGAAAGAATAGTACAATGAACTCCCATATACCCTCAGCCTAGATTCAAAAAACTTAACAGCCTGCATACCTGCCCTTTCTCTCTCCCCTCCTCCATTTCCTCTAAACCATATGAAAGTAAACTGCAGGCATTATAGCACTTCACATTTAAAAAATCCAGAGTACAGCTTCTAAGAATAGGGGTGTCCCTCTACGTAATCAGAATGCCATTATCACACCTAAGAAAATTCACAACCGTTCCATAAGCTATCTAAAATCCAGTCTCTATTCAAATTTCTCCTGATGGCCCCCCAAAATGGCTTTCATGGCTGGGATTTGTGAACCAAGATCTCACCAAGTTTCAAGCACTGCATTCGTCAGTTTGTTCTCTTCAGACTCCTATAAACTAAAATATCTCCCCACTTTGTTTTTCTGACTGACCTTTTGAGAATCCAGCCTTGTTGAATGCAGCGTGGCCCCCACTGTGGATTTGTGTGACTGCCTCCTTACGTGCTGTTTTAACTTGTTCCTTTTCTGCCTGTATGATCTTTCAAGGGGAAGTCAGGGCTAGACGCTTCATTAGATGCAGCTTAACCATTTTTAGCAAGAATGCCATCCAGGTGATGTGTGCTTCAAATTGCATCCCATCAGGAGGTATTTGTGTCAGCTGACCCACTACTCCTGATGCTAAGTTTGACCGTTTAGTTAATGTGGAAGCTGCCAGATTGTTCTGAAGAGAAAGTATGATTTTTCCTTCAGCAACTATTAAGTCATCTGTAGAGAGATAGTTTGGAACCATGTAAACATCCTCTTTCCTAATAACCTATTAACTCCGTGGCTTTTAACATCCGTTAATGATCCTTCCTGAATTAACCATTACATCGGGAATTGCAAAATGGGAATGTTCTAGTGTTTCTTCTACTTATATTAGGTGATATTTTCTATGAAGAGGACTCCTCCTTTGTTCTTTGATTTGTTTTGTTCTGTTTTTGAGTATCAGTATGGATTCATAATGATTTTGTTTTCGGTCTGTTTTTTTTAGTTCAATGTGCTTTTTAATCCATTACTGTCATAGTCTTCTGATGCTCAAACTGTCACAAATGTAACCAATAGGAGCCCCTTTAAGCTGGCTACTATGTCTCTTTGATATATCTCTTCCCATCATTGAGCATTTCCTTCCCTTCTGACAGAGCAAGATCCTTTATATACTTTCTTATACTTTCTATATCCTAGACCTGCAGTCAGCCACTTCTCCAAAGAGCCCTGGTTCCTGTTAGTGCAGAACAGTATTTAGAAACCAACATCTGGTGGCTCTGTGTGGTCATTACTCTCGGCAGGTCAATGCCTCTAGGACTTTGCAGGACACACAGCTAGGAAACGTGTGTGGGTGTGCACACCTGCTCAAATGGATGCCTTTGATTGCAATCCTACACAGGGCGTTCCTCTTTACTCTCCGCATTGTGTTGGCATCTCCCCTTCCTAAAAGTGAGGACCCTGGCCGTCAACATCAGTACATTGTAGGATATTTCTCTACTCTCCAATTACAGAATTTCACAGTGACTCTGTGCCATCACCGACAACAAATCTACCATATTCTTTTCCTAGGGCTGCTGTTTCAAATATATTTTTTAAAGATTTTATTTATTTATTCATGAGAGACAGAGGCAGAGGGAGAAGCAGGCTCCCAAGGAGCAGGGAGCCCGATGCGGGACTCGATCCCAGGACCCTGGGATCATGACCTGAGCCGAAGGCAGATGCTTAACCATCTGAGCCACCCAGGCGCCCCTAGGGCTGCTGTTTCAAAGTACCACAACCTGAGTGGCTTCAAAATAATAGACATGTGTTCTCTCCCAGTTCTGGAGAGCAGAAGTCCAAAATCAGAGCATTGGCAGGGCCATGCTCCCTCTGAGGGCGGCAGGGGAGGGTCTGTGTGCATCTTTCCTAGGGTCTGCAGGCTGTTGGCAACCCTTGACTTTCCTTAGCTTAAGAGATGCATCCTTCCAGTCTCTGCCAACGTATTCACATGGCGTTCTCCTGTGTTTCTGTGTCTCTGTGTCCAAATTTCTCTCTCCTTATAAAGACCCCATTATTGGATCAGAGCCCACCTTAATCCGGTATGACACGATCTTAGCTTCGTTGTATCTGCAAAGACCCTCTTTCCAAGTCACGTCACCTTCACAGGTACCAGAGCCTGGGACTTCCGCACATCTTTTCAGGGGACACAATTCAACCCACACCACTTACTGAGTGAAGTTTAGAATTTCTTTGCTTTTTTTAGTCCCAGAAGAGATAGCTCTCAGTCATGGTATAGAATATGAAATTCAAAAATTCCTTGAATTAATTTTTTTTTCTGTGTGGGTATGTTATCAATTTGATAAGTACTTAGGTTCATTTATGTCAGTGTATTTTCAATTCCAGAGTCTGGTTTTCCCTGCAGACTTGCAGATTTTTCTTTATTCATTGAATATGTAAAACATCTACATGGTTTACAAGTCAAAACTCTATGAAAAGGTATACCCAGAAAAGTCTTACCCTCTGCCCCACCTCTGGAAGTAACCAACTTTCCTAGTTTCTCTGTTTTCCTTCCTGCACTTCTTACTTGAGATAAGAACAAGAAAATCGTGTATGGACCTGTGTAACTTCCCCTTGTTTAGTTCACATACTTCGTAGGCTTGTTCACAGCATGCTCCTTTTACACAAAGCTGGAAATCAGCCACTGTCGGGTCAGGAATGCCTCCCCGTGCTCATGTCTCCAGCTGCATAGTACTCCATTGTGTGCCTTCCTCATAACATATTTATCCAGTCTCCTGGGTATGTAGGTTCTTCCTGATATTTTGCTAGAAAAAAATAATGACACAGCAAATAACCTTGTGCATATCTTGTTTCATAGTACAGGGTAAATTCTTAGAAATGCAATTGCTGGGGCAAAGGGCAAACTGTCTCCGTGCCATCAGGCTGACGTGACAGAATACCAAAGCCTCGGAGCCTTATAAAGAACATTTAGGGGGCGCCTAGGTGGCTCAGTCGTTAAGCGTCTGCCGTCAACTCAGGTCATGATCCCAGGGTCCTGGGATCGAGCCCCGCATCCGGCTCCCTGCTCAGCGGGGAGACTGCTTCTCTCTCTCCCACTCCCGCTGTTTGTGTTCTCTCTCTCGCTATGTCTCTCTCTGTGAAATAAATAAATAAAATCTTTAAAAAAAAATTTAGTTTCCACAGTTCTGGAAGCTGGGAAATCCAAACCCAAGGCAAAGGATCTCTCTGGAGTCTCTTTTATAAAGACACCAATCCCATTCACGTGGACTACATCCTTATGACCTAATCACCTCTCAAAGCCCCCACCCCCCACTCCAAATGCCATCACCTTAGGGTTGGGATCTCAGCATCTGAATTGGGGGGGACAAAAACATTCAGTCCACTGCCCGTCTGTGCTTCTGTCAGTTACAGGCAAATTCCCTTCCATATGAGGTTGGGCAAATTTGCTCTCTCATCAGCAATGTATATGAAAGCCCGTTTCCCCTGAAGATTTTCAGTTTGATAATAACTGGATTTCAATCCAGAAAACTTAGAGTGCTCCATCCTTAAGACAAGTGCACCATTGATGGAGACACAGGAGGTAGAGTGCTGAAAACGAGGGCCTTGGGTTAAGGAAGGGACATCGTATATTTGAAGGTGTTCTCAAGGGGAAGGAATTTTTCCATTCTGTTCTGTCATTTCTGACTCACTGTGTCGAGGAGGCTTGGTAAGAATCCATCACTTCTAAGACAAAATACTCAACTGATGACAGGTTAGAGTCTCTTTCTTTTTTAAGAATGAATGCTAATTTCAAATGGAAGAATGTCTTTCTGGCAAGCTTAAGACCCTCCTCTGAGACCCCTACAAAAGATCCTCATGGTTAAGAAGAAAAGAGAGACTATTAAAGACTGTATTTTATCCTGAGCCTAATAGAGCAACAGGCCTAGAGATCCTGCTGACTCTGTGAGAAATAAAAGCCACTCCAAGGGCTGAGTAACATTTTAGCAACAGCGATAATTTAGCATGCAATCTTCACTGCATGGAAAAAATGAGACATGGGTTTAAAATTAGGAAACGAAGCATCAACTGGTCAGCTCAGGGGAAGGGTAAACAGTAAACAGGGAAAGAAACAAAAGTGAAATTTCATTTCTTTGTTGGTAAACGGATGCTCCCCCCAGGTAATAATGGTCCCTCCAGCTGAAGGTGCACTTAACTTTCTAGAGAGTAGCAAGGGAAGGTCTGTGGTTCGTGGGTAAAGGGCAAGGATCCATGAGACGTTTCCAAGACTGTGACTTACCCTGAGGCACTGGGATGATACCAAAGCGTGCCTGTGTGCTTGTGGATGTCCAGAGCCTCCAGGATGTATACAAGGTCTCTGCCCACGCAGCAAGGGAGGTGACATCAATCAGGCTGACTCCTGTCTCCTTGCATGGTCCCAAAGGACAGAGAATTAATTCTCCAAGAAAGTAATCAAGCTTTAAGAGAAGCTCTGGTGAAGTGCTCCAGGAGAGCCTAGGACTGAGTGAATACAGCCAGCTATGGGATGGAATAGGGGGTGGGCTTCATGGAGGAGGTGGCATTTGAATTAGCACAGGTGGGATGTAGCCACACAGCAGGGGCAGGGAAGGGCTCGGGGCCTTAGGGAGACCTGCCTTTGATGGGAGGCAGTGATTTCTTTGATGACTTCTTTATGACACTGTGACTTCAGTTGAAAAGGCAGAAAAGCATCCTGATTAGAAGTCATGCTTGTGGAATTATAGAAGGAGAGGGGAATTTCTGGGAAAGGGACTATTTTTATAACCAGGCCGATTAGACTATCAGGTAAGTGCTTTAGTTTTAGAGATGCCAGGAAGTGATCTACTGTAAAATTTGAATTCATGATTCCTTGGAAACCGAAGAGCTTTTTACAAGATTTATGTAATGAATTGAGGTGTCTCCTCCCCACCCCACCCCCCCACATCATGTAAATCTAGAGAACACACAACAGCTCAGCCCTCTTTTCAAGTTCATCAGGATTCTCCACGGTTATGTGAACGCCTTAAACCCATGCTCTAAATTTATGCACATTAAGGGACTGATGTTGTTTTTGAAAGTAACTTTTTTTCCCCTTGTTACATAAGTGACACATTTATTGTAGAAACAATTTTAAGCACGCGAATAGAAAAACAGGAAAATTCCCTGAGAATCCAATCAACTACAAGTACTGTGAAATGTTTTTGCGATCATTCTCGCAGTCCTTCTTCAAATATATATGGATGCCTAAAGTTCCATGTCCAGAAGTCTATTTATAAACAAAATAAGATCATACTACCATCCAGTTTGGGAATCTGCTTTTCCATTCAGTATATTATGGACATCTGTCCAGATTGTTAAATATTTTCTAAATCGTTTTTCATGATACTCCGTTTTAGAGATAGGTTCTAATTTGAATAGTCAGTCTCCTATCGTTGGACATTTAGGTTGCTCCAAATGTTTCACTATTAAAAATAACATGACAATAAACATTCTTATAGCCCATTTTTTCCACACAGATTCTTATAGCTTATTAGGATATATTCCTAGAAATAGAATCTCTTCGCTAGAGAGTATGAACATTTGCAGGTTTATGCTCTGGGTTGCCAGGTTGCCCTCCAGAAGAGTCGTACCAATTCACACTCCCACCCCCAGAGGCAAACGACAGTCTCCAAGCCTCGGCGAACGCTAGCTGTTCATTTTTAAAATGATTTGATTGCTGTGTATCTGATAGGTTCTTGAAATAGCTGCTTTCTCTTTATGCTCGCATCCATTTATTTGGTGCTAATTTGTACACTGTGGTCACCAGTTCCCTTATGAAGAGTCCTCAAAATAGAAATATCAAAAGTAGTCAAAACCTTTGAATTTCTGGGGGAAAAGGCTTGGCTGTGAACGTGATGATGGGCAGTGGAGGACCGGGCACTTGGTCTGACAGCATATCTTGTTCTCGTCCATAAAACAGCTTTTGCAAAGTGATCGATCCCCACCAAACACGTATTGGCCTTTTCATGAGACTCTAAATCCTTATCCTTACTCCTGGTGACTTAACAAAGAACATTCTCTCTTCTGGGTGTTAAGGCTGAGGTGACTGATTCCAGCAGAAAATGAAAAGTTACCGTGCTCCTTACTTCTTGTTATGGAAAATACTTCTCTGAAATCCAGTTATGTGCAATTTTCAAGGAACAGTCTGTGAACAATTTCTCGTTATTAATTTTGTTAACTATGTGCCATTCCTTCAAAGCTACTTTGTTTATGAATGGACATCTTTTTCTTTCTCATTTTGTACCTACACGATTTTGCTACATTTGGTTAATGGTTAAGGCAATAAATTCTCCATTACAACAGTGAATGTATTTTAGTGCTATATGTAGGCTTCCTAAGCACTAATAATACTGATACTAATTCCTATTTGTATAGTACACTATACTTACTATATATAGGACTAAATTAGATCTAACTATATAGTTTATAAGATAATTTAAAATGAATAAATTTAAGTGGAAGGAGGTGGGCTAGTCATCCCTTTACAGTTTGAGTTTCAGCGAAGAGCGTATAAACCCCCATGGCCGCAACCTAAAATGTAAATTATGTGTACTGGGGCAACTCCCTATTTACTCTAAATTTCAGCCTCCACATACCTTGAAAATCACAGTATTTTTGATTCCCCCTTATTCAGGATGTTCCTATTGGTCAAAAGCCCATGACATCACCCACAGCCAAAATTCTTGGACCCTATATGTCCCAGGCTCCTCGGTTAGGAATATTCCAAAGAAAGTCACAGCCCAGGTCCCCTCTCATTTCCCACAGCTCCAGATAAAGACACAAGCATTACAGCTTCTTATCCCCATGAGTTATTTTAGGGAGCCAGCTTTGAGAAATACATTTCCATCAAGGCCATATGATTGTCTGCATGTCATAACTGAAGACAGGGCCAGCATTTGTCCCAGTCTCTTAAGGACGCTATAAGGACACACCAACCATCAAAATGCTTTGGAAATTCCAACATTTCATGAGCCAAGCAACAGCATCCAGGCTGCCTCCCACATCTGGACGTGGAGCAAAGCTTGGCCACCTATTTTTTGATTCTGAAAATGTATTTCAGCACAGCAATACCAATCTCCAGCAAGTAAGCCTGCTTCCCAGGATCGCTGAAACCTATCCAGCGTTGGCCTAGCTCCTTAAACCAGCCCAAGGTTCATATGCATCTCTTCGTCCCTCTGAGCTTTTCCCTATTTAACTAAAACTGTAACTGTCCACCATAGCAACCATATCAAAGAAAAAGAACAAACACAAAATACTCCTCACTTTACCAAAACAGCGAATCCAGCCTAAGTGGTTTTTTCTTTTTTTTTCTTTTTTTTCCCCTCACCAAAACAGGTCACAGCGACCTCCCCCAAGCTTGAGGCAGCAACCCCAGAAGCCCACTAGTTCCCAAAGAGGTCAGTTAAAGAAATATCTTTGTTGGCCAAAGGACAAGATGTACCACCAGGGAACGCCAATGCTACACTCAATAACTGTAGAAGGAGGACTGGAACCAAGGATACATCCATGCAGGCTGTTTAGGGAACACAGAGGAGAGGCTGGTGATGTTTGGGGACAGCTTACCTGTCCACCCTCACTTCTGACACCAACTGCAGAGTTTGAGGGTCCCTTACTCAAGTTCAAAAATACGGTAGAAGGACTCAGAAGTCACTAAGAGCTATAATACTCAGTTATGGCTTAGTCCACGAAAGGCTATGGATTTCAGTCAGCCAAGGGAAGAGATGCATGGACAGAAAAGTCCAGAAAAGGTCCACTTGGAATTCCAGTTGTCTTCTCCCAGTGGAGTTCTGACCAGGACTCACACGTGTGACAGCCAGGAAAGCTCACCTGAGTCTTGGTGTCCAGAGTTTTCATTGGGGCTCAGTCACCTAGAACCGTTTGGCCACTCAGTCTTCAGCCCCTCCGGAGGTTGAGCTATTATCACCTGGCCCAAAGCCCCCACCTTATCTGCTCCCAGGTCTCCAGGAAAGCAAAGACACCCTTCTTATCAGATAAGCCATCCCCGTGGCTTAGAGATCACCTCCCAGGAGCCCAAGGCAAAGGCTAAATCTCTCTTTGGGTAAGATTAATTCTTCACTACAGAGAGCTAAATTGATTGCTTTTAACTTATTTCCGTAACATTTACAACCCCACATTTGCGATTTATCTTCATGATCAAAAGTAAGGGAAGAACTCCACCTCACCAGTAAAATACTTCCAACCACGCAACAGAACAATCGACTTCTCGAAGTCTCCTCGCAGAGAAATCTTTCTATCCAACAGGTGTGGATTTCCAGGTTTCTCGGAGTTGCACTACAGTGAGAGAGGTACATCTTGTCCTTTTCCTAACTCTCTCCCTGAATTTTGGGGGTTCAGTTAACCTCGAGGCAGTAACCCCTTGCAGATTGACTGTTGGGGCTGCTGCCTATGTGGTTTAAAAGTGTTGATTTTCAAAGCAAGTGAAAAGCCTTCAGAGGGTGACAAAAATAAACTACTGTCTTTATGGCTTTAGAAGATACGGGTAACTTAATTAAAAGCTATCAAGCACCTGTTTCTAGACGTTTCCAATGTATATGTAAGGATTATCCTCTTACTACCAAAAAAAAAAAAATTCCAAGTCGTTTTCCTACTAGGTTTAAAAATGCAAATGTGTCTTAACATTTGAGAGCCTGGTGACATGCCGTGTGACCCTATAAAACACTTAGAATAAGTAAATAGAAATGTGCAGTTCCTTTGTCCCACACAATATAGCATACTTACTAGGATATACTTCAAAACTCTGCCATTAGCCAGCTGTGTGATCCTGGGCTTGTCATTTTAACCCTCGGGTTCAGCTGCTTTTTCTGTAAAATGCAAGTGTTGGATGAGATCGTTTCTAAATTTCCTCTGGTTTTCCCTATTCTTCCTCAGAATAAAGTAACATTTGTAAATCTAAATGAGGGTTCCTCAAAGCAGAGATTGCTACATAAATAAGAATCCCCTTTGTTTTCAATATTTACCTTTTATAACCCAAAGGAAGAACTAAACAATGTTTAGGCTACACATATAAAATAACTGAATATTTTTGAAAAACATACCATTAATATCTTAGCAAATCGTATGGAGCACCCACCATGTGCTAATCAGGTATAAATATTTGAAATATTGATCTATATTTTGTGAATGATCCTGAACAAATATTGGTTAAATGGAGATTTTAGTAATAGCCTGATGAGCACTAAATCTGACAGGAGAGAGAATGTGCAGGATTTAGCTTAAAGTTATATGCCTTCAGAACTCAGTGACTTTCTAAACCGATTTTATAATTAGGAGGATATTTTTAGCTTCTTTTTCAATTGGAAGGTTTTGTTATGCTCATCTTAATATATGTAATTTCGCCTGAGTATTTTCTGATTTAAAAAAAAAATGAATCTTTTCCCCTTGGTGAAGCAAAGTGTGAAAGTAACAGCTTCCAGCTTAGTGTTACATCAAATTTAAGGGCTGGTGAAACCATCCTAAGAGGTAGGTCCTAGGGACTGTCCACACAGTGCTCTTCCTTGGGCCCTGATGAAAAATGAGCCATGGAGGGAACCATGGCTTAATGTAAGGATGGCCCTATTCACAGAGAATTACGGTGCCAGGTAATGCCGCTGGTTATTCACGGGAAGGGGCCTGGTGGGGATGCCCCCGTGTGCCTCAACCTGCAGGAGTGAGGACCTGACCAGGGGAGCAGAGTTCTAGCAGAGGGAACAGCACTTGCAAAGCTCAGAACCTGGAAAAGTACGTGGTGAAGCTAAAGCCCCAGAGGAGCCGGCAAGGGCAGTGGCCCCAAAGAAACAGAAAAGGAGTGGCATGCTGGTGAAGAGCCTGGTACTGTGCCAGGGGGCTGGTGGCGATGGGACTGCAATGCAGGTTGTTGAGCAGGAAAGGGACCAAAGCAGACCCATAATTTAGAAAAGGGGCAGAGAGAAGGATGGACTGGGGAGAGGTCCAAATGCAGGGGTTGGGGGTGGGCAGTACTGCTTTGAAGGACTTTAGGGATCCGGGGGGCTCAGTAAGGCCCTGAGGCGTGGGGTGACAGGAAGAAGGTGGAGGCCAGCTCTGGGGTTCTGCCTGGTCTCCTGCTTGGCTGCTGAGAGCAGTGGCGACATGCGTGTGCCCTAGTGGAATGTATAGGAGGCGTTGGGGCAAATATGGCCAGAGAGCAGATGAAAATGTGGAGTTCAGGAGACGGTTGTCTGGGATCTGTGGAATGAGTCGAAGAAGGAAGGGGTTTGGCTTGGAAAAAGACCAGGTGGTTGTCATGCAAATAATTTGCAGCCTTAAGAGCAAGAGGTCAGACCCCTCCGTGGTGGCCCCTCGAGGTGACCAAGAGCGAAGTGGCAGCTTTAGGGATTGGGATTCAGTCAACCTGAGTCCTTTTCTCAGAGTGAGAACTGGGGGAAGGCCCATGGGGGTTCTCCTGCTAGCGTCTGGGGAGGGGAGTTCCCTTCCAGGCAACAAGCCCCACCTCAAGCTGCTTTCTTTCGTCCCGCCCCAAACGCTCCCTTTTACCACAACCTCAGTGTTCAAGATGGCTGGCTAAGGAACCCAGCAGAGCCAACCTACTAACCAGTAACTAAAGCCCTCCCACCAGCAGTATTTGCAACCCAAAAGGAGGAATTGGTTAACTTAAACAAATGCCCAGTGGGTGGAAGGTACGGGTTACTGTGCAGAGGAAGATTCTCCACTTTGCTCTGCAGGCCACTCCCCACGCCCCAGGCATCCCCAGAAACCCGCCCTGGCCTGCGGAGGCCGGCCGCCGCCACCGAGGGCCCATCCGGGGGGGAGCGGGCAGGCTGGCCTCAGAAAAGGACACCGAGAACCAGGCCAGTCGTCTCGCTGGATGAAAATCCCTCTAGATTGCCCCGTCACACCGGGTCACTCACATTCCACTCGACTCCAGTTACCCCTTTTTGCTGGTTTTGTGTATCCAGAAGTGGATTGAACTAGTTATCCCGAAGGAGCAGATTGCAAGGGTCAATGTGAGCAGGCAGGGAAACCGGGTGGAAGTTTGAGGGCACTTTGTTTCTCCTCTTCTCGCTCCCCCATGCCCAACCCCGGCCACCAGGTCCTCCGGGTCTCCGAGCGCGGCCAGACCCGCAGGAAGAGGCCTCCAGCCGGCCCCCTTTCCATAGTCTCTGTCAGGAACAGGGGTGCAAGGTTGCTCTAAGACCCCAGTCTCTACCTCGGGCTCCCTCACACAGAGTGAGGACGCACTCCACTAAAGCTGGGTCCCGGGCATAGGGGCGGGGGTCCCCGGGCCGGTGCCTGTGGGGGGCAGCAGAGGATGCGCCGCGTGAGCCGGGCGGAGGTTCCAGGGGGCGTGGGGCAGAGGGTCACGTGACCCGCACCCGTGCGCGGTGTGAGTTGGGGGGTGCCGCCAGACAACGAGGAGGGGCGGGAGGTGAAGGCGCTGGTCGCCGGCCCCCACCCATCCTGCCTGCCCCTCTCCCTGGGCGGGGCGGGGCCGCGGCAGGGGAGGGAGGCGCGGGCCGGGAGGGAGGCGCGGGCTGCACTTGGCGCCCGCGGGGCCCGGGTCGCGCCCAGTCCGGGCTCCCCCACTCCGCCGCCGCCTGGCCTCGCCCCCGCCGCGCGCTCCCCTCCCGCCTCCTCCGTTGCCGTGGCAACCCGGAGCCTCCAGGCGCGCGCCCGCCGGTCCGCCCGCCTGCGGGAGCGCTCGGCAGCGGCGGCGGCGGCGGCGGCGGCGGCGGCGGCAGCTCCGGCTCGGGCGGCGCGCTCTGCGACCCGGTTCTGGAGCCCACTCGTCGCCCGCGGCCCGGCTCCGAGCCCCCGGCACGGCCCGCGACCCGGCCCCAGCGCCCGCCCGGCCGCCGGCCCCCATGGAGCTGCTGGCCGCAGCCTTCAGTGCTGCCTGCGCCGTGGACCACGACAGCTCCACCTCGGAGAGCGACGCGCGCGACTCGGCGTCGGGACACCTGCCGGGCAGGTGAGGACGAGCGGCCGTCGCGACCCCCGCGCGCCTCCCCCCCCGCCACCGGCGGGAGACGCCGACCCCAGCGGCCTAGCGCCCGCCCCCGGCTCCTCAGGCTCCGCCGCCCCCCCACTCCCACGCGCTGCGTGGGTCGTGCAGCCTTCGCGCCCGGGGCTCGGGGTGCGCCCCGGCTCCGACCGCCGACTGCGGGACCCCTGCCCCGGCCTCCTCCCGTGCTCCCTCCCAAAGCGCTCTGGGCGCGCGCGTCCTGCTCGGCGCCCCCCTTCCCGCGCCGCGTGGCCCTGGGACGCGAGGATCGGAGCCCGAAGGGAGTCGGGGGCCGGAGGTCGTGTGACCGCGAACGGCGCGGGGTGAGCAGCGCCGGCTGGGATCCCGGCCGCCGGACCCGTCGGGGCGGCCGGTCGGCGCCGCGGAGCAGGCAGGGCGCGCCAAGTTTCCGACGCCTGCCCGCGAGCTCCGAAAACATGAAGGTTTTGGGCGGGCTGGTGTGGGAATGAATCACCCGGTCGCGCCCTGGTGCGGTGACAAAAAGGGCCTGTGGGGCCCGCCTGGCCCGGAGGGGCGACGGCCATTCGGCCTGGACCGGCCGGGGTAGGGTCCAGTTGGCCAGGGCCCCTCGTGCGGACGCCACTCGCGAGCTGGCCAAGGTGTGTCGCTGCTTAAAAATAACCGGCCCTGCCCCTCCTTCTCTCTGGCAGCGAGTCGTCCTCCACCCCGGGAAATGGGGCCACACCCGAGGAGTGCCCGGCGCTCGCCGACAGCCCCACCACGCTCACCGAGGCCCTGCAGATGATCCACCCCATTCCCGCCGACTCCTGGAGAAACCTCATCGAACAAATAGGTGGGTGTCCCTGGCGGCAGCCGGGCTTCGCTGGGGAAACGCGGGTTCCTGGCGGACTCCGAGGGTCCCCCTGCTCCTGAGATGTCGTTGCATTTCGGTGAGCAAAGGTATCTGATGTGACTAAGGAACGTTATTGACATATTTGGCTCTAAATGGTTCTATAGGCAAAACCACCACATTTCAATAGTGCTGTATAATTGGGCTTCAGCAAATGGATTTCTGTCCTCTCCGAAGAGGTGTACCTGCCCAGCCCCTTCCTGGGGAAGGGCCCTTTGTCCCCTTGTCATTTTTGCCGAAAAGACCAGGGGTGAGGTGCTGCTGGGCCTTGCAGGAGGGGGTGCTGCCTGAGCGCCTGCCCCCCTCCCCCAGGGGCCGGGGGAAGACCTGGAGAGACAGCAAAGCCTGAGAATGGCTTCTGCAGAGACCCAGGCTCAGCAAGAAGAGGCATGGGGGACTTGGCTCAGGGGAAAGTGGAGAGAAAGTGGGCGCCCCAGAGGCCCCTGGGTTAGGAAGGCAAGCCTGGTTTCCCCTGCCTTTCCAGGAACGTGGCCGGAGGTGTGGGGCACAGCCTGTGTGCGCACCTTCCCCGCAGCTGCGGCTCATGTACTGGGTGAACGCAGACAGTGGATTGAGAAGGTGTCCCAAGAACTCGAGCACTTAGATTTAAAAGAGCACTTAGATTTAAAAGTCAAAAATTGCTAATGACATCCAACTAGTTCCCATGTGGGTTCCATTCTCTGGGAAATGGTACCGGCTGCTGAGAAAAGCTTTTCGTTCTAAAGTGTTGTCAGCGAAGCAGTTTATTCATTAAATGAAAATTCTAGGTTCGGAAATTCGCTTCCCTAAACACATCGCCATCGTCCTCCATCCCAGACGTTCAGGTAGACGCGAAGTGGAAGTAGAGCTTCTGTTGCCCCAGGAGACCCTGCCTTCCGGAGACTTCTGGGGCCAGCCCCGTCTCCCCTGGGAGGGTTTTTCCAGACTGAAGCCAGAGAGGAGCCGGGCCGGGCACAGCTGAGGGGATGGAAGCGCTGACTCCGGGAATTTGGTTGGTGTCAGGCTGGCTGGTGGCGGTGACGGTGGCAGATTTGCCCTTTATTTGCTGGGGGAACGGAGAGGGGCTGAGCTGAAGACAAAGACTCCTCAAAACCTTTTTCTCCCACCTTTCTGCCACGCTGTCCTTTGTGGTGAGGACAACCCCCTCTGCCTTGGCAGACGCTGAAAACCTTGACTTCCACCCTCTTGGAAGGGATCTCCCACGGCTCACATCCGTGTCGTAACTAGGAAGGACATAGAGTGGGGGTGGAGAGCTCCAGGCCTCCTTGCCCAGAGAGAGAGGCTCTCCTCTGCATCGGGGCATGTGGAGACACCTCTCCTGGAGGCAGCTGGTCCTGTTAGGCAAGTGGCACAGGCTTGAAGCTGGGCCCTGGCCCGCACCCCTTCTGGCCCTCCCATCCCTCATCTGGCAAAGTGTAGAAACTGACATTCTGAGTCTTTTCTCCCACTGCCCCCTTCCAGGCGCTGCTGGTATAATTGGTGAATATCTTTTCCTGGCTCCTGGGCTGGATCCATAGTAGTTGCTCACCAGCTGTGATGGACGGATGACAGCCCAGAGCTGTCAGCACCTTCTCACTTCCCTCATCACGGACTTGGGGACTGTGCTAAGCAGAGTCCTACAATAGCCCTCTCTGCTTTTAGCTCTAGGAAGGAAGTGAATCCTCTGCCAGGTTATCCGGAAAGGACCAATTCCTACAACCACAGTAAAATGAAGTGGGGAAGAAAGTGGAAAACGCGTATGGGCACATTTGCAGACCCCGTGTTCGAGTCTGCAGTGTCTCCCACAGAGGGCGGAACAGAATTCCTCCGGGATTGTGCACGATACGGAGCACAACTGTCCTTACAGATCACAGCCCCTGAGCCCCTGCCGTTGGTGTCACGTGCCTGTGCCCACTGTTGCTGCCTCTGACCTGACAAATGCTTGGCACATAGAAGGTGCTCGCTAAAAAATAAATGAATCCCCCGCCCTTTAGAAGTTTGTATTTGAGTGCTTCAAAGAAAAAAAAATGATTCTCCTGAGAAAGTGAGATTTTTGAATGACTCCAGGGGCTTTGGCAAGAGGAGCTGGGGACTTACCCTCTTTTGTAGGGCAGCACACCCAACCTGGTACAAAACATTTTAGGTAGGGAAGATGGGAACTGGGTCTTGTATATCTGCATGAATATACTATGCCAGGTGCAAGATTCTACCAGTAGAGTTCATTTTCATATAAAGTTGTGCTTGCTGACTGTATAAAATACAAGATAGGAAAACATATTAAGAAAACAATGAATACAGAAATTTAATCAGCTAACATGTAGCTGCTCAGGTAAAGCTATGCTATTAGTCTGACTTTAAGACCAATAAAAATAAATAGGCATTGAAAAATGGTTACGCAGTGTGTCAAATAACTTTTGTAGTCACAGTAATTCCAGGAAAACTGGTATTTAAATTCATATTCTAAACACTTCAGAAAGAAGTAAGAGTTTTAAGAAAATTCTAAAGTTACTTGTTTTGGGAGTCTTTGGCTAAAAGTAACAGAATATCCAGCAAAAAATGACAGTAAACAATGGTATTTTTTCTCGTTGAGAGGTAGAAAATTCTGGAGTTTGGTTCATTCAGCCAGGCAGTTACCCAGCTCCTTTCCCTCCCCCATTCTCAGCGTTTGCTCTTCATGTCACAAAATGGCTGCCACAGCTCCAGGCATGGCATCCCCAAGCAGCCACATGTAAATGCAAAAAAGAAAAATTTTTCTTCAGGTGTCTGCTGAGGAGGGACATCTTTTTGGGAAGCCCTTCACTCTCTTTTTTTTTTTTCTAAGTAGGCTCCACGCCCAGCATGGAGCCCAGTGTGGGGCTTGAGCTCACAACCCCTCAAGACCTGAGCTAAGAGTCAGATGCTTAACCTCCTGAGCCACCCAGGCGCCCTGGGAAGCCCTTCTCAAGGATGTAAAATGTCCCCTTACTCTCCTTGGCCAGGTTGTGTCATGCTCATGTCTGAACCCACCACTGGCAAGAGGGAGGGAGGTATGGTTTTTTTTCCCCAAGTGCTTCTGTTAAATTTATTTCCTGGCTTTCAGCATATATATGAGCAACCTGTACACTTTGAACCTAGAGGTTAGGACTGAGTGCTCTCTGTAAATCTCATAGGGCATATGAGGCCAGATTTTAAGGGAAATTTACATTGGATGTGGACATTTATTTTCTAAGTCTTGAGCCTAATTTCTGTGATTTTTTTCTCTTGTCAAGGGAGTCCCTAAGGCTAAGCCATTATACCACTGAGACAATTGAGAGCTCTCTAAAGAATAGTTTCTTTTTTGTTCGTTGTTTTGTTTTGTTGCTTTTTGTTTTTCCTCTGGAGAAAGTTTTTTTTTTTTTAATTTTTTATTTTAATTCCAGTGAGTTAACATACAGTGTAATATTAGTTTCACGTGTACTTTAGAGGGTCACAGTGGGTTTTGATCAGTCAACATTCACCCACTTCCCTGAGCACCGAGTGGGTCAGCCCCCAGAGAAAACCCCTCCCCTGGTCGCTGGGAACCCGGAGTGTCAGGGGATAGAGGAGAGACAGCCAACAGTGTCTGCCACAGTGTGATTTCAGAATTAATATTTTCAACCCGGCTACCCACAACGCTGATATTTCCGTCTCTTTTCACCATATGTATCACACTGAGATGCTGGAGATAGTATTTACCCATGATGTGCCCACGATAGCATGTATAAGACATATTTTTGAACTGTCAGAAAGATGCCAAATTAGACACTTTTGGTGAAGCTTCGACACTGCATTTTTTTTCTAAAGTAAGCTCCACACCCAATGTGGGACTTGAACACAGAACCCTAAGATCAAGAGTCTGAAGCTCTACAGACTGAGCCACCCAGGTGCCCCAAAGCTGCATTTTTAAAAGGGGTTCAATTCAACAAGTATCTGAGTACCTGCTGGGTGGGAGGCTCATTCGCATTGAAAAGTGAATCCAAGTCAACTCATGGAAAGTTGGTTTATTTAAACCTCTGTAAACACTGTGCATCAGAATCACAGGAGAACAGTTGGTTCAAGGTCAGCACAACAGTTATGTCTTATGCTCATGACTGGATGTGGTGGATGCAGTGGCATTAAACCTCTGTCTTTATAGATATTCAGTCCGGGTTGCATTTAACAGAGACTTCCCTTTTCTCTTTCTCGTTCCTTTGTCAGATTGCCTTCATGTTGTATTCTGCTGGGTTGGAACATTGCAAAATCACAGGATCTTAATTTTTTAAAGTAAATGCTGTACTTACCATAAAGGCTTTATAATCTCGCGTTATGGGGCATAGGAAGCCAACTAGTTAGTTCCACAGGGCAGATTTATGGGGCTCCCATTCATGAATATACTTGATCCGGCCACATTCAGGTTTTCTATCTTTCCTTTCCTTAAATCTCCTGTTTAGATATATTCAACAATGAGATAAGAAAGGAACAATTGCTAATGTTTGTCTGCATTGTAAGAGAAAGTGCTTTACAAGTGGTGCATTTATCCCAGTTAGAATTTTCCTGGGAAAATTATCTTTGTTTTATAAGTAGACATGTCCAGGGGCCCCGGCTGCTGTCCAGACCAGTATGTTCAGCTAGCTGCCTGCTGGACCTCTCCAGCTGGGGGCCTCTCTGGAGCACCTGGATTTCTCTGCTACCCCCGCCCCCCAGCACCAGGCAGTCCCCAGGACCCATCTTCTACCTTAACCCTGTTCCCTGAACCAGGCACGTGGCTCCATCCCTCCCCCCGCCTACATGCAGTTCAGGCCTCCATCATCACCCCCTTGGGAAATTAACACAGCCTCTCTCTTCCTATCCACACCCACCCAAAGATGGAGACCAGAGTTGCTTGCCTAAGGTCTCTCGGGGCCTCCCTCTTGCCCACGGCATAGACTGCCACCTCCATGGCATGGCAGGCAGACAAGACCTTAGTGGTCTGACCCCCTCCACACCCCTCCCCCCCTCCCCACCCCCACTGCCTGGGGCCAGGACCCCCCCTTTCCCCTGAGGCTTTCCTGCTGTGAAAAGACAGTCCCTCCACCCTGAAACCAGGATGTCTGAAATGGGCCCCCCCAGATGCTACATTTGTGCTGATTCATATGTACCCCCAAGTCTCCTTGGAGACTTGGAATGCATTGATTTTAAGTACAATTGGTCAGGGAAGTAAGTTTGAAACTAAAAGCAAAAAAGGAATGTTTCCCTTTTGAATCATAAGGTTGATGAACTATTGGTTTTTCCTTCAAAATGAGAATTTACAACTACTCCCATTTCACAAATGAACATACTTGAGTTTTAATATTGAAGCATTTAAGGCTAGGGAAGGTATACTGTTGGGATATTGAAACATAATCAGGGCATTTCCATCAACTGTGCACACTGGTTATTAACACATCAAGTTCTAGACTTGTTTGCCAAGTGTGTGTGGGGAAAGCGTGTATTTGTGTGACTGGATTCTGAATGTGTTCAGGGATTTCTTTATTTGTTGGAAAGAACTTCCATATGCTGATCATTCCCAAGGAATGAAGACAGTGGCAGTTCATTGGGCTGGGTAGAGCCCTTTGCGGGACAGGCGCGGGCGGGCTGGCTTGCTTTGCTGTTCTCACGGGCACAGCATCTGCCCTTGATGAGAGGACCAAGTCTTGACCTAGTGATCGGAAAAGATCTTCCTCTGAAATCTTTCCCTTTTCTTCATTACAACTCTATTTGATTTCAGGGCTCCTGTATCAGGAATACCGAGATAAATCAACTCTCCAAGAAATTGAAACCAGGAGGCAGCAGGATGCAGAGATACACGCCAATGCCCACGGCTCCCCGGTCAGCGAGGAGACTCCGGAGGAGGAGGAGGAGGAGGAGGAGGAAGAGGAAGAGGAAGAGGAAGTAAGCCCACCCGAGAGGAAGGCTCTGCCCCAGATCTGCCTGCTCAGTAACCCCCACTCGAGATTTAACCTCTGGCAGGACCTCCCGGAGATCCAGAGCAGCGGGGTGCTGGAAATCCTCCAGCCGGAGGAGATCAAACTGCAGGAGGTAAAGGGCCGCCCTGCGGGGGGGCGGGGGGGGGCTCCATTCAGAATGTACAGGTCTTTTAACGTGCTCCGCTGAGGCTTCCTCCGTGAGGGGAGGCACCCCCGCCGGCTCGCCAGAATCCCTGGCACGGTTTAGCCATCCAGAACACGCAGGGAAATTCACATTATTTCACAGGCAACCAAAAGTAGCTCATTACCTTGTAGGAGAGCTCAGCCCAATCGTGAGTGTTTGGGCGTCGCTGTCAGGAGAGGGCGACTGTCGGGTATCCCCGGGGCACACGTGAGCCTGGTGCCCTCCATGACACCCAGCTCGCTGAGCCTGTGAAGAAGGTCAGCCCCCCGAGGTTCACGTCCACCGCTTTATTCCGGAGTCCCATGAACCCTGACGAAACGGTGCCAAAGCGGAGGGCTGTGCCTTCCCGGCTCCTCTTGATGGTCCAGGCAGATCTTGCCCGTCAGCTAGGCCGAGGCAAGGGCACTGGGTTGCCTAAACGGCATATTGCTCGCGGGAGAAGTGATCCTATGAGAAAGTTACGGTAACGGAAATGCGGAAACACGGAGCTAAGAAATCTGCGTGTGCATTTCAGTGGAGCAAAGGATACTTGGGTGGAGAGCGAAAGCCCGCGGTCTAGAGAGACGGGAGCGCGGCCGATCAAGGGCAAGGGGAGAGAACGGTGGGGAGGAATGGTGATTGTGCACATGTGTGTTCACCGTGAAATTTCAAAAGTGGAGATAGAGCGGGAAAGGAAGAGATTCGGTTCGGTGCAGTGTCATCATCTGTGTCCTGCCCCCCATACTCACACGCCCCTTCAGACCTGTCTGGCCCCAGATGTCTGCCTCACTTTAACCCCTGCCCCTCCCTCCCGCCCTGGAGTCTGGAGAAACATTTGCTCCTCTCGTGTATTTAAAAGGCAAAGCAACCTGCGCACCGCTCATGACCAGCACTGAGGGTACTGCTGACCACGGTGCGCTCGCTGGCGGCTGGGGGAGGCTGGATTTGTGTCTGGGAGGATCAGGAGGGATCGGTTGCAACTTGACATCCCTGGGGACTTGTGAGCAGGGATTTGTAAATGGCTGTGTCAGGAGTTTCTAATGAAACATCTGATGTAAACAACGTGTAGTCACCTGTTCCCAATGCGGCTTCTACAAAAACACTGGAGGAGACATAAAGAAGCCCCTTGCCCCCAATCAGAAATGAAGACACATGTGGGGGATATCTCCCCTGAGGCAGGGGGAGCTGAACTGAGAAAAGCAAGCACGTGGAAGGTGCCAGAACACGTGGAGAAATCCCCCTGCAGTTGTCCATCCCTCCTACCTTGGGGCTCCCCCAGCCACTGATAGGGCAACCGTCCCTAACTTTGACTTCCATATAAAAGGAATTATGCAATAGTGTTTTGTATTTGGCTTCCTCCACACAGTATCACCGCCACGGGGCCTTTTTTTTTGCCCCCAGAACAAGGAAAAAAGACCAGTTTCTGGGGGAATACTTCTTTTTTACCTTGATAATTAGAGAAGTAAAGATTCTAGGTCCTTTAGAAAGCTTGGAGATAAACCTTAGTAGAACTTAAAACATGATATAAGCCTTCTGTGACATAAGCAAAGCTAAAAGCAGAGAAGGGGGCCTTTGTAGTAAAAGCAAACAGTAAAAAAAAAGCCCCCCAAAATAGCATAAAATAAGGGAGCAGAGTCAGTAGCAAACGTATCAGTTACAATGAGTGTAAGTTGCTTACATCCTCCATGGAAAGACAAATCCTCCAATTGATTGGAAATCTAGACCCATTATATTGTGGCACAGCGTGGAATCTGGGATAAGTTAACGAAGGAAACGGGTCATTTTGTGTTATTAAAGGTATCCTTCACGTTGATAAAGGTATTGCTTTATTTTTAAATGTTTTAAAATTAAGCTACTCATTAATGGATTTTCATTGTTTAAAAAAATGCAGCACAAACATGTGCTGGCCTTCTCTTGGCTCCTGGCTTCTCACTGGAGGACGGGCTGTGTCTGGCTTATCTCTCCTGATAAAGCATAGTCATAATGCACCATCTGGTTTTGGGGTTCATACATTTAGGAAGGTGCAAAATCCTTACAGATCTTTATGAGGCTTCCCCCCATATTTACAGTTGTTCTGTTCAACAGCAGTTTGATTTTGATTTTGGTTTTTAGCAACGTAGAGCCTCAGCTTAGTTTTCGTGAGAACTCCCTGTGTCCTGAGTGCCGCGGGCTTGAATGAGAGCAAGGACGAACACAGGGGGCTCCCGGGGCGGTGGGGGGAGGGAAAAAGGGTGCAGGTGACCTGGAGAGTAGCCTGCTGCCCAGAGCACTCAGCAGATCCCGCTCATCTTTGCAGGGAAACCGTGCCATTGACTCAGCAAGTGGCTATGTGGGGAGCCTGATTAGGGGGAGCTTCAGTGCACCCACTTGACATCCCTAGGGACTTGTGAGCTGGGATTTGTAAAGCAGGGAAACTGTGGCTGGTCAAGAGGGAAGTGCAGTTTAAGTGGTGGACAGGGACGCCTGGGTGGTGCCGTCGGTTGGGCGTCCGACTCTTGGTTTCGGCTCAGGTCATGATCTCAGGGTCATGAGATCAAGCCCCACTTAGGGCTCCGCGCTCAGTGTGGAGTCAGCTTGAGATTCTCTCCCTCTGCCCTTCCCACTTGTGCATGCGCTCTCTCAAATAAATAAGTCTTTAAAATATAAATAAATAAGAACTGGTGGACACTGCCAAGTTGCCATTCAAAAAGGCAGGACAAATGTCGTGCTACTACGGGGTGGGAGAGACGCCATTTTCACCCAGCCTCCCAGCCCTGTTAGCAGACTTCATGATGTTTGCTCCCATCAGCCCGTCTGTTGGATGAAGAATCCTATCTCATTTTAACCTGCCTGTCCTTGCTGACTTGTAAATTGAGCATCTTTTCATATGCTGTTTCCACTTGTCTGTGAATTGCCTGTTCTTATCCTTTGCCCTTTTTTCTCTTGGGTTGTTTGTATTTTTCTTCATGATGGAGGGCGGCTTTTTATACATTCTGGCTTTTACATTCTTTTAATATGTTTAAAATGTTTTCTTCCATCCTGTAGTATAGAAGAAGTGATGTAGTATGGGTTTGAGTCTCAGTTCAGCTACTTCTTAGCTGTTGGGACCTTGGGCCAGTTACTGAACCTCTCTTTGCTTTTGTTTCCTTATCTGTAAAACTGGGATCATCTTAGTACCTGCATCCCAGGGTTGTGAAGATAAATGAGTTAACAAGATGAAGAGCTGGACAGACTGACCTCAATCGAGCACTTAAGTGGCTTCTTGCTTTGTGGTATCTTTTTTCCACATAAAAACATTTGGTCACCTTTATAGAAAATCTGCCAGGCTTTTTATTTTTTTGAAACCTAGGCTCCTGGACGTTATGCCTGTGACTAGGAAAGCCATTCCTAAGAGATACACTTTACAATGAAAAGGTAATATTACAAACGGTTATGAACTGGCAGCCAGATAGTGTGGACTCTGGTAGAACCGTGAGCAGACGTTGCCGTCCACACTATAGGATTTTCTGTAGGAGTAGAACATCCACGGATATTAGCAATCTGCAAAAAGTAATGAGGTGGATTAAAATATTTTTACGGAACTTTGTAGTCACTGAAGATGTGTGGCCCACTGCAGTGGCCACAGGCCATTGGTAGCTACTGAACTCTTAACGTGGCTGATCCTCATGGAAACGTGGCGTGTGTATAAAATACACACCAAATTTTGAGGACTTAGCACAAATTAAAAGAAAGCAAAGTACCTTATTAATAATTTTTCTATTACATGCTGATATAATATTCTGAATAGAGTAGATTAAATAAAATATGTTAAAATTTTCCTGTTTCTTTTTACCTTCTTTAATGGTTACTAAGTGGTTACTAAGAAATTTAAAACTGGGTATGAGGCTTCTACTTCTCTTGGACAGCAGTGCTCTGAAGAGAAGCAATCTTTTATTTTCCAGCGCCCGTAAATACCACCAGAAAGTGGTCGTATATTAAGCCATTAGAAGAAGTTCAATAAATATTAAAATTGTATTGGTCAGAATCACTCGCCATAGTGCAGTGAAACAAGAAAATAAATGTAAACAATGTAAAAACCTCAAATCAGAAATGTTTAAAATGCTCCTAACCTTTGAGATAAGAAAGTAAATCTTATATTGAGAGATTATTTCAAAGATAATGAGGAGGATGCTACATTTTAAGAACAGGTGGAATGCTGCCAAAGCTGCATTTGGATATAAATTCACAACCTTACATGTTTTAATTATTAAATAAGGAATAAATACAGAATTAACTGAACTCAGAGGTCAGCTTTGAGACATTCGGGGGGAAATATACACACCAACACAGTCCGAAGGCAAGCAGATGGAGTGGAGACCAAACGATACCGTGTAAAGTTGCAATGAGATGCATGCCTTCCTAGGAAAATAGAAGCTACCAAAAACTGACTCAAAACTAAAAATTTTTTAAACACCAAAATGTACCAGGTAACCAAAAAAGTCTACAAAAGAGATGTTGCACCCAGATGGCTGAGTTGTGCCAAGTGGTCAAAGCACAGAGAAGTTCCTTGTCCCTTGGGCTAGTCTAGAACATTGCTGCATCCCCCAGAGTCACCAGCCAAATGTGACGACTGAGCGTTTGCAGTATGGTTGGTGCAACCGAGGAGCTGAACGTTTAATTCTGCATAATGTAAACTAACTTCCCTTTCAAAAGCCACAGGTGGCTACTGTGTTGGTCAGGAAATATCTAGAGCGGGGGGGGGGGGGGGGGTGTCATCCCTTCTTAGAGGACCAGAGAGTAAATATGTTAGGCTTTGTGGGCCCTATAGCCTCTTTCAAAACCACTTGGCTCGCCACTATAATGTCATAGCTGCAAATAGTATTAAACTTTCTTTATGCTTACAGTTGGCCATCCCGTGGGCTCTGGTTTGCTGTCCTGCGATCTAGAGCATGGAAAAGAGGGAAATACACAAATCAAGTGAAAATATTACCAACCAAATCTGATCAGTAGTGCACGCACACATTAAAACAAAATCCACATAGTTCATAGACTTCAGCATTCCTCTCTTCGTAAATCAGTGGAACCAGGAGGCGTGAAATCAGTCAGATATAGAAGAGTTGGGTGTCATCAACCAACTGGGACTAATAACATTCTAAGATGCTCCACTTGACACTAGCAGAATACACGTTGTTTTTCAAGTGCACACAGAACATTCACCAAGGTAGACCTTACCACGCTTCAACAAATTTAGAAGAATTCAAATCACACAAAGTATGTTCTCTGGTCATAATGGAATTAAAATGAAAATCAGTGACATAAAGATAACAGGAAAATCTCCAAACACTTAGAAGTCGAGGGGCACATTTCTAAATAATCCCTGAGTTGAAGAGAAAGTCTGCAGGGAAGTTAGAAATAAACTGTCCCTATTCACGGATGATATGATGATTGTCTATATAGAAAAATCAAGAAATCTACAAAAAAAAAAAGCCTTCAAACTAATAATGGTAATACACGCTAGCTTAAAAAAATTAAAATACAATACCAAATGCTGGTGTGGATATGGGATAGCTTGAATTCACGTACATTGCTGGTGGGATTGCAAAATGGTCTGGCTGCTCTGGAGAAGAGTTGGCAGTTTCTCGTAAGTGACCAGACGCCATACAGCACAGCGGTCCCAATTGTAGGTGTTTACCTAGCACAGTGTCTCAAGAGTGACATTATGACGTCTAGAGCTGGATCATTCTTTGTTGGGGGGAGGGGGAGTTTCCTCCTGTGCATTGTAAGAGGTTTAGCAGCATCCCTGCTGCGAGATTGCAGCAGACTCCTACCCACGGTTGTGACAACCACAAAGGTCTCTAGACCTAGCTGAAGAATGTCCCCTGGGGAGCAAAAGTAGTTCCTGGTTGAGAACCCCTGTCCTATAGAAATAAAAACTTAGAATTTATACAAAAATCTGCACATGAATGTTTATAGTAGCTCTATTCATCATAGCCAAAAACTGGGAACAGCCAACATATCCTTGAACAGACAGACAAGCAGACTCTGGAAGCTCTGTACAATGGCACATGACTTAGTACTAGAAGGAAGATCTATTGATGTACACAGCTGAGGTCAATATCAAAGGCACGTTGCTGAGCGAAAGAAATCAGAAAGGTTTCACACTGTGTGATCGCATCTGTAGGACCTTCTGAACAAGACAAAGTTACAGTGACAGAGACCAGATCAGTGGTCACCAGGGATGAGGGCTGGGAGGGTGTGCCTGGAACAGGAGACTACAGGGGACTTTTTCGGAGTGATAGAACCGTTGTGTGTCCTGGTGACAGTGTTGATTATAAGAATCTATACCTGTGTTAAAATTCATAGAATTGTGCATCCAAAAGTCAGTTTTACTGCATTTTAATTTAAAAACTAAAACATTTTTATAAAAGGGGGGGAAAAAGGAAAAGAAACAGGTTGACTGTCCTCATTCTGTTCAACCCAATCAAATAAGCACTCTTTCCCACACTCCCCAAAAAATAAAACCTAGATCTGTCTCACTGTGACGTAAGGCAAAAATTTATATAAAACACAAGAAAATCAAATCTGGAGATACATTAAAAGAGTAGCATACATTGAGGGGCCCCTGGGCAGCTCAGTCTTTAAGCGTCTGCCTTCGGCTCAGGTCATGATCCCAGGGTCCTAGGCTCCCGCCCTGTGTTGGGCTCCTGGCTCATCCCGGAGTCTGCTTCTCCCTCTCCCTCTGCCCTTCCTCCCCTTCCGCCACACTCGTGCTCACGCACGTGTGCTCTCTCTCAAATAAATAAATAAAATCTTTAAAAAAGAATAACATACATTGAGGACCTATGCATGAATGCAAAGATGGTGTAAAGTTTGGGGCCAAAATTTATCATATCAATAGGCCAGAGGAGAAGAATACCCTGAAAGTCAAAGACATTGAAAAGGGAAGTAGCACATTTATTTCCATTTATACAAAACTCAGGATACTTTCTGAAATTTATAAGGAATATCTTAGGTCTATGTTCAAGATCACATTTCATGAACTGTTGGTGACAATAAAGGCAAGACAGTGAAGCTTGCTAAACGCTGATGTTGGTCTGGAAGTTCTAGCCAGTCCTGCAAAACAAGGAAAGAAATGAGCTAACCGTAAAGAAGGGCAGTCAGAGAGACACCCTTACCTGCCAACGATGACGGCCTACTTAAAAATCTTGAGGGAGTCAAAAGTACTGGATTTTTATTAGGCATTTCAGGGAGGTGGCTGATTCTAAGATAAACATGTAAAGCTTAGTTGTTTTTGTATGTATCAGCAAAACCCAGGCCTCAGTCAATTAGTGAGCTCTATCAATAAGAAAAAGATGATGATCCCAAAGAAAAATGGACAAAACAATTCTCAGGAACACTGCAAGTGGCCAGTGATTAAATTAAAAAAAGGTCGGGGGTGTTGGGAATCAAACTCACTGGTTTAATCAGAGGTCCAAATTAAAGCAACATTGAGCTACAAGCATTTCAAGTGGTAGAGACTTTTAAATATAAATATAATTAGAATCTGGTGTTGGGGGATTTTTCAATGAATACTCTCAAACACAGCTGATAGGAAGAAAATAGCAATATTTGCACCAAACACTTACAAGGGGATGTTTGCGTACTGTCTAGTGTTACTATTCCTAGAAATTTATCTTGAAAAATAATCAGAAATGTGCACAAATACTTATTTATTAGGATGTTCATTCCAGCAGAAATTAGGGGAAGAATGGCGGGAAGAACCTGAAATGTGCCATGATAGGGGAATTATTTAGTAAGACAGTGTACAAAGGCAAAACATGTAAAAAACATGTTTTCAGAGAATAAACTGGGTGACTATGTACGACACATTGAGTTTTGAGGGGCGCCTGGATGCGCAGTTGGTTGGGCGTCTGACTCTTGGTTTCTGCTCAGGTTATGATTTCTGCGTCGTAGGCTCGAGCTCCGTGGTGGCGGGCTCTGGGCTACCCAGAGTCTGCTTGTCCCTGTCCCCACTCCTCTACCCCTCCCCCTGCTTGTGCTTACTCTCTTTCTCTAAAATAAACAAAATATTTTTTTAAAAAAATAGAAGGCAGGATAGAACATTCCATCTATAGTAGAACTGGCATGGGAAATAAAGAGACATAATAAATTACATTTTTGTCATTTCCAATGGATCTGATAGAGATATTTAAATAACTAGGGTGACCTAACAATAAATACTATGGTCACATACAATAGCAAATCACATGGGCACACAGGCTTCCATGGGTCTTGCTGGGTCTTTAGGGTTTATTTACTTACTTATTTATTTATTTGAGAGAGACTGCGCACACATGCCCCTGCCGTGCATATAAGAGCTCTTGGGGAAGGAGGAGGAAGAAGCAGAGGGAGAGAGAGAGAATTTCAAACAGACTCCCTGCTGAGTGCATAGCCCGTCCCAGGGCTCAATCCCAGGACCCTGAGACCATGACGTGAGCCGAGACCATGACGTGAGCCGAAACCAAGAGTCAGACGTTTAACCGACTGAGCCACCCAGATGACCCTGGTCTGACTTTTCGTATTTATTTTTAAAAAGCTTAATGTGTCTTAATTTTGTTAATATTTGGCAAGGGACACAACAGTGAGATCTTCAGATTTTTTTTCCAAGTCAGTGACTTCTGCATTAGATCTCGTTTATCAAAGCAAGTCAGGCAACTTGTACCACCAGCTCAATCTGTTGTTGCAACATCTTTTTCTCCTTAGCCACAAAAGCAGCAGGTTGCAATGAACTACTGTTCACACAAGGAAAATACCCCCAAATGATGGCCTTTTGGTAGGCCCAAGTCTTAATCATTGAAGAATCAGGATTTAAGAATAAAATTGTATGTTTCCCTCCTTTTCTAAGTAAAAATTAGGTAGCTGAAATTGGAACACGTTGTCTTAGACGTCGGGTAGGATTTTCTTGGTTTCGATTTTGTTTTTTAAACTTATCTGAAGCTCTTGGTTTCCACCCTCCTATTGGGAACGGTGTTGGAGTTACTGTCCGAGAACACAACAGTTTGAGAAAATAACCAGACATACATTCAAATTACAAGGTTGGGCGGGAGGCGGCTGTGAGGCGGTAGGGCGTTCAATGGGGGAAGGGCAGGGCCTCCCCCCCCCCCAACGCAGTGGATCCTGAAAAGAGACTCAAAAGCAAAGAGGAGGGACCAGGACTGGGGAGGGGGACAGGTACCTCCCTGGAGGAAGCATCAGATAGTACTTGATTCTCACCAGGCTGATGCCGGGGTCCTGAGAAATAATGGAGAACCTGCAGGGGCTGTCCCCAGCATGCCACCTGAAGCTGTCACTCCTGTGACTGGCATGGCTTGTGTCCCCAATGAGTATCAGGAACCTGTCAAGGCAAAGGGAATAGAAAAGACAGACTTGCTCTGGTCCCTGATTCTGGTGAGCTGGGTGTGCTTGAAAAATGAGCAGGGAAGGATACTTGGAGTGTCTCCAAGGAGATAGGGTCACACAGACACTCCTGTGGGGCGGCCTGCGCAGGCTGGTCCTTACCAGCGACAGGACAGCCCCGACGTGCCCAGACAGGACTTTCAGCTCCGTCCTGCCAGGAACAAGAAGGCGGGGGACCCAGTGTTCTCCATTGCGGGCCATCCAGGGGATCTATCAGGATCTACCTCAATCTGAGTCTGCTCCGACTCTGAAACAGGACAGGTTTTTTCTTTGTTTTCAACCTGTTTTCACAACTTCGAATTTTAATGTACTTTTTTTTTAAGAAAACTATCCATTTTAGAAGAAAATTATGGGATTTTAATATGATGTACTTCTATCAAGAAATTAAATCGTGATTGTTATTCTGCTCACTGACCCGCACTGAACCACATACTTGTCTCTTTAGGATAAAGCTTAACCATTCAGCAAATGAGTCTCCAGTCGGGGGGCGGGGCGGGGCGCCTTGCCTGCGGTTTGAGATGGACAGTAGCCATCACAGAACTTCAGATAACTCCTGTGCTATGACAAACACCTGTAACTTTTCCAACAGAGAGACGTTAGCATTTGTCGTTTTTAAAAGGAATCTTTTGGATAAATAATTTATGTACCTGAGGGGCGCCTGGGTGGCTCAGTCATTAGGTGTCTGCCTTCGGCTCAGGTCATGATCCCAGGGTCCTGGGATCGAGCCCCTCATCGGGCTCCCTGCTCCGTGGGAAGCCTGCTTCCCCCTCTCCCCCTTCCCCTGCTTGTGTTCCCTCTCTCGCTGTGTCTCTCTCTGTCAAATAAATAAAATCTTTAAAAATAAATAATTTATGTACCTGATATAAAGTGCAAAAAGAGTAAATGGATTTACAGTAAAAAACGTCTCCTCCACGCCTGGCCCCCGGGACCGGCGTCCATGTGTCACACAAATGGTGAACCTATTATTTGATTGTTATGTGCTGTGCTTTCTTTTTTTACTTGGTAAAACATTTTGAAAATCTTTCTACATCAGCCCAAATGGAGCACCCATTCTTTTTTTTGTTTGTTTGTTAGCTTTATGGATCTCTCTTGTCTTTGATGTTCCATAATTTATTTAACCAACCCCCTATTGATGGGCATTTGCAATTAGAAATGTTGTGGATGGGGGCACCTGGGTGGCTCAGTCGTTAAGCGTCTGCCTTCGGCTCAGGTCATGGTCCCAGGGTCCTGGGATCGAGCCCCGCATCGGGCTCCTGCTCGGCGGGAAGCCTGCTTCTCCCTCTCCCACTCCCCCTGCTTGTGTTCCCTCTCCCTCTCCCTCTCTCTCTCAAATACATAAATAAAATCTTAAAAAAGAAAAAAAGAAATGTGGATCAAGGACATTCAGTGCAGCATTATTTAAGACTGAAACCCTCGCAGTGGAGTACCATGGGATTTGCCAAGTGGAATTGTGGAGTTAAAAGTTACCTGTTTTTTAAATTTGGGGAGGATACTGTCTTCACACTTTGGCATAAGGGTGCTGGCTCGGCATCACCACTGTACATTCGTTGATCATTTTGTCTTGACCAATGTGCTAGATCATAAGTAATATCTTGTGGTTTTAATTTGCATTTCTCTTACTGTGAGTGAGGCTGAACATCGTTTCAAGTTTTAAGTTTTTACCTACTTTTGTGTAAATTTAAAAAAAAAAGATTTTATTTATTTACTTGAGAGAGAGAGAGCACATGAGCCTGGGGGCGGGGGTCGAGGGAGAAGCAGGCTCCCTGCTGAGCAGGGAGCCCGACGTGGGGCTCCATCCCAGGACCCTGGGATCATGACCTGAGCCGAAGGCAGACGCTTAACGACTGAGCCACCCAGGCGCCCCTGGACCTGGGCATCTTGTTAAAGGACAGGTTATGTGTGGGTCTGGAGTGAGGCCTGGGGATCTGCATTTTCACAAACACCTGTGGTCGGGGGACCAGGTGGAAAAATGTTGGCTTTTCCCCCCTTTTGCCTGGCTAACTCTATTACTTCTCTGACTCAGGCCCTTCCGGAACCCTCCCCAACGCTGGGGCAAGGCCCCCTCCCCTGTGTTCCCACTTCACTGTCAGGATCGCTGCTGAGCTGTCATTGGCCGTGCCCTGGCTGCATCCTTGGTGACAGCATGCCCCTGTCCCTCTATGTCCCCAGCACCGAGCCCAGGCACATCCTGGAGGTGGCTCTTGGTACATGTTTGTGGAATGAGTGAGCTGAGGCGCTGGGACCCCTGCGGTTGAGGTCTCCTGGGCCGAGGGTCTCCAAGGGGGCAGGGGGCAGGTCTTGGTCATCTCGAGGTCCCCAGTGTCTGGCGGCCCCCAGCTCATAGCAGGTGGTCAGTACACTTCTGGAGCATTGAGTTTTCTGTACGAGCCACTTTAGGAAGCTCTCCAGGAAAGGAGATGAACATTGGACGTCCAGGCCAGCAGGAGCCAAGCAAGAAGGATGAACGTCAGATGTGGCTAATGGTGTCCTTGTAAACAGACGGGCAGGCTGCCCCGAACATGGGAAGCAAGGAGCCTGGGGAGCAGAACCTTTGGGTGGAAGTTACCAGTGGGCAGGCATTCCTAACCCACCCGTATCACCTGTAAACCAGCGCTGGCTCACGCTTGAGTTGTAGTTTGGAGGTTTTTTCCTTTAACACACTTAGGAAGCACCTACTTGAAAGCCGCACGTAATAAGCAGATGATTAAGGACCTGGAGGGAGTCTGCAGTCCAGTGTCGGAGGGAGGGGGCCTCTGTATGAATCACAGCAGGCCCACCTCCAAGGAGACAGGGCACTGGCCGGGCACCGCTGGCTTCTGGGCTCGTGGGGAAACCTCGGTGTCTGTGCGGAAGGCCGCCTTGGCCCATAGCAGAGCGGTGGGGGCACGGGGCCCTGGAGTCAAAACGACAAACCTCAGTATCGCCGCTCACAGGCCGTGTGACCTTAGCACCCGCCTCTGCCCGGTGGGGACAGTCTGGGAGACCTCCAGGGCTTTAGTGAGGACCGAGTGAGGTGACAGGCACCTGTTGGGTGTTGGACGAGCACCCTGGGGCCATTTGTCTCTGCTAATCCCTGCACAGGGAACAAGGACATCCGTGACCTCCGTTCACCGGGTGAGGGCTGCACCCGCCTGTGTGTCTGAGCAGGAGCGTAGTGACTAAGAGAGAAGCGTGGCCAAGCATTTCCTGGATTTAGAGAGAGAAAGATGCCTCATTCTGGCTAGGGAGGGGCAGCAGGAATGGTCCTGAGTTCTTGCAAAATGAACTGTCTCTCCCGTGTGATTTTTGGGAAGCAGCACGGGCTGTGTTACAGAATATCGGTGAAGAGTCATCTGTCGGGTCTCAGTGGCCCCGGTGACGCAGAGGTCGTCTCCTTTCTCTTGACTCTGGTCCCAGGCCTCGCTCCGGTGATTTGGAATAACGCCCGACTTTCCCTGGTTCCCTGAGAGGTGTGTGTCTGTGTCGGGAGGGGGCTCCTGGCCTCAGCCTCCAGTCCAGGTCGGGTCAGATGGCGAGCAAGGGTGGCCTGGAGGATGGAGAGCACCAGAGTTCCCAGAGCTGGATGGGAAATCAGGTGGTGCGTTGGCCAGCTTGGGCTGCCTTCACTGACTGCCCCAGACCGGGTGGCTGGACAGCAGGCATGGAGTTCTCACAGCTCCAGGGCTGGAAGTCCATGATTAAGCCACATTGGTGTCTGGTGGGACCCCGTCCTTGGCTTGCATCCCTGGGGTCTGTCTCTTCTCGTAAGGTCACCAGTCATATTGGATCAGGGTCCCACCCTTATGACCACATTTAACCTTAATGACTTCTTCCTAGGCCCCATCTCCAAATGCAGTCATACTGGGGGCTAGGGCTTCAACATATGAGTTTTGGGGCACACAATTCCGTCCATAACAGGGGGGAAAACGCAGGCTACCTAAGAAGATCCATTTTGTTCCCTTCACCTACTCCGATGGGAGCTCAGACCCGGTCGCTGTGGACAGCCTGTCCTGGGAAGAGGGACTTTGGGAAGAGGCGAGCCCCACCCCGAGCCCGGACTGTGGGGGAGGGGGGTGCTTCTGCTTCCTGGCTGTGCCGATGCCCCACCAGACAACTATGGCAGTGGAGGCTCGCGGCCTTAGTCTCTGACCTCCAGAGAGGTCACCCTGGTGACTCAGGTCCCATGACCACATCGTGATAAAGGGAAGGTGAGGGCCTCAGACAGCTGTGATTCATGAACACTGAGGTCAGGGGATGCTGAAAACAATCCAGAGCCGTACAGAATGCACCACGTGGGGGGTTCCACCGAGCATCCTGAGTTACAAGGAGACGGTGTAGGTGAAGACCAAGGTAGGGAATCACCCAGGTTTTCTTGGTATCCATGCCTCCCCTTTCATCCCCCTTGCTGATGGGCTGGGGTCTCATTTGTTTCTTCAAATGCATTGCTCGGACAGCATGGCCAGGTGGTGCTAACTCTGGGCCCCCCCGGCCCGTGCTGGGACGGCCTGTGGCACACAGCTGCCCCCAAGCAGACCCCGTGGCCCACACTGCATTGGCGAGGGGTCCCGGCTTTGTGCGTCTCTGGAGTGTCTTGTATCTGAGGGATGCATTGCTGCTCTGGGGTCCGCAGTCTCATACGTCTCTGGACGGCCCCAGGGAGGGGAGATGTTGCCGGCTGAAGCTAAATCTGGCCGGCTCGTGTAGGATGGAACCGTGATGGTCCCAGCTGGGACACCAGTGATTTCTCTCTGTCGTTTCCTTTCTTTGGAGAACAATCTGAATTTACTGAAAAAGAGAGGCTCCAGTGCCTTCCAAGCACAGTGGGTAGCCTGGAGGGAGCCGGACATGGCTTCTCATCCACAGGCCAGCTTGGGAAATGGTGTGAACACATTCAGAGCTCAGGAGCAGCCCTCCCAGACTCTGGAAAACGGGGCTGTGTGGTTCTGGCCTATACAGCGGGCAGGGGGACAGACTCAAAAATACACACAGGAGCCTGTTCTTCCCTCCATGGCCCTCTCTTGTGGCCTGGCCACCAGCTCCACTGTCCCACCAGGTGCCCACATCCTTCTCCACATGAGCATTTGCGCCCCTGGGAATGTGCTTGCTGTCACATCCCGTGTCACCTCCTAGTACAAGCCCCTCTTAACCCCTCTGGCTGGAGCTCCATCCCATGAAGCTCAGGCTGTGAGGGCAGTGCCCTGATGTCAGCTTGGTAATGACCCTGGGCATCCAGCAGGTGCTTTGCGATGGTCGGGCTCCAGGCTGAGGACCTCTGGGGACTGTTGTTCCCATTTTGTGCGCATGGAAACAGGCTTAGCTGGATAAAACAATTCTCATTCATGGCCAAGGTCTGGCTAACTCCAAGGCAGAAGCCTTGACCGTTCCACTGCTCAGCTGCCCTGGGCGGGCGCCAGGCCCACCACCATCCCCGCCAACTGCAGAAGCACCTGGCCCGGCCCCTCCCACGCAGCGTCCAGAGTTGAGCGGCTCTTACCCCTTGAAAAGAACCCAGGCGGGAGCGGGCTTGGTAGTGACAGGCTGGAAAAAACTGGAAGTGTATCAGGAGTATTGGCAGAAATCAAACAGAATACTAATCAAACTGAGCACTAAGAGCACCATTGAGAGACGAGCCGTGATCCCTAAAATTCGGGTCAGTCTAGCTGAGTGTTCCCCGAGGCCACGGGTCTCAGCCGGGTGGTGGACAAGGGGGGCCTCAACCAGCCCCGCCACAGAGCAGTGGTTTTATCAGGAAGGAGTGCCCTGCAGTAAGCAACACACGCACGTTCTCACACACACACACACACTCACATGCACATTCTTATGCTCATTCATACACGCATACTCGCATACACACACGTACACGTTCTTACACTCATCCATATATACACAGTCTCACACACACACACACACACACACACACACACACACACACACACACACACACACACACACCTGTCCCCGTTTGCTCCGTGCCCTTTCTCACCGCCTGACCGGAAGTGTTGCACTCCTGTCTGCTCTGTCCCCACTCCTGGGACACAAGCTCCGTGGTGGCAGGGAGTTGGCCACGCTCGCCACTGAATGCCCGGGGCCTAAACAGGCACTCAGTAAACATGGGAGCAGATGGGAGAGTGAGTGAGTGAGTGAGTGAATGAATGAGTGAGTGAGTGAATGAATGAGTGAGTGAATAAGGGAATGAATGAGTGAATGAATTAGTGAGTTAGTGAGTGAGCGAGTGAGTGAATAAGTGAAAGAGTGAATGAATGAGTGAGTGAGTGAATGAGTGAACGAATGAGTGAGTGGATGAATGAGTGAGTGAGTGAGTGAGAGTCTGGAGAGCAGACGGGGCCCAGATGCCCACTGGCCCCGCGCTGCCACCACGAGGCTTGAATGAGAGTAAAAAGGGTATTGACAAGGAAAACGCAACCATAGTGACATAGCAAATAACGTGACATAGCATAAGACAAACAGCCAAATTCGCGGATGACTGATGGCCTGTCAGTGGAGGAGGGGGAGCGGGCGGTGGGCTCAGCCAGTGTCCGTGAGCAGCGAGTCAGGCCCAGCCGCTGAAAGGCCCTCCTGCCTTGGCCCCGCTGCCCCCGGCCCCCTGAGCCCCCGCAGACAAAATGCCGTGGGCCCGGGGATGCAGATGCAACCCCGGGCGGGCCTAACGCACATCACTCGGCGAGACGGGGCCACGGGTTGGACACGATGTTGTGTCCTCTCTGCAGCACTCAGTTTAGGGGGGGTTTAGTTATATTTGCTTAGAACTTGCAAGCTGCAATGGCTTGACGTTTTCTTAGGAAACTTAAATTTAGCAGCGGGGACGCGGTTTGATGTCAACCCCATCCCAGTGGGTAGCCGTCGGCAGGCCGAGCGCTGGGGCCGCCAGCGAGGCCGGTGGGACGTGCTTTCTGTGGCTTTGTCCGCTAAGTGGACCAGGCCGCCGTGACTTGGGGCTGCGTCTCCCGTCAGCCCAGGTCAGGTGCAGACCCTTGGGCACCTGGGAGACTCTCTGCTGCGGTGGCCCAGGCTCTTTGATGGGTGGACGACCCCTGGAGTAACTTCCCTGTGAACTTTGTCACCGTTGCTGGGCAGGCTTATGCTACCGCGTGTCCCCAACTTACAAACATGTCCCTTCTTTCTCACGGGGCAGCGTGGTGCTCGGGAGACCCTTGGGCTGAGTCTCTGCTCTTCCATCATCCATGGGTGACTTGGGGGGCATTACATCGCCCCTGCATCTGGTTCCTGTGGTGAAACGGGAGCTCCTATATGCCCTTCCTGGGGGACCTGGGAGGATTCCTATTGAGTTTGGAACAAATGCTAGTCCCTCCCTGTCTCCTTCTGCCCGGCCTTCCAGAGCCCTGGAGTTCCAGCTTTCATTGCCAGAGCCTCGAGCCCTGCATCAGGGCTCTGGCCAGTGGCGGGAGGGCTGCAGTGAGATGTGGGGTGGTTGGGGCACGGGGAGGACCAGAGACCCGGTGCTCCTCCCCCTCCTGCTTCCACCCCTCGTCCGCTGTCTGTGATCGTTTCCTGCGGCCGCTGTAACAAATTCATGGCGGGAGCCTCACTGCCCCCGAGGGCTCCGGGGGGCCGCTTGCCCCTTCTAGCTGCAGGTGGCCCTCGGCATGGGGCAGCGTATCCAGCTATGCCTTGTCTTCACATGGCCGCCTCCCCATGCCTCCGCGTCAGATGTCCCTCACGCGTCAGATAGCTCTCTTCTAAAGATACCTGTCATTGAATTTAAGAGTCTCATGCTCTACCGACTGAGCTAGCCGGGCACGTTAGATACCTGTTATTGGATTTAGACTCTCGATCCCCGGCGGTGTCCTTGACATCCTTCTGTAAAGTACTTGTTTCCAAATAAGTTCACATTCATAGGTGCCAGAGCTTTTGGGGGGGGGTGTCCACGGTTCACCCCACTACACGGTCCCTTCTGGGCAACCACTGTGGGACCCGAACCCGCCCTCAGGAAGGGTCGTTGCTTTGCTTGTGAGCAAGGGAGGAAGGTGAGCCGGAAGCTAGCGCCCTCACTCCAGAGAAGCTCCTCACCGGAGAGCACGGAGGCTCAATGATCAGGTAGCAGTCATGATACAGAATAAGGGTGCCTCCAAAAGGCTTATTAATTCTGGATTTCTTTTTCTTTTTCAAAACGAAAATTGTTTTATCAATTACATTATAAAATTAGACCGTGAAAGAAATGATAGATGCTCATTTTTCAATTTTCAGACAAGTTAAAGATACAAGTTGCTCCCCCTGCTGATATGTGTGGTTGACATCGTGGCCCGTGGCCCTCCAGCCGGCCTTGGGGGCGTGTAAGGGTGGGCGTCCCCCCATAAGGATTTTCACAGCCATTCTGCACCAGAAGGCCATCTGCATCACCCTTAGCAGTTGCTGGGGCTCTGATAGATGACTGACCTCTTGGGTTTTCACCTGCTCTGTGTTTCGGGCGTTAGGTGGTCTCCAGTGTTTGATACGGGGAGCCGTGAGCACATTGTCTCTACCTTTTGTGCAGACGGGGACTCACTGCCAGTGTGTGGAAGCGCCCGCATGCCACGCGCCCTCGCGCACACGGGCCTGCCTCTCTCTGTGTCTCTTAACTGGGAGCGCGGTAGACACCCCCTGCAAGGTGACCCCTGGCCCTCCTCTTGCCCCCGACACAGGCCATGTTCGAACTGGTCACTTCCGAGGCCTCCTACTACAAAAGCCTGAGCCTGCTCGTGTCTCACTTCATGGAGAATGAGCGTCTGAAGAAGATCCTGCACCCGTCCGAGGCTCACATCCTCTTCTCCAACGTCCTGGACGTCATGGCCGTCAGTGAGCGGTGAGCCACCTGCTCTGGGCTTTGTGGGGCCTGGCTTCCAGAAGCTTCTCCTCACCTGGGGCACGGCAGAAGCTGGTGGCGAGAGCTCCTTACACTGGCTTCTCTGCTTGTGTGTGTCTGGAAGTATCTGTAGTAAGACACAAACAAACACGTGAACCCAGCCATCTGCCACCCCTCCCAGCAGGGCGGCAGATCATGTGCCCCTGGACAGGCCTGCTACCTGCAGACCCCTTCCCATCAGCACAAGTGCTCCACGTGTCCCCCACCGTCAGACAGGTGTGTGGCGGGCGTCCTGACCAGGTCCAGGGGAGTCCGTGTGAGCTGCTCTTTATCCCGGTGTCCTAAAACCCTGGCTTGGCGCGTGCAGGGCCCCAAGACTGGACTTACGCCTTCTCCCTCCAATGAGATGGTGTTTGCAATAATTTGTGGCAGTGGCTTTGGAACCATGCTTAGGTTTTGCCTGTGAAGGATGGGAGGAGCTTAACTGACGGAGGAATAAACAACCATTCATCGATTCTTGCAAAGAAGAAAGGGACGCCAGTCATACTCTTAGGATAGAACTTACACTGACCATTTCCCGCTGGGCCACGGAGTCTGCGGCTCAAAGCGCAAAATTCAGCCTTTGGGTGCGCTGGGCCAGCCGCGCACGTTCAGATGTGAAGCCGCGGTGTGGCAGGAGGGGTCCCTCCACCCCTGGGGCGCCCCGGGCACTCTGTGGGCCCCCCATGAGTCCCTCCTCCTCCTCACGGACACCCACCTCCTCCTGGCAGCCCCACGCAGTGGGCTCGGGCGCACGGTTGCCGAGAGATCCCTCGGGGCCTCTGCCACTTCACCCTGCTGGGGAACGGGAGTCTTTTTATTTATGCGTTTATTCATACTTTATCGTGGAGAATTCCAGACACGCAGAAGCGGAGACACCAGTGTGGCGAGCCCACCGCCAGCCCGGCATCTGGGTCTGCCTGCGTCCCCACCCTCCCCACCACCCAGGGGATCCCGCTGAAGCGAATTCCCATCGTCACCTCCTCCGTGAGCACATCAGTATGTGCGTCAAACATAAGGCCCCTTTCTCTCTGACAAACACTCCTAATGCTGTTACGCACCTAAAAACACTGGACGAATAATTCCCTGATGTGACCAAGCGCGCCCTCAGTGTGGGCATCACGTCCTGCCGCGTCTGTGGCTTTGCCCGAGCCTGGCCCGGGGGCGGCGACGTGTCCTGAGCGTCCCTGCCCAGGCGTCCTTAACCTGAGCCGCTGCCCCCGCCCCCCGCCCCTGTCCCGCCGCAGGTTTCTCCTGGAGCTGGAGCGCCGGATGGAGGAGAACATTGTCATCTCGGACGTGTGTGACATCGTGTACCATTATGCGGCCAACCACTTCTCGGTGTACATCACCTACGTCAGCAACCAGACCTACCAGGAGAGGACCTACAAACAGCTGCTGTGAGTGCACCCCCCCCCCCCTCCGGCTGCGGGCTGTCGCTTCTCCCTCCCGGACACCGAGCCGCCATCCTGGGACCCCTGCTTTCCCGGGAGAGTCTCCACGCCTGGCACGTTCCAGGGGCTGCAGGGTCACGAGAGGAATGTTGACCCCAAGACCACCAGCCACGGCGCCCACCAGACCCGTGGCCGGAATGTCTGGGCTGAGCTCTGTGAGGCTTAGAAAAGAGAGTTTGAGGCCGGGAGGGCCCCTCGTGGCCCAGGAGGTCAGGAGGACGGTTTGAACTAGAGCCAAAGGCAAGGGTGGGGCCGGGGGGCGTGTTTGTGGCGGTGCAGCCACACCCTTGACTTCATTACTCATCTGCCCACTTGTCCGCCTCCCTGGGGTTCGGGTAGATGAAGTGATTTTCCAGTCAGTTGGCCTCTTCTGACTGCCTCACGCGTGCGTGCCACGCTCCGGTGACAGCTGAACCCGGGATGTGTTCTTAGCTGCGCTCGGGAGCACCAGAGGCCTCCCTGAGAAGTGACATCTGAACGTTCCACTCCCCCGGGCCTTGCCGTCCAGCCTCGTCGCTAATTGTGGAGGTTTTAAAACTTGAGCATTCGGGGGTTTGGTGTTTTCCGTCCAGGGGTTGAAAACTGGGACTTGAGGGAATCAGGACGCTAGCTCTGAGGACAAGCAAGCAGACAGGAGAACAGGATGCCGGCGTTGCAGGGCCGAGGGTACATGGTGCGCCTCTCGAGCTCAGGGTGTCTGGGCCCCAGGGGACGGCGGCGAGCCGGTGTCCCTGCTGACGTGCCTGGAGTCTGTGTCAGGGCGGCCCCCGCTCCCCACTGCCGAGCCACCGGCTCGTAGGTCTGCTGGCAGGAGCGGCGCCGGGCCCTGCGGCCATTGTCCCCAGCCTGCTGCCGCTTCTGTCACTACGTGGGTTCACCTTGCCACGGTTCCCTGCTGGGTAGATCACCAAATGCCACGTCTGAGTCATAGACTTGGCCACACGAGGAATTCTTACCTTCCTACACACAACATATTTTTGCTAAGTTTTCACGGGCCGGGCATGTGAAGTCACTATTGTTATCTGGCTTGCACATGAACAGTTGATATTCCATTAAAAGACAAGAACTCAACGTGTGTTCCGTGCCCGTGGGCTGTCTGGTTCCTTCCGATTCACGCCGCCTGTGAGCCAGAGACCCACTCTCATGTCTGTGTCCCCCAGCCAGGAGAAGGCAGCCTTTCGGGAGCTGATTGCGCAGCTGGAGCTGGACCCCAAGTGCCGGGGGCTGCCCCTGTCTTCCTTCCTCATCCTGCCTTTCCAGAGGATCACGCGCCTCAAGCTGTTGGTCCAGGTACCAGCTTCTCCCGCCCGACGTGCAGACCGGGCTCACGTATGCTTCTCCCGCTGCAGACCGTTTCCTTTGGTCGTTCCAGCTCTCTGCTAGCTTTCTAGGAAGTCCATTTGTTCCACAAACCCTAATGAAGCTCCTACTGTGTGCCAGGCAGTGGGGGACTCAGTCCCTACTCCCGGTGAGCCATAGTCTGGGAGAGAGATCGACAAGCACACACAAGTGAGAAGTGGTCATGGCTGTGAGGACAGTGAAACCGGGGGTGGGGGGAGGTGGGGGCACTGCCTGGCCACCGCCAGTTGGGGGCAGTCAAGAAAGATTCTTAGACAAGTGACATCTGAGCTGAGCACTTGGCTGACAGAGAGGAGCCATTCGGGTGACAGGCAACTGCTTATGCAAAGGCCCTGGGGCAGCCAGGCTCACAGGCAGGAGGGCCAGTGGTGAGCTGAGAGAATTTGACAGGAGTGAGTGCAGAGACGTGGTGAGGCCAGTTGAGGCCCCGAGGGACCAGGTGAGATGCTGGCTTCATTCTTCAGCAGGATGGGGAGTCGCCTGATCGCACTGCCTTCGGTGAGCGCACACAACGCTGCCTGTGCAGTGACGGGCAGGAAAGCAGGAGGGCAAGTGGGAGAACCGGTCAGGAAGCTATGGGAGAAAGGCAGTTTGGGCTGGGGGAGAGGCGGGGAGGGTGGGAGGTGGGGAGGAGGGGAGATCCTGGAGGGAAATCAGAATTGAGATGCCCACTTGCTGCTCCGGGGAAGAGGGAGAAAGAGTCTGAGCTGGAGCAGCGTGAGGGATGACGCAGCCCCTACCGAGGCGGGGAAACAGGCTGGGGAGCATCAGGGTTCCGTGTGACCTCGCTGAGCTTGAGATGATGAGCCAGCGAATCTCCACGTGCAGAGTTAAAGGGAGAAGTCAGCGCGGGGCCTCTCGGCATCCAAGTGGCGTTTAGTGAAAGAGACCATCAAGGAAGGAGAGAAAGGGCGCCCAAGACCCAGCCCTGGGACACAGTGCCCAAGGAGGGGTAGGGGGAAGGAGGAAGCCCAGGAGGGCTGGGGCCAGGGAAGCCTGGAGAGGGGGACATTTCCTGAAAGGGGATCTCGTGCCTGCCACAGGCTAAGGGGCGGGGGGTTGGGTCCACCTGGCAGAGGGAGTGGATGGTGTGGATCTGGCCGTGGCTCTTTGGGCGATGAGCTGACAGGGTGACCTGGGAGCCACAGTCAGGGGAGCTCAGAGGTCACGGGGGGCGGGGGAGGCCAAAGTCCTGGGGCAGCTAGCTAATCCCTGGCAGCAGAGTAAGGAGGAGAGGTCCCAGTAGGGGAGGGGGGTACCGGGCCCAGAGGCCTGAGACCAAAGAGACGGGCGTCAGAGGAAGCAACCCCCACCCCCTGGACAGCCCGGGAGGGCGCTCTTCGAGAACTCAGGGAGCACGAACCCAAGTCACAGGACACCGGTCAATGAAGGGATGTGTGTTTTGTTTTTTTTTAACTTGGAAAAACTGAAACAGAAGACAGGGGGGAGCATTTAAGAAATCATAGGAAAAGTGCATATATGGATATATAAAAATCTTAATTTTTATACAATGAAAACCAACAAAAGTAAGATCAAGACCTAGCTTAATGTGTTGAGGAAGCATGGGGGCGAGGGGAGGCCGGTGGCGGCCTGGGGCCGGCAGGGAAGTGTTCCGAGGAAGCGAGTCTGAGGCAAAGGTGATCAAAAGCCTCATTTTGTTAATTCACGAAAATCAAACAGTTGGGAAAAAAGCATTTTCATCAGTAAGACCAGAATTAACAAAGTCTCAGGGTCACTGAGACTCGGCTACAAACTGTAGTCCTAGGGGCCGGGCAGGGAAGCCCGCCCCCGCCCCATGCCTGCCGTGAGTGTTGTGCGCCCCCTGGGGCCAGGGCTGGCCTGAGCATGCCCGTCGCCTCTCTGGGGCCACCTCACTGGCGGGCCACCCCGCCAGCATGGGGCCACTGGCTTCTCTCTGGTCTCCTTGTTGAGCCCCCGGAGGGCGGGGGGATCTCGGGCTGCAGCTTAGCCTTCATGGTTAACTCTCTGCAGGAGCCTGACTTGTGGTCACGGTTTTAGAGCCGGCCCCCCACCCCCCCGTGTGGGTCAGGATGCTCGGTCCTGGGCCTCCTGTGGGTTCTCCTGCGCCCCATTGGGCTCTTCGTTGTGCCACTGCCGCGTGGGGGCGGGGCGGGGAGGAAACGCCACACAGGATCCAATTAATGCAGATTTTCCTGTGCTCAGAACATTCTGAAAAGAGTGGAAGAAAGGTCTGAGCGTGAGTGCACTGCCTTGGATGCCCACAAAGAACTGGAAATGGTGAGCTGTGCTTCCTCCTTCCTTTCTTCCCAATGAATGGTTCTCCTTGTCCGGACACCTGCCTTCTGCCCCCGCCTCCTCTGTCGCTGTGTCTTTGGAAATTGCAAATTCATTTTTAATATCTGCTTTTGCAACTGAAAAAGGTCATTGAGGGGCGCCTGGCTGGCTTGGTCAGGAGAGCAGGTGACTCTTGAGCTCAGGGTCACGAGTTCAAGCCCCATGTTGGGCGTAAAGATTACTTTAAAAAAAGAGAAAAGAAAAATCACTGAGTTCCCAAGACAGGTCAGGTGTGGCCTGAGCAGATGTCACTGTGCCAGGGCCGGCCCAGGCCGCAGCCGTGGTGACCTCTACTGCCCCCCACCGGCGGCCCCTCTCTTGCCCTTGCCTGCTTCCAGCGTCTTCCCCCCTGTGACGCCGGAGGGGGCTGGATCTGGCTCTTCCTGTGCCGCGACATAGCCCCGCCCTGTGCTTTCCTCCCCACGCCTCTCCCCAGCCCCAGGCTGCTCCCCTCCTGTCTGCCCTGGGCTTTTCCTGCCCAAGATGGAAGACGCCATGTCCATGGCTCACCCTTGGAGAGGCGGTTCCTCCTGGGGGTCACCAGCAGAGTAGGGGATGTGCAGGGGTCGGCATGTGTGTCCGTCCTCACTGCGAGCCAGCTCTTGGCAGAGGGGCAGGGGCCGCTCTGTCGTGCCCGTGACTGTGCCGGGCGAGAGCCTGGGGTTAGGGGGCCCTTTCCACTTCTTGTACCAGAGGCGGCAGCTCAGTGAAAGGACGGGCCTCAGCGGCCATCGGATGCCAGTTCTAAGCCACTTGGAGCCATGAGGGCTCCTCCTCACAGTTGTCTCCCCGGCTGGCCCGCCCCCCTGTCCCTTACCAGTTGGCCACCTGATCAGGCGGGGGTTCATCCCAGCCCCCACTGGGCCCCAGAGGGTGAGTCCAGTGACCGCTGCGTGGGAAACGCCTCCACCCACAAGAGGCCCGTGTGCGGGGGGCCAGGCTCTGTTTCTTAAGTTCTTCTCTGCTGTCACCTCCCTTTCTTTCTTGTCTAATGAAAGCTACACTTGCGCTTCTCATAGCTTACTTTTTTCTTAACAGAGGTGGATTTTTAGGGGCACCTGGCCAGCTCAGTCGGTAGAGCATGCGATTCTTGATCTCGGGGTTGTGGGTTTGAGCCCCTTCTTGGGTGTAGAGATTACTTAAAAAATAAAATCCATAAAAAATAAAGGTGGATTTTTTTTAGTTTATAAAAGTAATTGATGTTCAATACAAAAAAAAAAAGAACTGAGCAAGTGCTCAGAAGTAAAAGGCAGAGGGTGAAGACACCCAGTCGTGTGCACCTCGCTGGTGGCGTACGCAGGTGCCGCCCTCGCACACCTGCTCATCCCACTGTAATCTTTGCAAAAAGCGATTGTGGTTTCCAAGCTGCTTTGCTCTCCAGTTTAGTGCATGTAAAATTATTGCAATTTTTAATGATCTCCCCCAGAATGGAGGGCCGTGGCGAAGCGGGCCAGCCAGTCTCCCTGCAGACGGTGTCCGCGCACTCTGGGGCCTGAGTGGACGGAGGCGGTGGCCGGGAACAGCTGGGTGCCTCTGGCCTCACGTGTCCCCCCCTCTTATGCCAGGTGGTAAAAGCGTGCAACGAGGGTGTCAGGAAGATGAGCCGCACAGAGCAGATGATCAGCATTCAGAAGAAGATGGAGTTTAAGATCAAGGTGAGCCTGTGCCCATCCATGTGTCCCCAGCCCAGCTGGGCTGGCCGGGGGCATCTCTGTCCCTGGTCGAGTTCCGTGATCGGCCACCCTTGCGTCTCAGTGCAGTGGCACCTTCATTGACATCTCTCCGGGCACCCCTCGCTGCCCCTGCCTGTGCCCCCCCCACCCCTGCTGCCGTGACCACGCCATCACATTGGCCTCTGCTTATCTTCTGAGTGTGCAAGGACCCTGGAGCTGCCTGCTCTCATTTCTTGGCTGTGTGACCTTGAGCAGTTGACGTGAAGCTTGTGACAAGGACCGTTCCAGGGATTCTTACATGGGGGGCGGGGGGGACTGAAAATCTGACAGCACTGACCAACCTCCCCCGACTTTATGTCAAGCTTCAGGCATCAATGAGCCTGAAGGGTCCCTGGGGCCTGGTTTCTGGTGACATGAGCACACTGGGCCCACTGAGGGTCCCTGAGGTCCTGCTGTGTTTAGGAACTGAGCCCCCAGCTGTGGCCTTCTGGGCTCCCCCCATGTCTCCACCCGCTGCGCCAACCGCTGGGTGCCAGGAGCCTCCCCCTGAGCCACGCAGCGGGTGCCTGCAGACTTGGCTTGCTTCTCCCATGGCGCCAGGTTTTCTCCTCTCCCCTGTGAACTTGGCTCCCCCTCTGATTCTTCAGGTGCCCCCACATACACACACACACACACACACACACACACACACACACACACACACCCGTGTAGACACAAGTCCACATAGACACGCTTAGAAACAAGCTCATACACGGCAGACAAACACACAGCTGCACCCAGGCACAAATCCACCCAGCCACACACATGCCCGTGTACATGGGAGTGTGCACCCTCATGCACGCGCACGCGCGCGCGCACGCACGCCCTTCCGCATTCGCCTGGCACTGCTCCATCCCCCCGTGCGGCCCCCCAATGCTGTTCCTCCAGTTAGCACTCCAGTGAGGCCAGGGGAGCCTCGGGAGGGAGGCAGGGGCGTGGAGGGACGCCACCGGCCTGACGCCGTCCCCCCCCCACCCCCCCCCCCCCCGCCCGGCCAGTCGGTGCCGATCATCTCCCACTCCCGCTGGCTGCTGAAGCAGGGTGAGCTGCAGCAGATGTCAGGCCCCAAGACATCCCGAACCCTGCGGACCAAGAAGCTCTTCCGGGAAATTTACCTCTTCCTCTTCAACGACCTGCTGGTGATCTGCCGGCAGATCCCCGGGTGAGCGGGGGCTGCCCTGGGGGCTTGCGTCAGTCTAACCCCTTGGTCACCGTGGGAGGCGGCAGTCTGAGGGGCCGGGGGGACCGGTGTTCAGGTGGGGGGCTTCCAGGAGGAGGTGAGGAGTGGCCAGAACAGGAGGGCCAGCAAGACTGGGAGACCCTGGGGCCTCCTTGGGACCAACACACCCACCCTGCCATCCCGGGTCCCCCCAGAGACAAGTACCAAGTGTTTGACTCGGCCCCACGGGGACTCCTCCGCGTGGAGGAACTGGAGGACCAGGGCCAGACGCTGGCGAACGTGTTCATCCTGCGGCTGCTGGAGAACGCGGACGACCGGGAGGCCACCTACATGCTGAAAGCGTCTTCTCAGTGAGTGCCCCGCACCGCCGGCCCTGCCCCTGACGCCCAAGGTACCTCCGAGTCTCCTTCCCAGGTGGAGCAAGGCTCCGGGGCTCGGCACACGCCTGGGGCTGCCGTCAACTGGGGTGTGTGTGTCTGCATGTGTCCCCTCTGGGTCTCGGGCTTTGGAAGGGCCTCTCTTTCCTGATGAGATGTAGAGCCCTTGGGGCCACGCTGACCAGTGCCCCACATCCCTGGGTGGTCCCAGGGCCATCTTATCACCCCTCTGAGCAGCCAGGCCACCTGCCCTGCAGCCCCAGGGCTCTGGGAGGGACAGCCAAGGTCAGTGTGGACAGAGGTTCTGTGAGCCCCGTGTGATGCCCTGCACTTGTCCCCACTGGACGGAGCTCAAAGGTCACGCCCCCCCATCTAGGTCCAGTTCCTACCACCCAGATGAGGACAACGACAGCCTTCCCCGGTTCCATGTCTGAGAGCCTGCGGCTTCAGGGCTGTTGGGGGTGTCTGGCGGGGGCGAGGGGCTCTCCCTCACCAGCTGACCTTCACGCGTGTCAGGGAGATTCTGTAGGGTTCCCCATGCCTCTCCCCTGGATTCTGGGCACCCCCCCCCCAGCTGTCCTGCTGTGGCCTTGTGGGATGCCTGGCACCACGCCGGGGCGGGGGGCGGGGGGGGGGGGTTGCTCTGTGGTTTCGGCAGTGTCCTCCTCCACGTCCCAGGAGTGAGATGAAGCGTTGGATGACCTCACTGGCCCCCAACCGGAGAACCAAGTTTGTTTCCTTCACTTCCCGGCTGCTGGGTAAGTGCCCTCAGAGAGGAGGAGGCCGTCTGCGGGGGCGGGGCGGGGCGGGGCGCGGCGGGGGTGGGGCGGGGCGGGGGCGGGGCGGGGCTCTGCGTTCTGATGGGGCAGTGCCTACGAGCTGGCCGTCCCGGAGGCCACGTGGCTTCCCCTGCCGGAGGGGCCTTGAACCAACCCAGAGGGACAACATCGGTGTAACTGCGCTTCACAAACACGTGGATGCTTAATAATGAAATAAGTCACTGGGTCTTAAGTGACAGGTCCCACAAGGAAACCAAGAGGAATTTGGGCCCAGAAGGCAAACGCCAGTGTTCCTTTGGGGTTGCCAGCTGTCTGAGAACCTTACAAACTATTAAAGGGTGCCGGCCCACCTGCCTCCGAGAGAGGCTGCTAGGCTTGACTGTGCTTTCCAAGTCCTGGCCCTCCCACAGCTGCTCCCAGCACCACATCCCCCTCGGAGAAGTGCCCTCTGAAGTCCGAAATAAGCCCCTCCTGGCCTCTTCATCCCTTTATGCATAGATCGTGTTTCTTCAGAGCCCCTGGCTGTTTTTTAACCACGTTCGCTCTGGAGCCACACCCCCTTCTCCCTCGGACAGACCCTTTCCAGTTGCTGGGGGAATCTGCACTGCTCTGTTAGGCGTGCCTGCCCTGCTAACCCCGGGGCTGTCCAGGGCTTGCCGGGTCCGGAGCAGGACGGGCGACAGGGGGATGAGGACGTGCCACCTCCCTCTCTCCTGCCTTCAGACTGCCCCCAGGTCCAGTGTGTGCACCCGTATGTGGCCCAGCAGCCGGATGAGCTGACACTGGACCTGGCCGACATCCTGAACATCCTGGAAAAGACCGAAGACGGTGAGGCCTGGGGCTGGGTGCCTCTCCCACTCGTGCCACCCCTTCCCCACCCCCAGGACTCTGCACCAGTCTGAGGGATGGGGGGGGTGCCTGAGCCCCATGGGCAGAAGCAGACATCACGAGGCTGAGGCTCAGAGACAGGCTGCCCGGCAAGAGGGTGATGGTGGCATTCCAGACTCCCAAGTGGTCAGCTTGGATATCTCTCCCTTTTGGGGGCGGCCTTGGGCAAGTCTCCTGGCTTCATGCTGAGAGGCAGACAGTTGCCAGGGGCTCAGGAATGGGTTCCAAAGCCAATATGTTTGGGACACACCGTGGCGCCCCAGGACCGCGTTCCCCAGGAGGGGGTCCGGGCAGTGCTTTCCCAGCTCCTGGGGAGAAAAAAATCCAAGCGTCTCCAGCAGCAGTTCTTTGAGCAGGTGCCCTCTGGAAAGGCCAGCGGGGTTCCTGCATCTCCCTCACCGCTACTCCCCGCACAGATGGGAGCCCTGGCCAGGACAGAGGCTCAGCCCTCAGCCCTCACCCCCACGGCCTGACCCTTCCCGACCCGTCCCTACACAGGGTGGATCTTTGGCGAGCGTCTGCATGACCAGGAGAGAGGCTGGTTCCCCAGCTCCATGACTGAGGAGATCTTGAATCCCAAGATCCGGTCCCAGAACCTCAAGGAATGTTTCCGAGTCCACAAGATGGACGACCCTCAGCGCAGCCAGAACAAGGATCGCAGGAAGCTGGGCAGCCGAAATCGGCAATGACCCCCGGCCCGGGTCACCAGCCTGGCGGAAAGACGCGGGTGGGCGGGCCGGAGCAGCTCCGGGCAGGCAAACCCCAAGGAACGGTGGAGGGGCTCTGGGGGGAGGCAGGCGCCTTGTGCAGGAGCCACCCCCACCCCCTCCCTGCCGCGTGCTGAGTGCTCATGTGTCTTGGCCCCCTCGCTTGCAGACAACTGGAGAAAGGGTGCCTACGTCTTTGCTGCATTTATAAACGAGAAAGGGTATTTTAAACAGTATTCTCCCACCTGTTCCTCTTGTCTCTTAGAGGGGGTGGAAGTGGACTGGCATGCTCCAGGGGCCTTCCCAGGCACTGGAAGAGGCCCCACACCCCGGGGTGTCCCTGGCCAAGGACAGGCTGGAAGGATTGTCATGACCCCCTGCACATGTCCTTCTCTACCCTGGAAGCCATTAGAATCCACCAGGCGTGCAGATGGACCGCCTTTGCCTGAGCTTGTTGAGCAGCCCTTGGTCTCCGATTCAAAGGACCGAGAGACCAAATGCCTCTGTCCTCCCCCCTCCCCAAGCCTCTGCCAGCCTCTGGCTGCACGGCCAGGCCCTGCTTCATGGCAGGCCTACCAGAGCTTGGCCGAGGGCCCGTGCCACCTCTGGCTCCCTGACAAGCTGGATGTAACTTGTGTCTTCTGGCCCCTTCAGGAGCCCAGGTGTTGTGAGGAATGAATTGGCCACTGCATCCTGTATCGGTTTTGGTTCCGAGAAAAGCAAATATCATTTTTGGCTGCATTAAAAGAAGCATCATATATAAAATAACGGAGATGAAGCTCTGTTCTTTATTGCTCTGCTGCACACAGGAATGAGGCTTTTGGTTCTGGGCAGGGAAAGAGGAACTCCTTGCAAGGCCAAGGGAGTAGCATGTCCTGAAGGAGGAGGTTGAGGTGGCTTCCAAGACAGGAAAAAGCCAGGGTTAGGACCTCAGGGTGGAAGATTTGGACCTCAACTTGTGGAAGGATTCCAGAAACAGAAGATGCTCTTTGAGGGAGCTGGGGACACCCTTCTGCTGCAGTGGAAGTGAGAATGCAGGTTTGGGAGACCACAGTGCAACAGAGGTTGTCACGGGGGGGGGCAGTGATCCCACAGGAGATCTAAGACCAGGCATGGGGCCAGGGCTGCCTTCCTACCTTGGACACTTCATCCCACTTCTGGTGCTAGCAAGTTACCCAAAGACTGCAGCTCCTCGCCCAGCCCAGGTAACCCTCACAGATACCCCACCCCCACCCTTGATTCTGTCCTGGAGTGTGGAGGGTCTGGAATCTGACCCTGCCCAGCCTTACATGCTTGGGACCACACTCTTTCTGCCAGGACACTCTTTCCTCCATGCCAGAACAGGCCTTTCGTTAGAAGCCCAGGATTTGGGTCAAGTGGGACTTTGTAGCGTCTTCCCACAGGCAACATGACTCCTGGCATCCTTGAGACCTGAGACCCTGTGAGAATTGGATGGATTTCTGGAAGATGCATACATGTGCAACACTCTGGCTCAACAGTGAGGGGCTGATGCTCATGGGGCCTCTGTGATACACCCCCCGGGGAGTACCCATACTTAAGTCCCCCAGCAGTGGGGGCAGGGGGAGAGGGGCCATTCCTGAGCCCTAAGCTGCTCTTGGGGGGTTGGGGGGAACGACCCTGGGACAAAGGGGAGGGGGTGACCATTGGTCCTGGCCCTTGTCCAGTTTATCTTTTTGAAGCTGGTAAACAGCATGCTGATTTGGATCACCTGCTCTAACTAGGGCTTTGGTTAGCAGAGGTTATGTGGAATGAAATAATTTAAACAGCTTCATGAGAACTGGTCAGTTTTAGAACAGTCCTTCCTAAGTGGAAACTTATAAAGCTCATGTGTTTGCGGCTCATCTGGAGAATGCAGGAGAAGAGAACTGGTCTTAGCTGGAGCAGGAGTGGTCAGGCGCTCAGGGACGCTAAGGAGGCCAAAAGAGTTGCTAGAAACAGTGAAAGAAGAACAGCTTCCCTCCACCGGCACCCACACCTAGGCCCAGGGTATCAAACCATCACGGGGTGTGCAGACAGTCCCTCCTCCAGGTCTCCAGTCTTCTTTTCCACTCCAAAGGTACGCAGTTCAGGCTTCTTCCCTGCCATGCCCTGAGCAGCTCAGCCACTATTTTAAATCTCTCTCTCTCTCAATCATAAAAGCTAGGCTTCCCGGGAAGTGTGCAAAACGACATGACCTAGAAAGGAGAGCCAGGGCCAAACGCGGGGTTGAAGGGAGGCTGCCTGGGACTGTGGTCCGGTTGCTCCTGGGGCTCCCTGGGGTGGAGGGGTTCCCGGAGTTGCTGGAGAGACGGGTCTGGCGCTGCGAGCCCGCAGATGGGGCCTGGCTGACCAAGTCAAAGACGCCTCCGCCCCCCTAAACCTCCCCCGCGCCGCAAATAACGCAGGCTCTCGTTGGGAGCCCCCACGGCTCGGCCCGCCTCTCCTGCGCTCGCGCGGCCGCGCGTTAGTCTGCGCCCGAGCGCAGGGGGCGGGCCCTGGGCACTTCGGGGACGGGGCCGAGGGCTGCCGTGCGGGGGGACCCTGCGCGCGCTCGCGGCTCCCGCTGGCGCCCCCGCGCGCACGTGTTGCGAGTTGTCGCCCGCCCCGCTCGCCCACACACGCACGCGCGGACACACTCGAGACACGGGGGCGCCACCGTGGGTGCAGCCGAGTCGCGCCGCGGTGGGGGCGCGGCCCCTTTATTCGCTTCAGGAGGCGGAAAACTTTCTCAGCGCGACGACCACGAGCGCCAGCACCACGCAGGTGGCCAGCAGGGCGGCGATGACGATGGCCGCGATGGCGCCGGGCCCCAGCGAGCCTGCGGAGGACGGAGGGCCGGTCAGCCCCGCGACCCCCGCCCGCCCGCCCCGCGCCCCCCCCCCCCCGCCCGGCCGGCCCGCTCGTACCGCCGCCCTGGTCCAGACGCTCCCGCGCCGTGCTGTCCTCGGGGCTCGGCGCGGCGGTGGGGGCCGGGGGGCCGGTGGCCGCGGGCTCCCGGGCGGGGCTGGTGCTCTCCACGGGGCCCTCTCCCGACGGCAGCTCGGCGGGCTCGTTCCACAGGGTGGGCGCGGGCTCCTGCGGGCCCTCGGCTGCAAGGCCAAGGACAGGCGCTGGGGCGCAGGCCGCAGGGCCGACAGGGACGTGGGCCCCGCGGTTAACCGGCTGCGGGACTATGGGGTCAGCACTGTACCAGGCCTCCCGTTTCCCAGGCGCTCCAGGGTATCTACTGTGGCCAGGCTGCTCCCGAGCCCGGTGAAGACAGACTGATGGGGGGCGGGTGGAGACCAACAGGTTCTCCTAGAAAACAGCTGTGAGGACCCTGCGCTGGCGACAGAGCTTCGGGACTGCAGGGGCAGGGCACTTCACTCCGGCCCGGCCCGCCGTCCCTCATCTGAACTGCTGGGCTCTGCAGGCCTGGGTGAGATGCCTGACGCCTGTCAGAGACCCCTCCCCCTGCAAGGCAGGCAGGTCAGCCTTCACCCTGCAGAAGAGGCCAGGAAGGTGAGGCAAACTCTCCCTTCGGGAACCAGGGTCCCTGCCTACCCAGAGCCCCATGAAGGGGCTACTCCCATGAAGGAGGAGGGGAGGAGAGGCAAACTCCTCCTTTGCCCCCCCTCCTTTGGCTTAATCTGGGCAGAGCCACACAGCCCCCAGGACATGGGGTCCAGCACCCACACATAATCCATGTTCTGAGGCTTAAACCCCAAGAGGACTCTATATCCTAAGAAACTGTGATGCCAGCATATTGCTGCTTCCAGACGGAACAGGGCCAGAGGGATGGGCAAGGGTGTCTGCGGTCAGTGCTAAGGGAAGCCCCAAGAAAGGGACGATGCCCCCCCCCCCACCCCGCTGCCACAAGCTGGGGCTCAATGAGCACATCAATCCCTGTGCAGCATTTTCTGCATTTCTGCTCATGGGTTGGGAGTTAGCAAGGTTTGGAGTACCCAGGGGCCTCAGGGAATGGGGGCAGGCTAAGACTGAGAGGACTGTGTGTTGATAACCCCAGCCCCATACCGCTGCCCTCCCCACCAAGGATCCTGGTCTGAGGAGCCCCACAGTACTACCCCAACCCTGGACCCATTCATCCTTCCCAGACAGGAGGTCCCAGCCACCCAGTTAAAGTTCAAGACCAGAATGGCAGACAGTCTCCAGGCTACCCCTCACCGCCCCCGGCCCTGGCCATTGGCTTTAGCAGGGTCAGGGCTCCCCAGTGCCTAATCTCAGTTGTGATCCGAGGATGCTCAGGCCCCACGCAGTCCCTAGAATGGGCTCAGCGGGCATCACGACACACCATCTTGTTGACTCCAGCTGCTAGGAACTCTTGTATTCCTGCCTCAGAGTTGAGAAAACCAAGGCGGGACACACACACACACACACACACACACACACACACACACACACACACGATGAAGTAGCGGGACACACACACACACGCACACGCACACGATGAAGTAGCAGGATCACACACACACACACACACACACACACACACACGATGAAGTAGCGGGACACACACACACACGCACACGCACATGATGAAGTAGCAGGATACACTTGCCCAGAAACCGCCAGGGAAGTTGTGTCGTTCCTGCAGCTCTAGCCAGCCTGCCTACAGGTCCCTGGGGCACATTTCCCTCCACAGGCTTCACCCCTGAGAGCTCCCTCTGGCCCAGACAAGCCAGAGCCAAGCTGCTTTCGGACTTGCCGGCTTCCAGAGAGGGGCTGTTCTGGGAAGACACAAAGGGACTTCTGGTCTTTCCTGCTAACAGCGCCCACCTGGGGCAAATCACGAGGAAACATCAGCTAAACCCAAATTCAGGGTCAGTCTTAAAATAACTCTGTGCTTTCAAAAACATCCAGGTCAAGAAAGACAAAGAAACGCTGAGGAACTGTTTCGGATTAGAGACCGAGGAGGTTGAAGGCAGCATGTATTCCTGGATGGGGGATGGGGGGCGCTACGGGGTTTACTGGGGAAGTATGAATATGTAGCTTAGATAACAGTACTATATCGATGTCCATGTCCTCATTTGGATAACTGAATGGTTATGTAAATATCCTTGTTCTTAGAAGCACTTAGGGGCCAAAAGGCATGAGGTCTACAACTTACTCTCAAGTGGTCAACATTCAGATGGGTCAAATGGGGAGACAGAGAGAGGAAGAAGAGCAAATATGGCAAAGGTGAATCTAAGAGCCTGCTGGAGTTACCGGATTATTTTTGCAACTTCGATGTAAACTTAGAATCTCTTCCCAATCAAACTCTCCAGGACTCCCCAGGCCCTGCCCCTGCAGCCTCTCCCAGGCCTGGGCTGGATCAGTTCTGAGGCTCAGCTTGCAGGCAGGGACCCCTGTCCTATTTCCCAAGGGTTACCCCAGCTGGCATCCCTTTTCAGAAAACAGCCCTGGCAAGGAGGCCTCCCACGGGCAAAAGGTCCCTGGCACACAGTGTGGGGGAAGCTTTCCGCTCGTAGGGCCTGAAGCTGAACCAAAAGGTTGGTGTCTGGGGGCCACCCTGGCCCCCCAACCAACTGCGAAGACCACCCTGTCCTCTGTTGTCCCTGCCTGGGAAGGCAGGGGTCTGCAAGCCTCATAGCTGCTATGGAAAGTGCCAGGCCCCAGACATGCCTGCCTCAGGCGCCCAGGGGCTGAGCCAGAGAAAAAGCCTGAGTATGTCCACTACTGGGCCCTGCGGTCTGGGGCTCACAGACTGCCGCCTGTCTTCCCAGATAAATGGACACGCCACTGGCCCCCCACTTGCTCCCCATACACCCACGGCAGGGAGGCCACCACAGGGCTACTGGGTACCAGAGCCAGCCAACCTGGGTAGCATTTGGGGAATCAGCTGCCTGCAGCAAGCAGGGCCCAGGTAAGCATCTACCTCTGCCCTTTGCCAGAGCCCAGGAGCCATCTCTCGGGGAGAGTGGGCCGCCCTCTGAGCAGGGCAATTGGGGGCGCACCCAGGCCTTCTCTCCTTCTCCCCCCTCGTGACCCAGCCTTACTCTGCTGCTCCCCACAGAAGCCTGGATCGTCCCTGCCAGACACAGTGGCTCAGGCCACCTCATCCCTGCTGTGTGTGCCCACCTCTAACCCTCCAACACTCAACCAGTCCCTAAAGCTTGAGGGGCCGAACCTACAGGCTTCCAAATCAACACAGCTGGGTCCAAAGCCTGGCTCTGTCACGCTGTCACCCTGGGACCCCAGCAGACTGACTTCGCTCCCACCCTCCCCGACTTCATTTCCCAACCTGTGAAATGGAAGTTGGCCCATGTCTCTCTCGGCCCACAAGTAGTAACTGTGCTGTCACTGCCATCGTGAGCTGCTGCCTCGGCCCCAGGGCCTCTCCAGCCGGACACAGGCCAGCTGGATCTGTGTGCTGTGCAATCTGCTGCAGCTGACCATCACGGGAGACCCCCAAGGCCTCATCTGCACCCAAACAGCCAGGGCCCCAAAGGCCTGCCAGCTCCCTGCAGCTTATGCAGCCCCGAACTGCAGCCTGGACTCAGCCACCAGCCTTCCAGCAAAGGAGGTGCAGGTGCCGGGAAGAGGCCAAAGCCTTTTCTTATCCTCATCTACATGTCTCTGTATTTTCTCAATTTGCTGTAATAAAAGGGGAAAACAAAGTTTAAAGGCAATAACCCACTTTCCCCCCAAAATCTGCCTTGGGGAGCCCTAAACAGAAGCAGTTGTCAGGGAATTTGCCAGCAGGAGGGCCCGTCTGAGCAGGAGTGAAGATGAGGGAAGGAAAGAAAGCCAGGCAGAGGGAGCAGCACAAGCAAAGTCAGGGAGGATGGAGCCCACGGGCATGGACGGTGAGCTGTGAGCCCCAAGGGGGATGTTAGGTGCGGACAGAGAGGCGGGTAGGACCAAGGAGGGCCTGTGATAGACCTAAACTTCAAGGACCAGAGTTAGCAACATCCTGCGACTCTGACCAAGCAAACCAGGAGAAGTGGAGGGCCCGTGACACTGCCACAGGCCCAGGCACAGTGGGCTCTTCCCTAGCCCCGCCGCCTCCAGCCACCCTGCCTTTTGGTAAATAGGTTTGTTTAACACTCCCTCTGACCGCGGGGCCCCGAGGCCAGGCACCCGTGCTCACAGACTGCCTTTGTGCCAGCCATGAAGGGCCTTTTTATCCCTGCCCTGGCCTCCCGCCTGCTCAACCTGGCCTGCTCCCCCTACCCCAGTAGCTGCAGCCACAGGCAACCGACAGGGAGGGCAGCAGGCCAGGCCTGGACCTCAGCCACGGGGCCACTCCTTCCCTGCCTGCCTGCCTGCCTGCCTGCTACAGGACCCCAGCCCACCAAGCAAAGGGCAGGGGGCCTGCTAGACCTTCTACACACCTGCTCAGAGCTTCTAGCCCAGAGTGGGGTGGCTGAGAGCCTCCCAAACATCCTCCCTCCCAGAACGGCAGGAAGAACCACAGCCAGCCAAAACCCCAAAGACTCCGGGGTGGAGTTGACCTGCCTGTTCTCGGTAGGACACATGGAGGGAGGTGAGGCCAGGTGAGGTCCTAGAGACGCCAAACACGTCCCCAAACATTCCTGTGGCAGCGGACAAAGCCCACCCACCCAGGCTGTGTATGCACAGTCTGATCCAGGGCCTCTGGCCAGCATCCTGGGCTGGACGAGCTGGCTACTCAGGGAACGAGAAACTGGACAGAGCTCTCCAGGCGGCCCCAGAACCTGGGCAGCCAGGCGCCAGCACCTTCACCTCTACCCACTTTGACCACCAGGCAGGGGTAGAGTGGGGCGTGGGGTGGGGTGTGGGGGATCTGCAAGGACCACAGTCCCAAGATCTAGTCCATAGAAGATGCCACCCGATACTCAGGTCACTTTCCCAATTCCTGGGGCATCCCATCAGCCCCTCGTCTTGCCCAGCTGGCACATCTCCCACCTAAAGGGAGGCTGGGCACTTTCCCAGCCTATATGGAGAGGTGGTTCTGTCCCAAGACCACCCTGCACCCAGAGGGGCTGGGGACATTTATTCACGTTCCCCCAACATTTACTGAGCGCTCCAGGATGCCCGCCCCACCCTGAAAGCTCATGTGTCTGAATTTGGTAGGCCCACAGTCCCCCACAAGGGAGGCAGAGCTACTGACTGTGGTTATCACCATGATACAGATGAGGAGAGGTACAGAGAGGCTGAGACGCGGTTAGCAGACAAAGTCAGGAGCAAAGCCAGCCTTCTTCCCAGGGCGCCTAGAGGGGCCTGCACACCCGCAAGCAACTCACCGCCCCCCGTTTCTTCCTGGTGTTTGTGCCTGTGTGGCTGTCCCACCAGGCCTCACACCCCCAGCAACTCTCCCCAGGGCCATGCTCAGGTGGCTGGCATCCAGTTGCCACCCCTACAGATCCACAGACATTCCCCCAAAGCCCATGCTGCAGAGAAGGTCTCCAGGGGTCTCCCCACCCACACCTCTCTCCAGCCCCAGGACCCCCCCCCCCCCGCACACACACACAGGGGCCCTGAAATACTTCTCCTACGGCCCACCTCACAGCCAACAGAGACTGCTTTCTTCTGGAGAAAGACCATCCACGACCTGTCTGTGCTTTTTCTCTCTCAGGCTTTGAAGCTGGCCTGGGCCAACCCCTCCCAGCAGAGGGCCCTAGAGCTATGCCCAGGCCTGGGGCTGAGGTCCAGGCAGCCTGCCATCCTGAGCCAATTGGACCTTCCATCTCACTGGACCCCAGACCCAGCCATTTCGACATCAGTACTGAGGCTAAGTCCAGTGTCCTCATCACGGTTTTGCTAAGGAGTCTCAGGCCCTGTGCTGCTCTTTCTGGAATTCTTCCTGGGCTGGGAACATAGTACTTGGGTCCTCACTCTGGAAGGTCATTTCAGAAAGCCAGCACAGAAGGGCTTACAGGGTTAAAAAGTGAAACAGCAGGGCTCTGGGGCTTTCTGTCTAGGAGCCCAGGGCCTCTGGTCCCTCAGCTGTTAGCCCTAGGCCTAGTGCCCCCTCCTGACTCCCAGATCTGGAAGCCTTCAGATTTTAGCATGCTGGGGTAAGCCCCGTGTCCCCCAGGCAGCTAACGTCCCTGGCCCTGCTCCCTAGATCGCCCCCCTGCTTCAGGGGCCATCGTCCCCACGGCTAGCATTTCCCAGGACATCGACTCGGCTCCTGGCAGCTGATCTCATAGGAGCCCTCCGCAGAATCACCCCAAACGGCGGCCGTCTCCTGGGAAGGGCTTCTACCCAGTGGGCCACAAGGTGCTTCCTGGCCCTGGGCGGCTGGTGGCAGCAGTCAAGGGAGCACGCTTACCTGTGAGCACTGCAGGGGCCAGGGCCCCGGAAAGGAGCAGCAGTGCCATGCGCAGGGCCACACGGAATGCCATCCTGGCCAGTGAGGGAGCGCGGCTGGAGAGCGGGATGCACCGAGGACTGAGCTAGTTAACTTCAGAGCGGTGGGAAAGAGGTATCAAAGGGCTGGGAAGGGTTTTCATCAATGCAAACTCTGTCCTCCTGGGACACCGTGCCCGCCCCCCACACATAAGCACGCGCGCGCGCGCACACACACACACAGTAGAGCTTACAGAACAGACTGCTTTCCTAACTCCAAAGTAGCCCCACCCTCAGAGAGGGAAAGAAAGAGGAAATTGCTCTCTTTCCCTCTCTCCCTGCCCCCAGCCCTCTCACTCTCTCTCTCTGTCTCTACCCCGCCCCCCGCAAACACACACTCCTCAGCCACTGGAAGTAAGATTCTCAAACTTCAATGTGCAAAAAGACTCACTCAGGGAACTTGGAAAATACAGATGCCTCCAGCACTCTGTATCCGAGGGTCATGGGTAGGCCCAGGGATCTGCATTTTAGTACCTATGGCCCTGGCTCAAGAGACTGAAGCCCAGGCAGTCAGCACTGCACAGTCTGCTCACTTTGGGGCTCCCGATGCCTGGTGGGGAGACAATACTCAACAGACCTTGTTAATAACAGAAGCACTTTTAAAGCAGTTTCAATCCAAACCCTCAGCAGCTCTATTTCCAGAAAAGCTCATGTCATTAAATGCCCTGTTTCTTCTTCTTGCTCTCTGTTCTCCCAGATGCCTGAGACTTGAAACACCACCTGTGTCCTCCTGGCATCTGTGTCCAGCCCGGGTCTGGTGCAGAACTTCAGCCCTACCACCCACGGCCTCCTCAACAGCTCCATGAGTATCTAAAAAGTATGTCCAATTTAATGTGTCCAAACCGACCTTGACTCCATGCCTCCCTAGTCCTGCTCGGTCAGTGGAACCCCAGCCCCTGACCTTCCACATGTCCTAGCCACATAATTAAAAGTTATCAAAGGTTTCTCTCTCCCTCACTTGTCTAATCTCTCAGAAAGTACTGCCAGCACCCCTTACCTCACACACTTTGTGCCCAACCCCCCACCCCCATTCTTAGAAAAGCCACCTTAAAGGCTTGCCTTGGCCCTGCTCAGTGTTCCAGTCCACTGGTCTTGAATAAGTTCCCCCAACACACCAAACGTGGTCCTGTCTCAGGGCCTTTGCACTTGCTGTCCCATTTCCCAGAAAGCAGTTCCTCAGCTCATTACGTGGCTATCTCCTCATCACCATTCAGGTCTCAGCTCTGATCAGCCAGCTTCCCATCTACCCATCACATCACGTACTTTCTTCTTAGTACTTATATTTACGTAAAACTCTCATTTCTTTCTTTCTTTCTTTTTTTTTTGGTGAATTTTCTGAGGAATAACATATATACTGTGAAAAGCACAGATCTTATGTTTACAGCTTGAGGAACTTTTATGCGTGTATACACCAGGGCAAATATCACCCGAATCAATATGGAACATCTGCAGCACACCAGCCGGGTCCTTCCTGCCCCCCAACCCCGTCAGTGACTCCAAAGCATGATTCTGTCTTCTGTCACCATGGAGGAGTTTGGTCTACTCCTGAACTTCAAATACATAGAATCATAGGCTATGAACTCGTTTCTGGCTTTTTGTTGTTGTTGTTGTTCAACATCCTGTGAGATTCATCCACATTGCTGCATGTAGCTGCTCATTTGTTTTTATTGCTGAATAGTATTCAATTATATGAATTAACCATTCTTCTATCCATTTTGCCATTTATCTGTGTCCATATGGGTTCTTCCTAGAACTTCTATGAATCCAGCTACTGTGGATATTCTTGAACATGTCCTTTGATGAACATATCCATTAGCTTCTCTTGGTTATAAATCTAATGACAGAATTGCTAGGTCAGAGGGGAGGCAGAGTGTTTAGCTTCTGTAGATGCTGCCGAGCTGTCTGCCCAAGTGTTCGTTTATAAAGTTTATACTTTATAAGCAGTGTGAGCGTTCCAGGGGCTCCACATCCCCACCCACACCGGGCATTGCTAGCCTTTGGTTTTCTAGTCATCCTGATAGGTATGTAATGGTGTCTCATTGCAGATGCATTTCCATGACTGACACAGTTGAGCACCTTTTCATATTTAGTGACCAAAGGATATCCTCTTTTGTGAATGGTCTGCTCAGTTTTCTTTGCCCATTTATTAGAGTGGTCTTTTACATTTATTTTGTTTGGTGTGTGTATCCAAGATAAACATCCTTTGTCAGATATAGGTAATGGTGCCGTTAGATGAAGTGTTCATAGATTACCTATCCCCACCCTGACCAATACTGAGCTTTGCACCTGGAATAGTCCTGAGAAACAGGCCCTCAAAGATGTGTTTCTGAGTTTGGTTCACAACCATGTTTGAGCTTGAACTGCAGGAAAAACCTCATTGCCAGTGGAAAATCTGATCTGGAAACGTATGGCACACCCTATGTTAAGACTTGTGGTTGTTTTTGTATGAAATGCCTATTGAAGACAAGGCTTAAGAGACCAAGTAGATAATGCATTTGATGTTTTTAGTGGTGATGATGATCAACAGGATAGTGAAATGAACTGGCTACTTTTTACTTCACTGGGTGCTCACAGAAAACGGTAAGTGCAGGCTTTAAATTTGAAAGCCAAGTCATGATCAGAATACTAGACTGTGGCAGTCTTAAAAAAAAGATATCTTATTTCTTGTGGATACAGGGCATAACTGGCTGCAAACCAGGCTCCAAGTTTGTGTGAGTTGCAGAACTACAGTCTTGAATTCACAGCTGTGCCAATTCTCTTAGGTGAAACCTATGACACTGATTGGAAAGGAGTGAAACCTTGAGATGTGGAATGGGGGTATTTGGGTAGACTCAAACAAATCTGACTCTTCCACTCACAAATCCTCAGGCCTCCCCTGCAAAAGCAGCAGACTCCTTAGAGAAATGGCTAATGCCAAATCTGGGAAAGGAAAAGTAGATGATGAGCGTAGAACATCTCATGCCAAAGAAAGGAAGTGCTCAAAAAAATGATGGGGACATAGCGAAAGGACACAAAAGACAACTTGGAGGGGCACCTAATGAACAATCTGTGCATGAAAAATATTACCAAATTGTAACCTATAGTGTGTGTGTGTGTGTGTGTGTATGGAAAGCTCTTCCTTAGAGTGCTAATAAATATAAAAGGAAAGTTTGGCAAGTATTAATTGTTCAAGCAAGAATCAATGGCTGCTAAAACTAGTGGATAAAAGTCTGATGAGGAGGGGCACTTGAGCGGCTCAGTCGGTTCAGTGTCTGTCTTCGGCTAAGGTCATGGTCACAAGGTCCTAGGATCAAGCCCCACGATGGGCTCCTGATCAGCCAGGAGCCTGCTTCTAACCGCTCCCTCTCCCTCTGCCCCTCCTCCCGACTCATGCTCTTTATTTTTTTTTAAGATTTTATTTATTTATTTGACAGTGAGAGAGTGAACACAAGCAGGGTGAGAGAGAGGGAGAAGCAGGCTTCCCGCTGAGCAGGGAGCCCGATGTGGGGCTCGATCCCAGGACCCTGGGATCATGACTTGAGCCGAAGGCAGATGCTTAACGACTGAGCCACCCAGGCGCCCCTCATGCTCTTTATTTAAATAAATAAAATCTTTAAAAAAAAAGTCTGATGAAGGATATTTACAAAGTCTCAAAGTATCTCCCATTTAAAAAAAAAAATCATTACAGTGGAGAAACCTGGAAGACACCACCTTAATCAAGTGATTAAAATTAACATCACCAGTAATGGTTCAAACCAACATCATCATGATATGGTACATCAAGGACATAACATCACTTCTGTATTATTCCTGCCCAATTGCATAATCTCAACCAAATCCTGAGAAAACACCAGACAACCCCAAATTGAGGGCATTCTACAAAACAACTGTCCTGCACCCTTAAGTGTCAAGATATAAAAGACAAAGACAGAGGAACTGTTCCAGATTAGAGGAGACTCAAGAACATGACAACTAAATACAAAAAATAATCATGGATGGCATCCTGCATCTTGTTTTCTCCTTTTAAAAAATATTAGCGGAACAATTGGTGAAATATTAATGAAACCTGATTATTTAGTATTATATCATGTATTTCCAGTTTTAATAATTACACTGTGGTTATGTAAGAGAATGTCCTTGTTTCAACGAAACACACCCTGAAAAGGGGTAAGGGATATAATGCCTGCAGCTTGCTTCCAAACAGTTCATAAAAAAATAGTTACGGAGAGTCATTATTGAGAAAAACGGATTATCCAAAAAAGCAGATAAAGCAGATGTGGTAAGATGTCAGCAGATGGGAGTGAAAGTCATGTTGGAATTCTTTCTACTGTTCTTGCAAGTTCTAAGTCTTGAATTATTCAAAATAAGGTCCCCTCTTCCCCTCAAAAGTCACTATTTTTCAATGACAAATGCAATAATAGGACCTAGACAGTGACCACTGAGGAATGTTAAAACTGCTACATGAATGGTCAACAGAATGGTTATAATGGGTAAGTCAAAATGGACAGCCAGGCAATACCGCCTGCTGATGTGACGTGACCATCAGGACACAACAGGATGTACACCGTGCAAGCAGCTAAGTATTCCTGGAGGGGGAGGGGAGAATCTGAATGTAGTCAAGCCTCTAGATCTGACTCCAAATTTACAGAAAACATGAGAGAGATGAACAAATGGACACTATAAAGATGCTCCTTGCTAACCCAAAATACAGGATGTTCCATGGATAAATGACCCATTTTTTCAACTTTGTTTTTGAGGAGGAACTAGATTGCACCAATGCAATCCATGACCTTCATTTTGATTTTGATTCAAACTTTTGTAAAAAGACACCTTTAAGGGCGCCTGGGTGGCTCAGTTGTTTGAGCGACTGCCTTCGGCTCAGGTCATAATCCTGGAGTCCCAGGATCGAGTCCCGCATTGGGCTCCCTGCTCAGCGGGGAGTCTGCTTCTCCCTCTGACTCTCCCCCCTCTCATGCTCTCTATCATTATCTCTCTCAATAAATAAATAAAAATCTTAAAAAAAAAAGACACCTTTAAGACAATCTGAGAAAATCATATGGACTGGGTTAAGATATTATCAACACTGTTAATGTGAAAATTGTATGTAGTCTTTTTATTCTAAGATTTTATTTGACAGAGAGAGAGAGAGTGAGCACAAGCAGGGGGGACCAGCAGGCAGAGGGAGAAGCAGGCTCCCCGCTAAGGATCCTGATGTGGGGCTCGATCCCAGGACCCTGGGATCATGACCCGAGCTGAAGGCAGCAGCTTAACCCACTGAGCCACCCAGGTGCCCCTACTCTCTTCTTTTTTTAAAAGGCATCCTTATCCGGGTGCCTGGCTGGCTCAGTCAGAACAGCATGCATCTCTTGATCTTGGGGTTGTGAGTTCAAGCCCCATGTTGGATGTAGAGCTTACCTAAATGAAACTTAAAAAAAAAAAAAAAAGGCATCCTTATCTGTTACCATGCACATTAAAATATGTGACATATCTAGGATTTCTTACAATAGTCTACTGAAAGGGGCACCTGGGTGACTCAGTTAAGTGTCTGACTCTTGATTTTTGGCTCAGGTCATGATCTCAGGGTTGTGAGATCAAGCCCCATGTCAGGGTCCACACTGGGCATGCAGCCTGCTTAAGATTCTCTCTCTCCTCTCCCCCTGCCCTTCCCCACCCTCCCTCTCTTAAAAAAAAAAAAAAAAAGTCTAAGAAGAAAAAGGTGAAATAAAAACTGGTAAAATGTCAATTGCTGAAGCTAGGTTAGGTAGGAGTTTGTTACACTAGTTGCTTTACCTATTTGTGTCCCCCAAAGTTCGTATGTTGAAGCACTCACCCTCCAGTGATGGTGCTTAGAAATGGGGTCTTTGGGAGGTAATTAGGGTTAGATTAGGTCATGAGTGTGGAGCCCTCACAAAGGGAAAGATGATTTTTAAAAAGATCAAAAGATAATAAAGGATTAATATACAAAAGGTACAAAGAATTTTTTTTTAAAGATTTATTTCTTTGAGAGAGAGAATGAGATAGAGAGAGAGAACACGAGAGGGGGGAGGGTCAGAGGGAGAAGCAGACTCCCCGCTGAACAGGGAGCCCGATGCGGGACTCGATCCCGGGACTCCAGGATCATGACCCGAGCCAAAGGCAGATACAATCCAACAAATGGGCAGAAGACATGAGCAGACATTTCTCCAAAGATGACAAGATCGCCAAGAGACACATGAAAAAATGCTCAAAATCACTCATCAAGGAAATGCAAATCAAAACCACAATGAAATATCACACCTCACACCTGTCAGAATGGCTAGAATCAACAACACAAGAAAAACAACAGGTGTTGGTGAGAAGGCAAAGAAAAAGGAACCCTCTTGCACTGTTGGTGGGGATACAAACTGGTGCAGCCACTGTGGAGAACAGTATAGGGGGGTCCTCCAAAAATTAAAACTAGAACTACCCTATGATCCAATAATCGCACTGCTGGGTATTTACCCAAAAAATACAAAAGCACTAATTCAAAGGGATACATGCACATCTGTTTACAGCATTATCTACAATAGCCAAATTATGAAAGCAGTCCAAGCAGCCATCAATACATGAATGGATAAAGATGTGGGTGTGTGTATACACAATGGAATATTATGCAGCCATAAAAAATGAAATATTGCCATTCACAACAACATGGATGGAGCTGGAGAATAATGCTAAGTGATGTCAGAGAAAGACAAATGCCGTATGATTTCACTCATGGAGAATTTAAGAAACAAATGAGAAAAGGGAAAAAAAGAGAGAGACAAACTAAGAAACAGACTCTTACCTAGAGAGAACTGATGGTTACCAGAGGGGAGGTGGGTGGGGGCATGGGAGAAATCGGTGAAGGGGATTAAGAGTACACTTATTCTGAACACTGAGTAATATACAGAATTGCTGAATCACTATATTGTACACCTGAAACTAATATAACACTGCATGTTAACTCTACTGTAATTAAAATAAAAATCTTAATAAAAAATAAATTTTTTTATAAATAAAATCAAAAGGTGGATAGACAGAAAGAGACATGAGAGCTCTCTGCCACCCAAGGACGTAGCAAGAAGATGCCTGTCTGCAAACCAGTAAGAGGGCCCTCACTAGACACAGATTCTGCTGGCACTTAGATCATGGGACTTCCCAGACACTTCTAAAGACACTAGTCTACTGCGTACGTTTGAAATTTTTCATTAAAAAATAACCTAGGGGCTCCTGGGTAGCTCAGTCGTTATGCGTATGCTGTCAGCTCAGGTCTTGATCCCAGGGTCCTGGGTTTGAGCTCCGCGTTGGGTTCCCTGCTCCGCGGGAAGCCTGCTTCTCCCTCTGCCTGCTGCTCCCCCTACTTGTGCTGGCTGTCAAATAAATAAAATCTTAAAAAAGAAAAAAAAAACTAAACTAAACTTGGGGGGAAAAGCTAATTAAAAACAAAAGTTGCAATAACCTCAGGACCATTAAGGACTCAGACCCCTCAGGAATGAAGGTTCAGGTCACCCCACGGGAGAACATGGAATGGGTAGTATGGAAAGAAGTTGTACAAATACCACCCACAGCCCTGTGAGCTGTCCAAAACAAGAACTGTATATATTTTATTTTGTATGTATATTCTGTATGTTTTATTCACTGCTTATTTTATGTATATTTTATTCACTGTATGTATATGTATATTTTATTCACCGCTTATTTTAGGTGGTATTACCCTCAAGAGGGTTTACTTTTTTAAGACTTTAAGTAATGTCTACACCCGACATGGAGTTCAAACTCACAACCCCGAGATTAAGAGTTGCACTCTCCACCAACTGAGCCAGCCAGGGGCCCCTCTCCTTGCTTCCTTTATATATATATTTGTAGATATAAACCAATTTTTCTATTTTTCCATATTCATATTCATACACACACACAGAGTATCCAGGTGAGACTGTGTAAGTAAGTGAACTGGAGAGACATTAGGATCAACCTAGAAATGGACGGAATGACTGATGGGATCACCGGATATGGTATTAATGGTTTCCCTCCAATTACTGATCGATCCTTCAGTAACTTTATCTTTTCCCATTTTGCTACCAACCTTTTCAATACCAACTTTTTTTTTCATTTCTTTTGACTGAATATTTAGGGCGGTTTCTATTTCATGACGGGACCCTGCTCCGCTTAAGGCTTAATTTCATGTTACCAAAGAGAGTCAGAAAATCAGGTGAGGGCTCAGTTGTTAAGTGTCTGCCTTCGGCTCAGGTCATGATCTCAAGGTCCTGGGATCGAGTCCCACGTTGGGCTCCCTGCTCAGCGGGAAGCCTGCTTCTCCCTCTCCCACTCCCCCTGCTTGTGTTCCCTCTGTCGAATAAATAAAATCTTAAAAAAAAAAAAAAAGAAAATCAGGTAAGTGACTGTGCCCTATGAGTCTCACCATACTTGCAATTCAGCTTCAGTCTTCTTCAGTAAAGTGCGAAGGATGATTATCATGCCTCATCCAGAACCCTCGCTGGAACACAAGTGCTAAATCTGAAAACACACTGGGTCAGCGGTATGCTGCAGATCACACTTACATACCCCGGAGGTCAGAGCTGAATGAAACCTCACAGATCATCAGGTAGGCGATGCTTCCCCACTCAGACTGTCCTGCCAGACACAGCAAGGCTGGGCCTTTCAAAACTGCTCTGGGTTCCCAGCTCTGCACAAGAATGGAAACAGAACCTGTTCTGGGAGCCTCCTCATTGGAAAGGCTGAGATTCTCAGTCCACAGGCCAAATTGGGGTAGTTGTCAGGATTCCTTTCCCATGGTCAACGTGCACAAACTATCCCAAATCTTTGCAACTTCAAAACATAAGACTAGAGAAAATTAGCATTAGAGACTGCTAACCACCAATATCCATTCTCCCCAGTTCTTAGAAACAGCACCCCAATGGTATCTGGGGTGGTAAAGCAGTCAACTAAAATCCTGAAATTTCCAGTCTTTCTTGCAATGAACTATAGTTACATATTTACGTTCGGACCAATAAGACTTAAGATGTTGGATGGGGCTCCCAAAAAAGCCCCTTAGAGAGGGCTGAGTAAGCAGGGAGGAGTGCTCCTTTGGCCCCACCCCACTCCTTCCTCCTCCCTGGAATACAGGGTTTGATGACTGGTGCTCTAACAGTCACCTTGGACCATGAATGACCGTGAGTATGGAAGCCACAATCAAGGATTTAAAAAAAAGAACCCAGGCCCCGGAGCAATATGCCAGCAATTCGGATTTTACTTGAGAAATAAACCATCTTGTTTAAATCCCTTTGTTTGCTTTTTGTCTTACATGCAACCAAGCCTAATACTGACCCACTGACAATTTTCAGGACCATTTCTCACACTAAAAGAGGAATTCAAAGGAAAAAATTATTTTTGGTCAAGGGACACTAATCTACCACTCCTACACCTGAGGGGACAAGTATACAATCTTTAAGAAATAAACGATGGCTCTGCTTAAGACCAGCTGGACTGAACTGAGTATTGAAGCTATTCTGAGTTTCATCCTCGTGATGTCATCCCTTTGCCAGCAACGAAATGGGGGCAGTGATAGATTTTAGGCTACAGAGCAACAACGAGGGAAAGAGCCCACTTCTCTTCCCTTGCTTCCCGGCATCTATGTGCTGTTCCTCCCATACAGTGAAGCATGGCTATACTGTTTTAGTTGCAAAACATTCCCACTAATTAATCTCTGGAGGGAAACCCTCCTCTCAAAGGTTCCTGGTCTGGAACTGGCACTACCAAGAGCTGTATAGGTTCTTCATTCCCAGGACATCCAATGACATCCCTAAAGTAAACATCACACATCTGGCTGCTTCCAGGTTCCCAGGCTCCCTACTGTCCCAGCAAGCAGTGCAGCTTCCTCATTAGAATTGCCTGCACTCAAGCAGGGTCAAAGCCATCTCCAGAGCTGGGCTATTTCTTTTTCTCCATGAAACCTATCAACTAGGAGCCCAACTTCCATATGGAACGTGCTCCTGGCTGTAACACACTCTTTGGAATGCGCATGCCTAATGCTCCCATGAGGCAGAGGGAGTTCTACTTCCCACACTAGAAGCACAGGAGAGACCGCTTCACTCCACGGTAGCATTTCTGTCATACAGAGACTTTTTATTCTTATTAATAATGCAGAGGGCATTTTGCATAAAACAAATTCCAAATTCTTTATCTGATCAATTTAAAAAATAGTGTTTACTGGGCCCCTGGGTGGCTCAGTCGGTTAAGCCGCTGCCTTCGGCTCAGGTCACGATCCCAGAGTCCTGGGATCAAGCCCAGCATCAGGTTCCCTGCTCAGCGGGGAGCCTGCTTCTCCCTCTCCCTCTGCCTGCCTCTCTGCCTACTTGTTCTGTGTCAAATAAATAAATAAAATCTTATTAAGACTTATTTATAAAAAAAAGTTTATGAAAGGACACACTAATACCTCTTCATAAAATGGTTGCCTAAGAGAAATTAACTAAGATAAAGCCAGAGTACTATTATCTATCCTGAAATTAAAAAATAATCCCTCAACTTATAACCAATGGAGACTGAAAACTCCTTGATGTATATGCATAAACTCATCTTATGCAGGTAATTCCCCAAAGTGGCTGGCAACGACATTCCCCCACCCCACATGCTCTTCCTACAATGTGACCTTATTTCTTTCATCAAGGATGGAGAGGGTCCCATGTTCCCAGCCTCCTGAGTCTCAGTGGGTGTGTGGGGACTTTGACAGAATAAAAGTATCACAGAAGTGACACTATGTAACTTCTGAGTTTAGGTCAGAGATGGTGATGCAACTTCTGCTTGGTTCTCCTCTGGCGGGGAGCCAACTGCCACCTAAGAAGCCCACCTACTCTGAAAATATCATGCTGAAGAGGGATATATAGTTCCTCCAGCCATGAACCCAGCTGAGCTCCTAGCCAACAGTCAGAATCAACTGCCAGTCATATGAGTGATCCATCTTGGCCAGCCAACATTATCGAACCTTCCCAAGATTATCTGACCACAATCAGAGGAGGCCCCACAGGAGAACTGCCCAGCTGAGCCCTTCCCCAAAATCATGACTCATAAAATTACCAACAAAATTAAGGGGTTGCTTTAAGTAAGTTTGGAGTGGCAGCAAGAGTAACCAGAACACCAACTATCTAGGGGAACGTCTCCATAATCAAGCTATCTTGTTTGGGTATGTTTAAGCCTCCACATTAAAATAAGTAAAAGCAAACCACGTACAAAACAAGTACTTTAAAACTCAGAAAGAGTTAAGATAATTTGCAAGTAAGTTTACAGAAAGGGACATAACGTGGTGGTTGAAGTCAGTGAACAGATGAGACTGTGAAAAAGAGCAGGACTGAGACAGAACATTCCTGGGGAAGAGTGGTTTCTTTCCACTAAGTGGGAAATTCCTCAAGTAGAAGCAAGGTTCTTGGTTAAGTAAATGGAATGTTCCGTGATAAAGATGACTTTGCTACCCCAAATCCACTTACCCCACCCCAAATGTTTGTGTTTTAATTTTGTATTTGTTTTTATTTTTCCGGCACAAGCACACAGTGGAGTCTAGTTTGGAAGGTGTGGGAAGGCTCTGGAAGGCACATTCAGAGGGTGTGTCTGTGGTATGAGGGCAGGAGACGATCCACGAGTCAGCAGAAAGGGACAGTGAAAGGAGTAAAGACATTTGGTCAAACTTACCCGTTGTTTATCTTGACCTCCACATTCCCAAATACAGAACCAGCCAGTGTTCCATAGGCTGGCAGGAAAAGCCATGGCTGCCTCTATGTCTCAGGTGCTCACGTGTTTGGAGCCTCTTCATGGTGCCAAGAGAACGGTTTAGTACAAGACTTAGCCTTGACAAAGGTGAGTAGAAGAGGTGCGCTCAGACAGGATACCACGTTTTATTTAAGTTCTTTTTTATTTTCCTCCACACTGGCAAAAGTTCCGAGGGAGCTTAAAGTTTTGTAAACATTTTAACTATCCCTCTTCCCCACCCCCCACTTTTGAATTTACAAAGCAAAGGAGAGCAGGAGTCCCAACTTTTAATGGTTCCCCATCTCCTCATGCTATTTGATCCAAAAACTATATACAAGTTTGTAGCAGTCTCTGTATAGTTATTGTACATGTTTGGGAGGGAGGGTGGGAGGGAGGCAAGAAGGGATAGGGAGAATGGTGATCCAAAGAATAAAAATAGAAACCAAATATAATCAGCCAAAACCAAAATGCTCTCAGAGCAACTCCAGCCTTCTTCAGGCAATGATGACAGAGAGAGAAGGTGCTCTACCAGGAGCCACCCGGACCACAGCACTTCTCACACAGGGACGGATGGTCCAATGGCTCCAGACCAAAGTGTGATTGGCAATTCCAGAGTGATGTTCTGCAGGGGGCTGGGAGAGGCAGGAAGAGTACTGGTTTATAAATAGGACTTGAATACACGTATAACTGAAGTGAAGGGGTATTAGGAGGCCATGATCAGAAGCCGGAAGCAGGCTTCTCCTCTCCCACTCTCTCCCATCCCCTCCATCCCACTGCATTCTCCTGTGTAGTGGTTTCCATGGATGAAGGTCTTAAAGATGGTTAGGTTTTGTATGCTTTCTTTTCAGAAAAGGCAAGCAACTTGCCATTCCAGAATCTTTAAACAAAACCTTTTGGGGCCACAGCAAGACACACACGTAATGCTCTGAGGAACCAGATGAAATTCCGGGCTTTTATCAGAAGCAAAAGTTTATCCCTATCCAAAATGAAATTATACAAATTCATACATATGGTAAAGATCCTAGCTGCCTCTTAAACGAGACAAATTTTCAGCAGAAAGGCCCAAAACAAACTGGTCCTAGTCCTCTGAAGTAAAAATATTTATGGGAAAAATCAGTTTTTGTAAGAAAGGAAAAATTAAGAATAAGTCCTTCTCCCAGGCCATAGGGTTTCCTCTGTCCAATCAGGTTGGAGAATGCCAAGGGAGAAGTCAGCTTGCTTGGAAGTCACTATCTAATGAAGAAAAACATGAATCCTTTCTCCAAAAGGATGCTCAGAAAGAACAGGCGAGGGGTGTGCAACATCAAACCAATCCAATCTAAACTCCACCCCACTCAGGGCCTCATTGATGCAATCCCAAAGTTAGCAGTGGCAATGCAACCTTCAGACTGGGGGCGCTCTGTCTTGTCAGACACTCAAGTCACAGTCCGTGGCATGGTGTTGCTGGTCAATGTCTGTTACCATTAACTCTCTTCATGACTGCACCAGTTAGACCCCTTGCCCTTACGGGGGGTTAAAAAGAAGAAGAAAAAGAATATAGAAAGGAAAAAGGTGACATAAGAAAGTAAATAGCTATTGGCAGATCCCAACACACTTTCTGGGACACAGTAGATGAAATCACGGCACAGTAAACAGGTGCTGCCCAAAATCAGCCTTGTTGGGGAGTAATCCCAACTGCCACCCCCAAGACACAGGGTCCGGTCCACTTATCTACAGTCTGAGATGCTCACCAACAAAAACAGTTTAAAGAATCTTGGACACAAAGGGCTAGAAGAAAAAGCCTGAGATGATCGGTTCTGTGATTTGTTGCAGAGTGATATAGAGTAAATGGTGAGTAAGTGTTGTGTCCAAAGGTGGAGAATCCATGGTCAGCAGAGAGGAGAAGGAAGGCCAGTCCACTGGCAGGTGCTCAGTAGTCATCCAAAGTCTCGATTTCACCCATATTGAGTCGCTCTGATGAAGCATTGACTGAAAACCCTGCCGGAAAAAATTGGCAATGAGTGACCACATCCAGACAACCACGGGGCTCAAATTCCAGGCAGTGGGCTGGGATAGAAGTCTCTCCTGCTTTAGCCATACAGATACTAAAGGAAGGAAGAAGAAGGAAGGATAAAGGTCAGAGAGTGGTGTTCTGCTCTTCTAATGAGAGATTCTTCGTTTTTATGTATTTCTTAGGGTTCTGGTATAATTAAGTAGGGAGGGGAAAAAAAGAATTCCAAACGAGTGCGTTAGGGATTCCTGAGAAGAATCTGGGCTGTGAGCACATGTTAAAGCCAACTGAGGCTGGCCAGTGGGGAAAGTTCATTCGGGAGGTGAATCTTAACAGAGGTGGGGGCAGGGGAAGGACAGGAATAACACATACCAAGCACTTTATAACTACCTGACCATATGACTGTGAAATCTAAGTGGGAGTAATACTACTTCAGTCCCACTAACTACTGGGAATACATTTTTCCCCCCTCATTGGGTCAAAAACCTTTTCAAAGTTTTGGCTTTTGCTATTCGAGGGTAGGAGGCTTCAGGGAAGATCCACTACCAGATCCTTATAGCCCTCAGATGTTTTGTCACAGGGTAGACAGCACAAAAAGATTAAAGTACTTTGTTCAACTCAACCTATTACAGGTAGGCTTGCAAAGGAAAGGATTTCAGTTAGCCATATTGATTAACCAAAATGGAATCTGGTTTAGAGAAAGCAGTATAAGCACCACCACTGAAGGCAAGAACAGTAATCACAAACACTACTAAAGTTGAAAACCTAATCCCATCAGCCACATGTATGTAATTTTTCTATAACTCCATAATCAAAGATTGATAAAAAGCATTAACAGGGCTTCCTTGGAATGAATGACTCCCAAAGAGCTTTCAGTTCATCCACTGTAAATGAAATCTCAAACTGTTTCAGCTGCTATTTGAATATCAAAAAGTAAACAGGCAATGCTCTCCTATCTAAAAGCAGTTAATATTACTTGTGTTCTGCCCCCTCCTTTTTGCTCTTTAAATGTTCAAGTTTTCAAACAAAGACACATTTTAAATGTACCAATAATAAAATCCTATATAATAAAAATAGCTTATTTATATTATATTCTTGACTCAAAATATCATGATTTGAAAACATAAACGTGACTATTAACCAAGGAAGCTATGGTACAAGCTGCTTAGCAGGCCTAAGACTAGGAGAGGCCAGGGCTCCTAACCCCAGCCTCAGCTCTACCCATAAACAACATTGCCACAACCCACAAGACCTTTTCCCTTGAAAATAATGAAAGGCTTAGTATCCCTATTTGGAAATAACAGTTTAATTAGGTAAGTATTAAAACTTAAAAACCAAACAGCCTATGAAATGAGCTATTACTCTATTCTGAAGCAAGGTTTTGACTTCACATGTATCTCAGGAACAGATGAACTGTGATAAAAACGAGCTACATGTGATAAAAGCAGAAATGTAATAAAAACACAAACGGGGCGCCTAGGTGGCTCAGTTGGTTAAGAATCTGCCTTCCGCTCAGGTCATGATCTCAGGGTCCTGGGATGGAGCCCCGCATGGGACTCCCTGCTCAGCAGAGGGTCTGCTTCTCTCTGTCCCTCTCCCTCTGCCCCTCCCCCCTGCTTGTGCCCTCTCAAATAAATTTAAAAAAAAACTTAAAAATACACAAACAAACTTAAATTTTAATCATGCAAAGACAGGAAAAAAGCAGCAGCCTGGGCCCCCCCGCCAAAAAAAGTTACTTGTTCATGACGACAGTATGTTGCTTACTGGGCTAAGCTTTTAGCAGACACAGTCTCACTGACCGGTCATAAAAGCATGTCTACTCCACATCTGACAGACAGGAAAGCTCTGGGATCCACGAAGTACAAGGCAATACAAAGGAGGATTTAAGCCCACTTTGCCTGGCTCTAAACACTACATTCTGTTAGGATCAGAACTGACTACGTCTCACTCGCATGATTTCTTAAGGTCTGAGGGGCTGTAAAGTATGACAGGAGGAAAATGCCATTGTGTGTGGACTATTTATCATATCCAAGTAATGGACGCTGGTTCACACTGGAATCTGGTAGCTCTAAAAACTACAGAGAAGACACAATGGAGGTGATGGATCATTAAAATGAGGCTGGGCCTCTCTGATGGTCTGTTTTAAAAGCAAAGTTCTCTTTCGATCAGTGACTACTTTCTCAATGGATGCTTTCAGATCAAATTAGAACTGTCTCATTCTATGGTTGGCAAACTGTGACTGGTGGACATTTATTAATTTTTCCTCAATCTGTAAATCAATTAAAAATAGTAATAGGTAGAAATGAGTAGGCAAGGGGCAGAAATTAGTAATTATCAGAGAGAGATCTAGTTGAGCAGAAATTTTCATAAAAAGGTCCAAGCCTAGGGCGCCTGGGTGGCTCAGTTGGTTAAGCGACTGCCTTCGGCTCAGGTCATGATCCTGGAGTCCAGGATCAAGTCCCGCATCGGGCTCCCTGCTCAGCGGGGAGTCTGCTTCTCCCTCTGACCCTTCCCTCCCCATGTGCTCTCTCTCTCTTTCTCTCAAATAAATAAAATCTTTAAAAAAAAAAAAAAACGGTCCAAGCCTACACAAGTGAGTTTTCTCAATATTCTGTTGAACTTTTACTTCCCTTTCTCTTATATATATATATTTTTTCTGTTCCTTCAACATATATACATTCCTTAAACTCTATTCCTTAAAAAACCTCTCATTCCCCTGAAGAGTGTTTTAAAAGAAAGTCCCTTTCTTTCTGGTGTCTGTAATAGGGATGGAGTCAGATTGAATATTCAGCTCACAGAGCTTTACACCTCATTTTCAGAGGAACCTTTTCCCTGCAGCCTACCCTTTCAGTGCCACAGCTTAAGAGCAACAAGGAGCTTCTTGGCTAGAACCCACACCCAGAATTTCAGGGACACTTGTAAATCTATATTTACCCACTTCTGTCAAAACTGGATAAAATGTTAGGCTGGTTCCATCTACTCTTAACATAAATTTCTAAGACAGGCAAAATAAATAAATAAATAAATTACAATTCTGAGGCAGAAGAAAACAGAATTTCACCAGATCTCTCTCTGTTCCCAAGCCAGCTTTCAGGCCCCAGTTCCAAGGGGCAATCCTCAACGTTAGGTTTCTGTTACTGACATTTTGTTTTCTCCAGAGTAGGAAACCTATGAGAGAAGGCAGGGACCCTATGGAGGGCAGGGTAGGATGGCAATCCCCCTCCTGCTGTGCTCTCTTCTCTTTCACAAGGGCATCTCCACTTGAAGTCTCATAGGCATTTCACACTGGACCCACCCAACATACTTCAACTCCGTATCATTACCCCATAAGCCTGCTCCATCTTCCAGGGCTCATCCTTTCAGCAAGTGGCAACACTACCCATCCTGCTGCCCAAACCCTTCCATTCCTCTTGTCTTGCCAATTCAGTCCCCTAAGTTTCTAAAACCCATCTAATTCCTCCCCATCTCTAATACCAAAACCCTATTCTCCAGGCCACCAGGATCTTTCACCTGGTCTACATTGCAGCCTCCTAACCACTCTGCCTCCTGCCTGGGCCAACATCCCAACCTGCCATCTTTGCCAATATAATCATTCTACTCCAGACAGCATGGTTTTTAATACTCTACATTCATAAACAGAAAATCATTTTAATTTCATCATTGTCTGTGAGGCTGTTGGGCCAATTTAAGAAACTCAAACAGCCTGCATCTGCTTTGCCTAGACTGTTTATTATTCCAGAAACACCACTGTCTGTCCTTCCCGCCAGTCTTTCAAAGCCCCAATTCTGTTGTCACCATTTCCATGAAGCTGTCTTGTGTGAAGACTCTGGTTCTCAACGCTAGACGAGAATAGCTGTGGCTAACAGAAGAGTGGAAAGAAAACAGGCCTTCTCTGAAATCCCAGCCCCACTGCTGAACAGCTGGGTGACTTTGGAAAATGTTCTAAACCCTCAGGGCCTTGGTTTACTCATTGGTAAACTAGAACATGATCTCATAATGCAGAGTGACTCTGAAAATCACAGGTATATATATATACACATATGTAATGGGTTATCAACAAATATTAGTTGTTTGAAAACCTGATTGGATTTATGGTCAGCTTCTATACAAATCAGCATTTAAATTTTTACAACTTTTCCTTTTCTCCATTAGCATTATTTTCCAACTAAACTGAAAGGCCTTCTAGGGAAATTCATATTATATATGAAATAAGGCTTCAAAGTTTAAAGCACCACACAGTATAAGTAATTACTTTTCTTGTTCCCTATAGCAATGAGGCATCGCTCTTGTACTGATGGGCCCAGTAAATATTACCTATTTCAAAGTGGTTTAAAAAATTAATTTTATATAAGAAATATTTCCCTTTATGAAAAACATTCCACGAGGAGACTCACATATAATACTGCTATAACCTGCACACCTCCAACAGCCACCTGAGACTTTAGGCTTTGCTCACCTAATAAACTGGGATCTGCTCGGACCATCTTCTGCTTTTTCTTCTTCTTGCCACTTTGTACGGCCTCAAAATTGGATTGTTGGTTGTTGCTTTGATTGGTCTGAAATACTGAATGGAGTGCACTATGGTTCATTCCCCACACAGAGTCCTGTGGGATAAGATGTCACAACTGAGGTTACACAGTGGATGCAAGTGTGGCCCACTCTAAGAAAATGGTTGATTGGCCCTCACTTTATCAAGTATAAGATTAAAAACAGAAGTCTTATCATGGATTCTGGTAATAATGAAACCAAGGGGAGTCCACTGAGCCACCCTTTCCCTTCATTTAGAGTCAGACACCCCACTTAAGCGCTGGGCCTCCAAAAGGCCCAACCTGGTTGCTCCAGGTTTTCGTCCCATTGTGACAGCACAGCTGTCGAAACCTCTCTGGTATACACGGAGTCCGTGACATCCACTAGGAGATTAAATATACTGCAAATAATCACAACAGACCTCTGTACTCCAGCATAAGGTTCCTGTCTCTGAGCCCTAGAACAGGACAGCCTGCACACGAGCTGGCAGCACGTTACCAAACAAAACTAGCATCATGTGCTTTATTCCTATGGGCAATCCTAGAAGAAATCTGGTCCCCAAATATCCATACACTTGCTACCAACTGGTTCAACTATGAAACAGTCTACCAGCCATTCACACTTACCTGTTGCTCTTATTAGAGCAATTCATTTTAAACTGGGATCAGATTCAATGAGCTAGTTGCAGGCACAGGTAGTGGCAGTGTGAGGAGGAGGAGTGGAGAAAGCACTGTGGAAGGACAAGCCTGGCTGCAGGCACATGCGCACGCATAGTGGGCCCCAACTTCCAATTTCAGCACACAGGGGCAGCTATTTCACAAACGTAAAAACTTTCTGTATTGCTCTACGATGTCTTCCCTTCTGATTATTTTTCCTAGTGCTGTTTATATTGACATTTTTCACTTAATCCCTGTTAGCCCATCTACTCAAATGAATTTTATTTATTTTTTTTAAAGATTTTGTTTATTTATTTGACAGAGACACAGCGAGAGAGAGAACACAAGCGGGGGGGGTGGGAGAGGGAGAAGCAGGCTTCCCGCGGAGCAGGGAGCCCGATGCGGGGCTCGATCCCAGGACCCCGGGATCATGACCTGAGCCGAAGGCAGACGCTTAACGACTGAGTCACCCAAGTGCCCCAAATGGATTTTAAATGCCATGTACTTCACTATATCTTTTATATCCCCAGAAATGACCGATATAACAAACATTATCTCTAGCAGAATTATAGAATTAAAGGATATGAATATTCTTCAGCTCTTCATGAGCTTTGCCACCTCATCTGTCAGAAAACTTGTACAACTGATCCTCATTATTCACAGATTCCATATTTGCAAATTCACTTACTGGCTGTAATTTATTTGTTAACCCCAAAATCAAAACTTGCAGTGCTTTTATGGTTTTCCTGAACACGCAAATGTCCAGAGCAGTGAAAAATCTGAGTTGCCTGAGGAACACATTCCCAGTTGAGGTGGAACAGGGCAGTATTCTGCCCTCTTGTTTCGGTTCTCATATAGTAAACGAGCATCTTTTTCAGTCTCCATAGTGTACTGATGTTCACATTTTATGCTTGTTAGTGCTGTCACTGTTTAAAATGGCCCCCAAGAGGAGCACCTGGGTGGCTCAGTCAGTTATAAGCATCTGTCTTCAGCTCAGGTCATGATCCTAGGGTCCTGAGATCAAGCCCCAGGTTGGGCTCCCTGCTCAGCAGGGAGTCTGCTTCTCCCTCTCCTTCTGCCTCTGCCCCCGCTCACTCTCTCTCTCTCGTGTGTACACTCTCTCTAATAAATAAACAAAATCTAAAAAATAAAATAAAACAAAATGGCCCCCAAGTATTAAGTACTGTCTGGTGTTCCAAAAAGGCTGTGACATGCCTTATGGAGAAAATGATGAGCTTCACTCAGGCGTCAGTTCTAGTGCTGCTGGCCATGAGTTCAATGTTAAGGAATCAACAATATATTAAATAAGGCATCTTAAACAGAAACACACATAAAACAAAATAACATATTGACCAGCTGACAAAAATGTTGTGATCAGAGTTTCCAAAAATCTAACTGGATGTTTTCCCTGGACCAACAGTTCAGTATTCGCTAATTCAGCTTTAGCAGCGACTTTACAAAACATAACTACCACAAATAATGAGAACTGACTGTACCTTTTACATCCCCATCAACAACATTTGACATGTCTGGCATGCTATGGTATTATCAATAATGGGTACAGTGCATCCTGAGCACTGGAGATTTAACATTTGTAGGTTTTAACTATCCAAAAAAACGTATGGGTCTGTGACAAGTTGGAATTTGCAATTTGAAGCACATATACGAACCAAGGAAAATGCAACTAGTATGCCTTAACAGAGAATGATTTCATTTGCTATTTGGGAAATTCGCAGAAGTCTCTGGACATATCATTTGAAATCTACCACATTTTAAGAAGCTATGGTCATCTGATGTATAAAAACAGTATCTTTTAATTTTCATTTCTCTGGCTGCTCAGTACTTCAAGGTATTACTACTCACTCGCAGGGCTACAGCGCCAACGCCACTGCCTCGTACCTGCTGCTGCTGCTGCTGCCGCTGGGTGGCTTTCTGTTTGGCGCGGCGCTCGAGGAACTGCTTCGCAAACTCCTTGGCCTCAGAGGTATCTCCTAAATAGGCCCTAATATAATCATGGACTTCATAAGGAGATTCTACTTCTTTCAGGAAAGAAACAAAAGTGGGAACTGCAACATGAGAGGGGAGAAGACATGAAGAGTAACAATGAAATATCACATGCAAAGACTCAGCTTCAGTTTTTATTATACTGTCACACCTACTGCCGACTCTAATGATGCAAACTTGAAAGGTATGCAGCTACTGTGTTAAATATTCTTTAACCTACTCTGCAGAGGACAGAAAAAAAAAAAGCCCACTGTCATTGCAATGCCCCAAATTATCTCAAATAGCACAGTCAAACAAAGACACATCACGCATGTTTAGTTTCACTAAATGTTATGTTGGTAAAAACTGCATGTTACGTTGACTAAAAACAACTGCTTGCCTACGACAGAAGTCATCTGGAAAGTCATTCTTTCTTTCTTTAAATTCAATCAATATTTATTAAGTGCTATGATGTGTGTCAGGCACCATGACAGATGCTAAAAATACAGCCGTACCCTCCGGGAACTTTCACTTTACTGAGATATCATATGTTTAGAGAGGGATTAAATGGAATATGCAAGTAGTGTGGTACAGCAGAAAAAGCACAAGTATCAGAGTTAGACAGACATGGGTTAAAATCCTGACTGTGAAATTTGCTCGCTGTGTGACCTTGATGAGTTATTTAACCAATCTGAGCCTCTGTTTCCTAATTTATAAAATGGGGATAATATCACCTACACTGTAGAGGTATCTTATGAAATTACCGCAAAAATTAAGTAACTGGAATAACCTATGCTAACTGCTAGAAAGTGCCTAGCACATGATAGGTGCTTAATGAATGGTAGCTGGCCATTATTTATTATTTATTATTTTCCCCCTGGCTCTTTCAGACTGTAAGATATTGTTACAATGCTGCAAAGGAATTCTTCCATTCCTTTACTATTCTGTTTTTATAAGATTCTTGGTTTTAGTTAAGACATTGGAAGTGGTAACTTCAAATCAGCCAATCAGTTACAGGAATCCAAATCTTCCACACCAAGCTGACTGGTCTCTGGTTCAAACATCTGGGGTCAGGGCAGGGACTCACTTCCATCTAAGGCAGAGAATTCTTTGTGATCAAGTAACAATTAGCAAGTTTTTCTTCAAATTGCACTGAAACCTTCTCCACTCACTGGTCCTAGTTTCACTGTGCACAAAATAAGTCTACTTGCTCTTCTGGCACATGATTCCCACCCCCACCCCCAAAGGCAGGAAGGGAAAGATCACCTCAGCCTTCTCTTGCCCAGGATGACCTTTGTCTCCACCATGAGTTACCTTTCTTTGGACTTGGCCTGGCTGGCAATGTCCCCCATAAAATGACCTATATGGAACTATGACCTCCTCTGTCCTGCACATTTATTAAGACAGCCTGAGATACCATTTACTTTTTGGCAACCACTGAGAACCTATTTGAGTACAGTATTACAGGACTTTTCTCACAAGTAGTACTTATAATACCGTTAAAGAGTCAAGTTCTTATGGTAGATATAGGATTGGATCTCCATTAGCTTTCACCTCCTGAGTTTTGGCCCATCATTCCAATCTGTCAACCTCTTTGTGGGTCCTGCTCTGCCATTCCACATGCTGGGTTTCCCTCCCCAATTCTTACCATCCAAGTTATTTGCCGTATTAAGGGCATGAAGCATCTGTTCACACCACTGGGTAAATCCATCTTGGGCTTTATTTACTCCCTGAAAGAGCTTCAGCAACTTTTCTTCTTCTTCTACTTTCTTATTCTGCCGGTTAGACACACCTACAGATTTACTAAAGCAAAACAATAGGGCGATATTATATTCCCAGAAACTGTTACTATATGATTATACTACAACACCATAAACAGATAATGTCTTGGCAACACTGGATGGCTGTCCAGTAATCCAATGCTTGGGTCCAAAAACGAATTAAAAAAAAAAAAAACTTCAAATATTTGGATTGGGGATGGGGGAACTTAATACCCTCTTACAAACTAGCCTCAGCTAATACATTCTCATTTGTGAAGATAGGGCTTCTTGCCAGAGAAATGATTCAATTCTTCCAATGTGCCCTTTGGTGAGTTTTTAAATTTTGCTAAGCCTCAGTTTACCCATCTGTAAAATGGTACTAATACTTCTCATAAGGAATCAAGATACTGTATGCAAAGGCCTGGCAAAGATGCTCAATAAGCTGACAGTTGTTTAGAGTCCTATTCTTAATACTTTAGACCGTCAAACAAGAAGAAACAATCTGACAACACTACCATTTATTAAGTAGTTACTATGTGCCAGGCACTTCACTAACCACTTCGTGTGCATTCAATCTGTCCAACTACACCCATGAAGTCATCGTTATTATCTTCATTTTACAGATGAGGGAACTGAGGCTCAAAGAGTTTCCCTCTTGCCCAAGGTCACACAGGTCACACAGCTAATAAGTGGCAGTGCTGGGAACTGAGTTCACATATTTATCATTAAAACCCATGCTCATTCATTAACACTGCATACTGAGGACAGAAAGACAAAGGTAAAAGTGTAACTAATCTGTCATAAAAATATACAGGTTTAAGGTCATTAGAGAGGTGTTTATAATACTGTAGTCTAGCTAACTTAAAAAAATATAAATTTAGAGAAAAATGCTAAGATCTAGAGAGGATCTTGGAGAAATGTTCAACAACAAAAATACACTATTCCTAATATTTATTAAGTGGTTACCATGTGACAGGCAATGGACTAAGTGCCCAGCAGTACAGAGAGCCCCTAGTAATAATACAGATGTGTTTCCATGGGGAAGAAAGCAATCACCAAACTACAATCTCCCATGCTTGGACACAGATGAAAATAAGCAAAAACTAAAGAACTATCTTTCCATGCCCACCCAGTACCCCACTCCCCACATGCCCCATCCCCCAACCCTCCAAGAAGCGTAGGTTTGATCATTTTGAGCCCTACCTGAGACTGGCGTTGTTTTTATTTTTATTTGTAGGATTCCTAGGTCCCACCTCTTTCACTGCATCATCCCAGAATCCCATGTTGGAGTTTTTAGTGTCAGCATTACTCCAGATACTACTGACTAGGTCAGATGCCCACTGGTTAGGCGGACCAGTATTTATAGAGCCCCAAACAGAATTCCCAATGCTGGTGTGCAGGTTGGAATGCTGTTAAAGAAGAAGAGACAAATGATGCGGTTAACAATACTAAAAAGAGAGTCCACCAAAGTCAGAAAAGAGAACTTCTAACACCAACCCATACAATGAGTGCTTAGGAAGAAGAACCCACCGTATTGTTCCGGGCTCTGTTTGGCTGCTGGTGCTGCTGCTGCTGCTGCTTCTGCATCTGCCTGGCTTCTTCCTGCTGTATCTCCAGGAGCGACTTGGCAGTGCCTGCGGGTTTGCTGACAGTCCCCCAGCCAGACAGCTTCTGCTGCTGCTGCTGCTGCTGCTGCTGGAGAGCTTTCATCAGTTCCCTCTGCTGGCGCCTCTGCTGTTGCACAACAGTAAGCTAGCTTAACATTCTGGTTTTCAAAAATACTAGTTACTACTGTCCGGTATGGTAAATGGAATGCAAATACGTAAGAGCTATATGAAGTTAAACACGCGAAAGGGTTAGCTACTTTGCTGCAAATAAAGATGTAAACTGCCAGAGGTACTAAGGAGAATAAAAAGATCAAATGCAGAATTACGTCTCAAAAATTAAGTAGTATTGTTGGTTAGGCACAGAAATGAAATACATATGAACTTCCTAAAGCCTTACCAAAATGACAGGAAAAAATATACTGTTATAAAGTATAAACCCATAAGGACAAAAAGAACAGAATAGATCCTAAAGGCTGAAAAGCAGAAAAATAACGGTACGCAAGGGAATAGACCCAGTAAGTTGAAATCTAAGTAAAGGAAGCTCAGAAATAGGCCAATTCATCTACAAAACTCAGTAATTAGAAGTGTGGGTAATAGAGGGAAAACTGCCTGAAAGTCTATAAAAAGTAGCAGGAAGGCCCCAGACTGGCTCCGTAACCTGATGCAGTTGGGATGCTATCTATTCCTCTCCCTAGCAGAAAACTGAACATTACTCTTTAGAGAGACTGAGCCAGATCGGTGATTACTGTGTGGGGAACGTGACCCCCCAGCACAAAAGAATACACCTATAGATACGAAGAGATGGGAGGACTCCCCCAACAGAACAGCTCTGCCAGAGATCATTACAGCGGAGCCCATCAAGGTGTTGGATATACAGAACCTCTAATCCTATATATGAACAAAGAGCTCAGGATCAACAAACATTTGACCTGAACTTCTATGATGAAAGCCAAAGACCAAATCAAAAAAATGAAATTCGATGGAAAAAGAAACAAGAGAAGGAAAAATGGGGACTAGCTTTAAAAAAAAATATTAGTAATTTTAGAGAGGTAAGACGTGAATTCAATGAAAGAGTAAGAGGCTATAAAATGAAACACTAGGAGAACAAACTAAAGACTCAGAGAAATTCCAAGTAAGATCACATACATTACAGTTCAAGAGAAGAATTAAAACATAAGATCGAGGAAATACTCCCATCAAAAAAGGTAAAAAGACAGAGATTAAAAACAGGAGAGAAAGTATGGAAAAATAAAAATCAGTCCAACAGGCAACATGCATATGGCAAGAATTTGAGAAAACAGAACAGCTGTGCAGCAAACTAAGACCATCCAGATTTGAACAGGTTAGGGGCTCATGCAAAGATTACCTCCAGGAAAAGAATGAAATACAATTAACTTAGGTTTCCCTACCTAAGAAATATCTACTGAGTAGCATTTTCTACCTCTTGAAGAGTATAGGAAAAACTTAACAGCTGAAAGAGAATTAATCAAATGAAAATACAGAGGTGATTATTCACTTTTTTTTTTTTTTTTAAGATTTTATTTATTGACAGACACAGCGAGAGAGGGAACACAAGCAGGGGGAATGGGAGAGGGAGAAGCAGGCTTCCCACCGAGCAGGGACCCTGACGTGGGGCTCAATCCCAGGACCCTGGGACCAGGACCTGAGCCGAAGGCAGATGCTTAACGACTGAGCTACCCAGGCGCCCCTCTTTTTTTTTTTAAGATTTTATTTATTAGAGAGAGAGCGAGCACAAGCAGGGGGGAGCAGCAGAGGGAGAAGGAGCAGACTCCCCGCTGAGCAGGGAGCCCAGCGCAGGGCTCTATCCCAGGACCCTGGGATCATGACCTGAGCTGAGGGCACACACTTAACCGACTGACCCACCCCGGCACCCAAGGTGATCATTCACTTCTGACAAAGATGAACAAGCCAAGACCTGGGATTCCAACTCTGATCATCACTAGTATTTTTTCATTCAGCGGAGACCAGAAATATTGGAACAGTTTCTAGTCTTGAAGGGAGTGGTTATACCCTGCTCTGCATCTACTTGTTGATAGATAACCTTTTAGAAAAGAAACGATTTCAGAGAAAGTGGTCTCTTTTTTTAGAGGGTGGGAAATAAGGTAATTAAGGTGAAGAAACAGTATCACCCATTGGTAAGGTCACGCATACTACACGGTGAACATGTACAGACAACTCCCCCTTCTCTTTGTGTAGCCATGGCCTTCAGTGAACCACACCACTCAGATCCAAAAATGAAAACTTGCATTCTCAAACAAACTGACTGCTCTGCCGCGAGTCATAGCCACATAACACACTTTCTGCAAGACTCTGCTACCCCATGCCACCTTTTCAGAGACCTTCCCAGATCACACTACCTGAAACTAGACAATCAATCACTACCACCAATTTTTATCCATCTCCCCTCAACCCAAGGGCAGGCTTCAGAGAATTTTGTCTGTCTTAGGACTCAGCCATATCCTCTGACTATAACTGAGCCGGTGTCAGCAAGTATGTGATGGATAGATGGACAGATGAATTAATATGGTACCTCAATGGCGTGCTGAACCAAACCATTTTACTTATTCATTTTCTTTTGTCAAGAACTGTATTCTTCCTTTTTCCCCCTTTATTTCACTCTTCTATATCCTTCTTATCCTAATGATAAGCTACAGGATATAGACTTACAAGCAAAAAGACTTTATTTCTGTCATATTTAAGTTTTTCTAGCTAGTCAGAAAACCCAATATCCTCAGAGGGAAAAAAAATGTATTCTGCATTCTAAAAGTCAAATTTACAAGAAGGGTATCTGCATAAAAACCATAAATCTGAAAAACCCATGTCCTTTTATTTATGAGCTACTTCCTCAAGAGCTTCAACAAAATGTTTAAGGTAAAGGAACATTCATGTTACCTAATCTTAATGTTATTCCTATTACAGGCTCAAGAGTTTAATAATGAACATCCAATTCAGACACACAGCAATTCTGACAATAACATGAGCTTTACTAACCACTCACCCATGATGCACACCAACTATTCTGGAAGACTGTTTGACGAGACCACTTTTACTTTTAAAATTTACCTCTTCTCGAAGCTGTCGTTCTCGTTCCTCTTCTAGTTTTTGGATTTCAGCCAATGACAGCGTTGCCTGGGACTGACACGCTGTTGTATTGGACTGCTGGCCCCACGTGGAAGAAGAGGGAAGCTAACAAAAAAGGAAGGCAGAAGAGTTTGTGAGGAAATGTACTCAGGAAACAGAGGCAATATTGCACATTTATGTATAGGCAGAATATTCATATTTCCTTCAACTCCTTTTACAACAATTCAAATTTCCTCCTACAATCCTTTTGCATTTTAGAATTCTCCCAGTTTGCTTTTTAAATTTTTTTTGTCACGAGAGGCACCTGGGTGGCTCAGTCAGTTAAGTGTCTGCCTTTGGCTCAGGTCATGATCCCAGGGTCCTGGGATTGAGCCCCACATCGGGCTCCCTGCTTAACAGGGAGTCTGCTTCTCCCTCTCCCTCCGCTCCTCCCACCCACTCATGCTCTCACTCTCTCTAATAAATAAAATCTTTAAAAAAAAAAATAGGATTTTTTAGGGCACCTAGGTGGCTCAGTCAGTTAAGCGTCTGCCTTTGGCTCAGATCATGATCCCAGGGTCCTGAGATCAAATCATGCATTGGGCTCCCTGCCCAGCGGGGAGTCTGCTTCTCCCTCTGCCCCTCCCCACTGCTTGTGCTTGCTCTCTCTCTCTCAAATAAATAAATCTTTTTTTATGAATAAATAAATTTTTTTTGGTCACTATCCCAAACCTAAGATTATTTTAGAACTTAAAATATACACAATACACTTTTATTTGATCCTACCATTTTGGGATTACAAATTTGTTACATCCGGCATTGACACATACAGCAATATACAGATATAAAGAGAAAGAAGTAAACAAAAGAATCATTAAATTCTTAATCTGAGGAGGCAATAAACATTATATGCTACTTTCTACTGAAAGGTTGAAGGACAAGATTTCTGAAGGGAAAGCCAAGGTGGGGAGCTAATGGAAGATGCTGAGCATAGTTCTTAATCAGTCTTTTATGAAAAAGAATCACTGTTAACCAGGCTGTAGCTTCTAGTCATGAGCACTGAGCTGTTTTTAATCAATAATTCTATTTTTCCTATCCTTTAAAATTACTGACTAAAACAGAGTATAAATATTTGGGTCCTGAATACTTTAATGTTCTCAAATCCCTGATTATTCTAAGGGAATCTCTTGGTCTTCTAGGCCAGAAAAAGATACACTTTAATTTTGAAATATCCAGTGGCTCTTAACAAACAAACAAAACTAACAAAAACCAAATCTAATAAGACTTGAAATATGTTTAATAAAAAAAATACGAACATGGATTGAACAAAATGCCCAAGAAGCCCAAAGAAGAATGGCTCTACAGCAGAAATCTCTTAAACCTAGAGCTAATCAGATAAGGGCACAGTTTAAACTGTCACTAATATTACCAAATAAGTACTGATATTATCTTCAGCACTACAGAACATCATCGATCCTTAACATTTGGGGGCTAATACAATAGAGAGTAGGTGCATGTCTCTCAAAATGCACCCCTGCTGTAATGGGGGAGAGGTGAGGAGGGAAGCTGAGAAAGACTGGGGACTAGGTAAGCAAAGTCGAGCATAAATGAACCCCTATTATCCACAGGAAATGACACACTGGAAGGCACTATCAAAATCAAATAAGGCAGGGGCACCTGGGTGGCTCAGTCGTTGAGTGTCTGCCTTCGGCTCAGGTCATGATCCCAGGGTCCTGGGATGGAGCCCCGCATCAGGCTCCCTGCTCAGTGGGAAGCCTGCTTCTCCCTCTCCCACTCCCCCTGCTTGTGTTCCTGCTCTTGCTATCTCTCTCTGGCAAATAAATTTTTTTAAAAATCTTAAAAAAAAAAAAATCAAGTAAGGCAGATCTCAAACCTGGCAGCATCATCTGGCAGGACCTGTAAAAATGCAGATGGGTTGGTCCCACACTCAATGAATCAGAAGATCCAAAGGTGAGGCCAGATAATTTGTATATTTTATCATTCTGATGCAGACATTCAGCCAGGAGCTCCCAATGTTGTCTAAAAGCCCAGCAGATGTGTCACCCTAGCCTACCCCAGGAAACAATCTGCAGTCCTCTTCAGAACCTCAGCCAGCAGCAGAAAGAGATGCACCTCCCCCCCCAAAAATGGCCCCTTCCCCTTTCAGGTACCTCTGAGATCCTTCCCACTGCTATGCCAAAATATACTTCACTGTCTTCTCCCCTCATGACTCACAGGTCTGCTCTTTGGAATAATGCAGAACAAATCTGTCTTCCTCACGTGACAGACAAATGTTTGCAGATAGCTATCATTTTCCTTAAGTCTTGTTTGAACATAGCAAACAATATCCCATTGTTCCATAAACACTGCCTCAGAACATTTTCCAATTCAACCAACATCCTGTACTGCCCAGAGAACTGCAGTTTATCAATCATACTTTTCAGAACAACTCACTCCCAAATCAGAAACAAATAGGGAGTTTGGCACATTCTGTATCCCCTGAATGCCTAATATCCTTCAGTGATTTAAGAAAATTTACTATTTTCTTCTGCCCTCATATTGCTACCGTATTTTCAGCACTATTTTTTATTTTGAAAAACAACTGTTGTACTTCTAGTATGGCAGCACGAGGTGCACTGTACACCCCCTCTCCCCAGCAAAACTGGTGAAAATTATTTTTCAAAAAATTATTTAGGGGCGCCTGGGTGGCTCAGATGGTTAAGCGTCTGCCTTCGGCTCGGGTCATGATCCCGGGGTCCTGGGATCAAGCCCCACATTGGGCTCCCTGCTCAGCGGGCAGTCTGCTTCTCCCCCTCCCTCTGCTTCTCCCCCTGCTCATGCTCTCTCTCTCTCTCTCTCTGTGTCTTGAATGAATAAATAAAAAAAAAAAATCTATAAAAAAATTATTTAGGGCGCCTGGGTGGCTCAGTTGGTTGGGCGACTGCCTTCGGCTTGGGTCATGATCCCAGAGTCCTGGGATCGAGTCCCGCATCAGGTTCCCGGCTCGGCGGGGAGACTGCTTCTCCCTCTGACCCTCTCCCCTCTCATGCTGTTTCTCTCTCTCTCTCAAATAAATAAATAAAATCTTTAAAAAAAATTCTTTAAAGCCTCTGGAAATGAACATAAGGGAATATAGCAATGAAGAAACATTTCTTCAAGACAACCTGCTAAAACTCCATAAGAACTGAGAGTCTGTGGTACTTGTACCAAGATCTACTCTCTTGGGGCGCCTGGGTGGCTCAGTCGGCTAAGCATCTGCCTTAGGCTCAGGTCATGATCCCAGCGTGCTGAGATGGAGCCCCACGTCAGGCTCCCTGCTAAGCAGCCTGCTTCTCCCTCTCCCTCCGCCTGCCTGTCTGCCTACTTAAGATCTCTGTCAAATAAATAAATAAAAATCTTAAAAAAAGATCTTCTCTCTCAATTCCCAGTTCAACCAGACCAAAACTCCACTCCAGATGACCGTAGCTAAGAACACAGGTCTCCCTCTCCCCAGCAGCTACCAGTCAGTGGGCTGGCTTCCCACAAAGAGCACAACATCAGCATTTCCCATCCAGGCCACAGCTAACTGTTGCAAAGACTAAGTTACAGGCAAGTAAGGCTGACAGATGGGGGCTCCCTTCTTATGCCTAGCCCCCAACTTGTGGGATGGAAACTACCCCGAGCACAGTACTACTGGGACTACTAGGGCCCTTAGTGCCACTGCCCTGGCTCAAAAGGAGAGGTAAGCCAAGAAAACCTGAGGCTACTGCCCCTTCCCCAAGGGCTCAATTCCTAAGCAGGAGTACCACTCAGAAAAGCAAACCACTGTTGCCAGAGCCAGAGCTGTGACTCAAGAGATTTTTGCCTTGGGATGGAAGTGAGGGAAACAGATTGGAGTATGGTCCCTAAAGGATCTGACTTTATTTGTAACAGTGTGTGGACAATGAGGAGTCCAAGCCAAAGGGCACTTTTAAAAAACAGCAGAGGCTGGGTGAAAGGCAATTAGGAGATTGGTAGATTCACTGGAGATACAGGTTAAACTGCAGGCCGCAACTTGGTCTCAGAGAACCAAGGAAAGAACTGAAAGAAGTTCTCCTAGGGTCAGAAACAATCCCAAAAACAGACCTCAGGAAGTATCTCTTCAAAGAAGCTTGAATTTGACTCTATCGGTCTGTGAAGCAATCTGTGCTCCAGGGCACTTCTGAGAACAGTAGAGCAAGTCAGGTAGCAATTAGTGGAGGTTAACAGCTACATGTAGAAAAAGATAATCAAAGACAGTCCTGCCAAAAACAGTGATCTGAGAGTGACTGTGGGCAAACCCAATGACGTACCTCGCAAAGGAGCAGAAGCAGCAGAGGCCTCCCTGTTAGGGAGGTAGGGAGAGAGGGGGACTCTACCGAATTAATCCAATCAGTCACAAAACAATGCTGGGGCGTGCACTACAATATGTTATCAAAAAATTCCAGTTTCCAACAAAATATTATGAAACATGTAAAGTAACAAGAAAGAATGGCCTATATACCAGGAAAAAAGTTGGCATCCACCTATGAGAGTGACCAGATGTCAGATTTAACAAAAACGTCCAAGTTTTATAAATATGTTCAGAGAACTAAATAAAACCATAATTAAAGTAGTAAAGGAAGGCATGATGACAATGTCACATCAAATAAAAAATATCAATAAAGAGACAGAGATTATTTTTAGACCAGAAGGAAATCCTGGAGTTTAAAAGCCCAATAACTAAAATGAAAAATCACGAGAGGAGCTCAATGTATATCTGGACTAGCCAAAGAAATTAATGAAACTTGCAGATCAACAGAGATTACACAATTCAAAAAACAGAGAGAAAGAATGAAGAGAAACAAAAAGAACCTTAGAGAAATGTGAAATACCACTGAGTGCACCGATATGCGCACACTGCAAGTACCAGAAGGAGAGGAGAGAAAGGAACAGAAAAAATATATGAAGAAACCAAGGCTGATATTTATTTAAAAACATTAATTTATACATCCAGGAAGCTTAACTATAATAAGATAAACACAGAGATCCACAGACATTACCATGATAAAAATGCTGAAAGCCAAAAAAGAGAAAATCTTGAAAGCAGCAAGAAGAAAAACAAATTGTCACTTACAAGGGAATCAGCATAAAATTAACAGCTGACTTCTCATCAGAAACAATGGAAGCCAGAAAAGAGTGGGATAAGATATCCAAAGTCCTCATAGAATGAAATGATCAACAAGGAATTCTATATCCACTAAAACTCTTTCAAAAATAAAGTTGAAATAAAGACATTCCCAGATAAATTCAGAGAATTTGTTGCTAGCAGACCTGCCTTACAAAAAATATTAATGAGAGTTCTTCAGGCTGAAAGCAAGTGACCCCAGAAAGTAATCCGAATCCAATAAAAAAACAAAGAAAATGCACAAAAACAAATGTGTGGTGTGTGTAGAGTGTGTGTGTGTGTGTGTGTGTGTGTGTGTGTGTGTGTGTGTGTAAATATAAAACTTGTGTGTGTGTCTAAATAAGTAGATAGGCCAGAAGACAGTTGGGTTTGTAACAGAAATCTAACATGTTTGTCAAAAACAGCACAAAGGAGGTGAGTGGGAAAGAAGCTGTATTGGGCTAAGTAAATGACTCCATATGGTAACATGAATTCACAGGTACAAATGAAGAAAAGAAGAGATGATAAATAAGGTTATTTAATAAATATATAGTGATTTAAATCATTAAAGAACTAAAATGCTGCAACAGGAAATATTAATGTAAAAAAAAGCAGCAGCAGTAAAGAAAGAATAGAGGAACAAAAAAGGCATAAAAAACAAAGTAAAATGGCAGACATAAATCCAATTATATCAATAATATCACTAAATGTAAAAGGATTAAAGAATCCAATCAAAAGGCAGTGATTATCAGACTGGATACAAAAATAAGATGCAACTATATTGTCTCAAAGAGACACTTCACATTCAAAGGTACAAACAGGTTGAAAGTGAAAGGATGGATAAAGATGTATCAGGCACACAGAAAAAACAAGAGAGTTGGAGTTTCTAAATCATTATCAGACAAAATATACTTTAAAACAAAAAAATGTTGGGGGCGCTTGGGTGACTCAGTTAAGTGGCAGCTGACTCTTCTTCTTAGCTCAGGTCTTGATCTCACGGTCGTTGAGTTCAAGCCCCATGTTGGGCTCACAGTGGGCATGGAGCCTACTTTAAAAAAATGTTATTAGACATAAGGAGAGACATTTAAGTATAATAACCAATCCAGCAGGAAGACAGAACAACTGTAAATATATATGTGCCATACAATAGAGCACGAAAATACATGAAGCAAGAAATGGCAAAAATTAAAGGAGATGTAGACAATTCAGTAGCTTGACAATATTTAGACAGTAATACTTAAAGACTTCATTGCTTTAATACTCCACTTTCAATAATGGACAAAACAATAAGGTAGAGATCAACAAGGATCTAGGTGACTTGAACAACACTATAAACTGGACCTAAAAGACATCTATATAGAACACTCTAGTCAATAACAGTAGAATATACATTCTTCTCAAAGAAACATGGAACATTCTCCAGAACAGACCTAAGGAAGGTAAAACGGGACATAAAACCAACTTCAATAATTCATTTAAAGGGAAAAATAGGGGCACCTGGCTGGCTTATTTGGTAGAGCATGTAACTCAAGCTCAGGGTCATGAGTTCAAGCCCTACACTGGGTGTGGAGCCTACTTAATACTAAAAAATAAAGTAAAAGAAAAGAAAAAAAATAATATAAAGTATGTTCTCTCTGATCACAATGAAATGAAAGTAACAAAGAAATTTTGGAAACTCACAAATAAGTGGAAATTAAACAAAACACTTCTATATAACCAGTGAGTCCAAGAACAAATCAAAACTTATGGGTGGCAGCTAAAGCAACACTTAAGAGGGAAATTTATAACTGCAAACGTCTATCCTGAGAAAGAACTCAAATCAATAGACTAACCTTCTACTTTAAGATACTAGAAAAAGAGAGCAAAGTAAACTTAAAGCAAGCAGAAAGAAATAATAAAATTAGAGAAGAAATTAATGAAACAGATAAAATAGAAAAAGATCAATAAAACCAAAACCTGGTTCTTTAAGATCAACAAAATTTACTTAGCTTGACTGTCCAAGAAAAAAAGAGAGAAGACTCAAATTACTACAATTAGGAAATAAAGGAGGACATCACTACTGATCTTACAGAAACAAAAAGGAATATAAAGGAATACTATAACCAACTGTTTGCCAATCAGATAACCTAGATGAAGACAGACTCCTATAAAAGAGACAAACTACCAAAAACTTACTCAAGAAGAAACAGACAAGCTAAATAGACCTTTAAGAAGACGCTGAGAATTCCACTCAAGACTGGCATCTGGTCAGTGGGAACCCACACGGTTTCAACATGTGTACTGAGAAGTGCTATTTCTGTTCAGGGCCCCTTCACCCCAGCCATGGCATGATGTTTGTCTGCAACAATTGCAAGGTACTCAGATTCTGTAAATCCAAGTCTCAGTAAAAACTTTAAAAAGAAGCGCAATCATTACAAGGTCAGATGGAGTAAAGCATTCCATATAGCAGCTTGTAAGAAGCTTACAGTGGATAATTCATTTGAATTTGAAAAACACAGAAATGAACCTGCCAAATATGAGTGAGAGCTACGGTATAAAACTACTGATGCAACGAAGAGAGTTGAAGAGATCAACCATAAACAAAAAGCTAAATTTATAATGAATAAATTAAAGAAAGATAAAGAATTACAGAAAGTTCAGGACATCAAAGAAATCAAGCAAAACATCATCTTATCCAGACCCCTTCTGCAGGCAAAGGAAAGCAGCTGGAAGAAAAAATGGTGCAGAAATCACAACAGCATGTGGACATGGAAGATATTTCTTAAAAAATCTCACTAACCATTTCTATTAAGTGATTTGAAAATCTCCTTAGGAGACTAAGAACTTCTAAATTATTAATTTTAAATAAGGTCACTCAAATGAAAGGTAATTAAAAATACATCTCCCCTACACTGCTATCTGCAAAACATTAGATATTATGGATGTTAGACTGCATCTCCACTGTTAAGCCTTCACTGTTACATTAATTTTTTTTAAAGATTTTATTTATTTATTTGAGAGAGCTAGAAAGCATGAATATGCACACATGGAGAGGGGCAGAGACGGAAGGAAAGGACAAGCAGACTGTGATGAGCACGGAGCCTGATGCGGGCAGATCCCGTAACTCTGAGATCATGACCTTAGCCAAAATCAGGAGTTTGATGCTCAACTGACTGAACAACCCAGGCACCCCCTATAGTTACATTTATGTTAAGTCATGCAAATTCTCTTTGTGAATACAGAAGTGAAGTGTGGACATAAAATGGTCCTGCCATCTGGATAATGGCACCAGGCAGTATTTATGTAAGAACTAATGATAAAAATTAATGGCTAGTGATCTGTAAAATAAATTTTCTTTGCAGTTAAAAAAAAAAAGTAAAGACACTGAATTAGTAGTCAAAAAACCATCCACAAAGAAAAGCCTAGATGGTTTAACCACTGAAGTCTACCAATCATTTAAAGAAGTAATACCACTTTGGGGCGCCTATGAGGTTCAGTCTGTTAAGCGTCTGCCTTCATGATCCCAAAGTCCCGTGTCAGGCTCCCTACTCAGCAGGGAGTCTGCTTCTCCCTCTCCCTCTGCAGCTCCTCCTGCTCGTGCTTTCACTCACTCTCTCTCTCTCTCCCCCAAATAAAATCTTAAAAAAACAAAAAAGAAGAAGAAATAATACCACTTCTTCACAAGCAAGTCCAAAATATAGAAGAGGAAACGTTTCCCAACTATTCTTCAACGCCAAGCATTACTGTGACACCAAATCAGACAAAGACATCACAAGAAAGAAAAAAATTACAAGAAAGACCAAAATCTCTTATGAATAGGAACACAAAAATCCTCACCAAATACCAGCAAAACAAGTCCAGCAACATATAAAAATAGAATTATATGCCAAGTAGGATTTAACCCAGGAATCCAACAGTGGTTCAACATCTGAAAATCAATTAATGTATTACACTATATTGATAGAAACAAAACAAAACAAAAAACTACACGATCATCTCAACAGACACAAAGTATCTGACAAAATCCAACACCCTTTCAGGATAAAAATGCTCAACAAAGAAGGAATAGAAGGAAACCTCCTCAGCCTGATGAAGGACATCTGCAAAAAAAAATCCACAAATAACATTAAATTTAATGGTGAAAGACTGATGAATGCTTCCTCCCCCAAGATCAGAAACAAAACAAAGATATTCAATTTGCTATTTCTATTCAACATTGTATTAGAGGTTCGAGCCAGGACAACTAGGGAGAAAATGAAATAAAAGATTGGAAAGGATGAGGTAAAACCATCTCTATTTGCAGATGACAAAATTTTGTGTACAGAAAATCCTAATGAATCCATTAAGAAATATTAATAAAGCAGTTCAGCAAGATTGCAGGATACAAGCTCAATATACAAATATCAATTGTAGGGGCGCCTGGGTGGCTCAGTCATTAAGCATCTGCCTTTGGCTCAGATCATGATCTCAGGGTCCTGGGATCAAGCCCCGCATCGGGCTCTCTGCTCCACGGGAAGCCTGCTTTTCCCTCTGCCACTCCACCTGCTTGTGTTCCCTCTCTCGCAGTATCTCTCTCTGTCAAACAAATAAATACAATCTTTAAAAAAAATGTATCAATTATGTATCTATATACTTGCAATGAACAATCTGAAAATGAAATTTTGAAAACTCCATTTACAAGAACATCAAAAAGAACAAAATACTTAATAAGTTTAACAGAAGTAACACAAAAGTTATACTCTAAAAACTGTAAAATACTGAAAGAAATTCAAGAAGATCTAAATAAAAATCATCCCATGTTTATGGATCAGAAGACTTAATATTGTTAAGGTGGCAAAGCTCCTCAAATTGATCTACAGAGTCAAGGCAATCTCTGTCAAACTCCCAGCTGGCTTCTTCGTGGAAATTGATAAGCTCATTCTACAATCCATATGGAACTGAAAGAGACCCAGAATAGCCAAACAATATGGAAAAAGAACAAAGTTGGAGGACTCACACTTTCTGATTTCAAAAGTTAAACAAAGCAATAAAATATCAAGATGGTGTGTTACTAGCATAATGACAGATGTATAGACCACTTGAATAGAATTCAGAGTCCAGAAATGAAACCACGTGTCCATGGTCAACTGATTTTCAACTAGAATGTCGAGGCCATTCAGCAGACAAAGAATAGTCTTTTCAACAAATGGTGTAAGACAACTGGATAGTTAGTCACAAGCAAAAGAATGGAAGTCAAACCCTTCCCTCATACAATTAACAAAAACTAACTCAAAATGGATCAAAGACCTAAACATAGCAGCTAAAATTACAAAAGTATTGGAAGAAAACATTGGAAGAAATCTTGATGACCTCAGATTTGGCAATAGTTTCTTAGATATGACATCAAAAGCTCAAACAACAAAAGAAAAAATTGAACTTCATAAAAATGAAAAACTTTATGTATCAAAGGACACCATCAAGGAAGTAAAAAGACAACTCAAATAACAGAAAAAATATTTTTAAATCATGTATCTGATAAGGGACTTATAATATCTAGAATATAAAAAGAACTCTTATAATTCAGTAAGATAAACCTAGATTAAAAGCAGGCAAAGGATTTGGATAGACATTTCTCCAAAGCTACATAAATGGCCAATAAACACATGAAAAGATACTCGACATCATTTGTCATCAGGGAAATGCAAACCAAAACCACAAGATAACATTTCACACCTACAAGGGTGGCTATAATCAAAACATCAGATAATAAGGATTAATGAAGATCTGGAGAAATTTGAATTCCCATATATTGCTGGTGGTAATGTAAAATGGTACAGCCACTTTGGAAAACAGTCTGGTAGTTTCTCAAACCATTAAACACATAGTTCTCATATGGCCCAGCAATTCCACTCCTAGTTTATACATATACATAAAAGCTTGTACATAAATATTTATCTATAACAGCAATACTCATAATAGCCAAAAGACAGAAACAGCTCAAATGTCCATCAACTGAGGAATGGATACACGAAAGCTGGCATGTCCATATAGTGCAATACCATTCAACCATAAAAAAGGAATAAAGTATAAGTGAACCTTGAAACCATTATGCTAATTCAAAGAAGACAGTCACAAAGCACCACATATCATATGACTGTATTTATGTGAAATGTCTAGAATAAGCAAATCTAGACAGAAAATAGATTAGGAGTTACTTTGGGCTGGGGAGAACAGGGGGTAGGGTGTGACAGCCAGAGGGTGCTTTGCAGGGCCTAGGGTGATACTGAAAATGTCAAAATCCACATGGTGACAGTTGCACATATCTGAATATACTGAAATTATTGAATTGTCTACTTTAAATGGTCCAATTGTATGGTATGTCAGTTCTATCTCAATAAAGCCCTCTTTAAAAAACTTTTTTCAGGGCACCTGGGTAGCTCAGTCGTTAAGCGTCTGCCTTCGGCTCAGGTCATGATCCCAGGGTCCTGGGATCGAGCCCCGCATCAGGCTCCCTGCTCAGCGGGAAGCCTGCTTCTCCCTCTCCCACTTCCCCTGCTTGTGTTCCCTCTCTCATTATATCTCTGTCAAATAAATAAATAAAATATTAAAAAAAAAAACAAAACTCCCCCCCACCCTGCCCCGGAGAACCTTTAGCAATTCCTCATAACCACCTCAAGTTCTTTATCTTCATTCAGAATGTTTATCTGTAAAATATCTCCACAGTCTTGTGGCACCTGGGTGGCTCAGTGATTAAGCGTCTGCCTTCAGCTCAGGTCATGATCCCAGGGTCCTGAGATCAAGCCCCACACTGGGCTCCCTGCTCAGCAGGGAGTCTGCTTCTCCCTTTGCCCCTTCCCCTCTGCTCGTGCTCTGTCTCTTGCTCTCTCTCTCAAATAAATAAAATCATTTAAAAAAAAAAATCTCCTACAGTCTTTATTGGAAGGTAACAGGTCAAAACCAGACACACAAAAGACAGCCAGAGAAGTTAGAGATCTGGAAGTTACTTGTGCCTTTGTCTTCCCCCTTTATCCCCATAATCTTATCAGTCACCACATTCTATGATGTGGCCTCTAAGAACAGTCTTCTGACAGCCTTTTCAGGGCCCTGGAGCCAAAGATACATGGGTTCTAACACATGGCTCTGCTCTGAACTCTCAGCTGGACCCAAAGCAAGCTAAAACTAAGCTCCTGAACATTTTTCCTCTTTGGTAGAACATAGGTATCCACACTTAAGCTTTTAACGATGGCTGTAAAGATGAAATGATGTAACATATGAAAAGCTGTGGGTCCAGTGCTTGACACAAAGCAAACACTCAATAATTACTGCTATCTTCAACTCCACCTTTCCAATCCTACTACCACCTTCCTCTCCTTCACCTGGACCACTCCCCACCAGCCCCTCACAAGCACTCTGCTCACCTCCAGTCCTGTTCCTTACAAGTCCATTTAGTTCTCAAAGTGATAAATATTTGCTCCTGCAATCGGACAATGCTATTTCCTAGATGAAAACACTTCAGTGCCCCACTCTGTTTTACACACCTTTAAGTCCTAATTCTTTAATAGAGTATATACAACCCATGGTGACACAGACCCTGCCCACACTTCTCTCAGACCTCACTCGCCAGCAGTAGTAACTCACTTTTTAAATTCCCCCAAACACACCACAGTGTTTCTGAACTTCATTCCTCCGCTTACACCATGTCTCCTCTCTCAAAAACCCCCTCCATTCTCCAAACCGCCTGTTTAGCTTTTTCTTGTTTTTCATTTTCCCTCCCTAATGACTCAGTTTAGAAGTTACCTTTTTCTAGGAAGCCTTTCCATACTTCCCATGTGGACAGTGTTCTCACATTTTAGAGCAAGCAGAAGAATGCCCTGGAGGCTTTGTTCAAACACAGATTACTGGGTCCCACCACCAAAAGGTTCTGATTTAGGAAGTCTGGGGTGGGACCTGAGAATCTGCATTCCTAACAAATTCCCATGTGCTCACACCCTGAGAACTGCCACCTCTCTCACTACACTCACCACTTTGTATTCACATTTCCTATTTATATGTCTTTCTCCCATGAGCTCCCTGAAGATAGGGGACACTAAACCATACTGCTAACCACAGATCACATGTAAAGTTCTAGGGACCCTGCCACAAAGCTTCCTAATTACTCCCATTCCATCACTAATGCCACGACTTTATGGTCACCAAAGGCTTACTACCTGGCAGCCACCCCAGCTCTGTCTTTGTCCCTCAGATCCAGTCACTAAGTCTTGCTGGCTGCTTGGCTTGCTCAGTCGGTAGAGCATGCGACTCTTCGTCTGGGTCGTGAGTTCAAGCCCCACACTGGGCATGGAGCTTACTGGGGCAGGGGGTGGGGGAAGTACTAACATTCAGTACTAAAGAAAGCACACTGCTTTACTGCTACTGCCCCAACAGCATCTACCTAAAACTACCAGGCAAGGAGCCCCTGCGGCTGTGCCGAGGCTCTACCTTCATCTGAGCCAGCTGCTGCTGCTGCTGCTGCTGCTGCAACCTGCGGAGAGCCTCCTGCTGCTGCTGCCTCTGGCGCAGCAGCTCCTTCTGCCGCTGGAGCTCCAGTTCCTTCCTCTTCCGCTCCTCTTCTTCGTGCCGGATTCGGGCTGCCTCCTCTTCCATCCGCAGCCGGTTCTCCTCTAATCGACGCTGGGCTTCTTCTTCTTCCCGGGCCCATTTTGCAGCCTCCTCTTCCTTCCCAGAAGAAAAAACAAAAGAATAAAATTTAATTGTGTTTTAAAAAAAAATCTGAATCACTTTAGAAGGTTTCTGTCAAAAAACTATACAAGTACCAGAGAAAACAGAAACTCTGTTTATGATGACAAAAGGCAGAGATAAGTTTTCTTTTAAAATATATTTACAGTAGCTACAAAGGCTTGGCCTGCTTACAGGATAAAATTTCAATTTATTTGCTAAATTCTCCATGAAAGGAATGTCACTTTAAGTATCAGTGGTAAGCACTGATCTCTCTTAAGAGATCACCACCAACTGCAGCAAAGGCTTCTGGAGACTGTTCCTATATTGAGGCAGAGCTAGCTTTCCAGGGTGCTGAACTTGAAAAGTTAACAAGACCTTGCAAGGACAGATTACCAGGAAAGCACCAACCAGTTCTGGAACCAGAGCAACCTTACAAGACCACTTAAATTCCATCCCTGATTCACACCCCTTGTGGCCCAGGAGTCCTTTGGAACATCTCTCCTCGAACCATTGTCCATCCCTCTACTACTCTGTCCTGTACCTTGGCTCATTGTCCTTCTGCTTTCCTTCTACAAAACCATTCCAGTGGGCCCTCTGGAACTCTCCTCACCCTCCTTCACAGAGTCTGCTTACTGTACCTACAATGCTGTGTTTTATTCAGATAGCCCATTCCCCTCCCTTCATTCTCCAGAACTCAGCAGGTATCAACCACTCTACGAGGACTTCCCTAGCCCTTAGGAGGTAGACTTCCCCTCTGCCATTTCATTTTGTCCAATTATACCTCGTCCTCTGTTTGCTCCTAGTCCACCCATGGCAACAACTATTTCCTATCCAAAACCCATTCCTTGGGCGCCAGGGTGGCTCAGTTGGTTAAGCAACTGCCTTCAGCTCAGGTCATGATCCTGGAGTCCCGGGATCGAGTCCCACATCAGGCTCCCTGCTCTGCGGGGAGTCTGCTTCTCCCTCTGACCCTCTTCCCTCTCGTGCTCTCTATCTCTCATTCTCTCTCTCTCAAATAAATAATAAAATAAAATCTTTTAAAAAATAAAAAAATAAAAAAATAAAAAAAACCCATTCCTTTCAGGCTTCTTCCTTGGGGACAGAGGCTCTGTCACCTCAGACATCTAAAATGCCAGATTTCACATTTTAAAAAGCTTCCAGGGACGCCTGGGTGGCTCAGTCAGTTAAGCGGCTGCCTTTGGCTCAGGTCACGATCCCAGTGCCCTGGGACTGAGTCCCGCATTGGGCTCCTTGCTCAGCAGGGAGCCTGCTTCTCTCTCTGCCTGCATCTCCCCCTGCTTGTACTCTTGCTCACTCTCTCTCGCCCACGCTCTCTCTAACAAATAAATTTTAAAATGTCTTAAAAAAAATAAATAAAAAGCTTCCAATGTAACTAGGGGCACCCATGTGACATGATTTAGGCCAAAGGAATGTCTGCTGGGAGGCTTCTAAGGAAGGTATTCCTCTGAAACAAAAGAAGCGTAAGAGAAGGAACATTCCCTTGCAGGCTGTACAAGGGCATGGTACCCAAACTCCTAATCATGAAGTGAAAAATCTGAAGTCAAAGTAAACCCACCAAGAAACACTAGAGCAGAATTTTGCAAAGGACCTGGATCCTTAATGATAGCACTGAGTTACTGCCTTATATCCTTGATATGGGATCTGTTGTTTAAACTATTTTTAAATGAATATTTTCATTTTGCACCTGAAAGCATCCTAACTGTGGCATTTATTTCTTGTACAATCATCAACAACACAGCCAGTGAGCTTCTTAAGGACAGAAACAATTTCTTTAAAACTTTCATACTCCACCAGGAAACAAGCACAATAACTGGCATATAGTACCTTAACTAAATATGTTAACTGTCAAATGAATAAGCCAAATGATGAACTGACATACAATCTACCCTTGAGGTCTATCTACCTCTAATAGTATTTAGGTTGCTCAAAGAGTTTCAATCAAGAACTTAGGCAAAAGCAGGTAATGTCCAGCTTGTGTCAATCTACATGTGTAAGTATGGACTGCCCACAGTGATTTCCTTCCAAAGAGCACAGTACGTGGGGAGAAGAGTAACATTTACAGTGGAAAAACCTGACAGGCACTGCTGCAGCCAAGTGACCAGGGTCTACACCAGCAGTCATTAGTCCTGTTGAAAATATGTATCCTTGATATAGTGTGATGAAAATGGCACTTTGCCTCTGTGTGATTTACTTTCCAAACCCCGTAAGTCCAGTTTAATTGTAAGAAAAACATCAGATGAGTTCCAATAGAGAGTTACCCTATAACATACGGACCATTATACCTTAAAACTGCCAAAGACCCTCAAAACAAGGAAAGCCTGAGAGACTGTCAAGCGAAGAAGCTAAGGAGACAACTAAATATAATATTTTGGATTTGGGATCTGGGAACAGAAAAAAAAACATGGGGGAAAAATTGAGGAAATGTGAAAACTATGGATTTTAGTTAATAATAATATATCAATAATGGTTTAATGTGACAAAGGTGCCATATTAATATAAGATAATAATAGAGAGAAAACCCTATTATCATCCAGATTTTTCTGAATATCTAATACTGCTCTAAAAATAAAGTCTACTAAAAAAAAAAATTCTAAGTTCTTAAACATTAAAAGGAAATGCTTTAGGGGTTCTGGCTGCCTGTAAGTGGCAGAATGACCTGGTTGGACTAGAATTAGATAGTGCCCATTGTTACACAGCCTATGAAAATACGAAGTAGCACTGAATAGTGCACTTCAGAAAAGTGAGAGTACCCTCAGGCAAAAGTGGTCAACTTGCAGATCTCTCATTTGGTTTTTTAAAGGGTAGGCCTTCTTTAGATTTCTCCCTGGTATCCTGGGGGTTTTTGGTTCTTTGATATTTTGTCCAGCTTCTGCAATTACCTTTGGGACAGTCATTACAAAAGTAGTAAGAGTCAGGTCTCTTCTAATAATTTTCAGTAAATAAGCTATCCTCCTATCCAAACACTTTCTAATCACAAATTCCTAGCTTCAAAGAAGCCATGAGAAGAGCAAACCATCTGTCACCTGCTTGCGTAACAACTCTTCCTGCTTCCGCCTTTCCTCCTCTTCTCTCCTCCTCTCTTCCAGTCTCCGAAGAGCTTCTTCTTGCTGTTGTCTTTCTTCCTCTTCTCGCTGTCGCCTTAATGCAATTTCTTGCTCCCTTTGGCGTCGCAGAGCTTCTTCCTAAATTAAAAAAAAAAAAGGTGTGTGTGTGAGAGAGAGAGAGAGAGAGAGAGAGAGAGAGAGAGAGAGAGAGAGAGACAGAAAGAAACAAACTCTGGATCTTGATTTGTATATCCCATTATAACCTGAAAAGAAACAGACTATGTGCTGCTAAGGCTCTGTCAACAGTAAATATAAAAAGAATATAACCAGGATCTAGAGTAAAAAGAGTTGGGAAGTAAACATATCACCAATTAAAATAATTTGTATTTAAAATAGTGGGGCACCTGGGTGTTCAGTCGGTTAAGTGTCTGACTCTTGATTTTGGCCCAGAGGTCATGATCTCAGGGTTGAGGGATCAAGCCCCATATCGGGCTCCACACTGGGTGTGGAGTCCACTTGAGATTTTCTCTCTCTCCCTCTTCCCCTCCCTGCTCCCTTTCTCTAAAAAAAAAATAATAATAGTAAATAATAATAAAGATTCTCCCTCTCCCTCTGCCCCTATCCCCACCACCCACCCATTAAAGCACACACACGCTCTATTCTCTAAAAAATAAACAAATAAAAATAAATAAAATAAAACAGCAGCAGTTAAATAGCACTACACTGAGAGTCCATCCTAGTTTCTACATTAGCTACTGCATTTACTAATTAACCCCAGAAAGGGCTACAGGAGGCCTGAGGCTTTGGCTTCTCTTTGGTACCATTAATCCTTATTTACCCACCCCCCCCAAATCAACAGAGAACCCAGAACATAGGTCAAATCAACATAGCAACCAAAAATGCCTGGTGTGGTAGAAATAAGCTCTCTAGTCAGAAGTACTGAGCAAAGTTGTGTATTCTAGAATGTGTTCTGAAGAACGAAATCCCCCATGTCAAGTACAAAGAAAAGGGTCTCTGTCGCCTGGGTGGTTCAGTCGGTTAAGCATCTGCCTTTGGCTCAGATCATGATCTTAGGGTCCTGGGATGGAGCCCCGCATCAGGCTCCCTGCTTGGAGGGGAGTCTGCTTCTCCCTCTCCCTCTGCCCCTCCCCACTGCTCGTGATCTCTCTTTCTCAAATAAATAAGTAAAATCTTAAAAAAGGGGAAGTGTCTCACTGTCAAAATTTAAGAAATACTGAGCAACACAGAAGTTAACTGATTTCTTTACTGCAATACTTCTTAGAGCCCTTACATGCTACTGCAGAGTGTAACCCTAAGAAATATTAGTAGTTCAAATCTAATCTCAGCAGGGACCCTTTTGTTTTCCACAGAGTACCTCTTGCGGCTAACAACGGGTATGAAATGTGAGATAAAGTGGACTTTGGGTCCATTACAGAGTGGATTGTTTCAAATGGGATTTGTAAAAATCCCAACAGAAAAATGGGTCCTGCACATGAACAGAGAATTCCCAAAAACGAAATATAAACAGCCAAAGTCCACAAAAACTGTTCATCATCACTGGTTATAAAGCAAAGACTCAGTTACTTCCGAAATCTAACTGAGAATATTCAAAGAAATCAACTCCGGTTATTTACCAGGACTGAAGCTACCCGCCAGGGGCTGCTACTGGGTCACAGATATTTCTTCTAAAGGAAGTGAATCTCCTAAGGCTCTAATCCCAATCCTGCTATTAACTCCCTCTCAACCTCAGAGGGACCATGTCCCAAGAACCATGAATGCGGTTCAGGGCTAATTCTGGGGTCCGTGTTCTCCGAGGTGTACCTGTTTCCTTCGGGCAAGCTCTTCTTCCTCCCGCCTCTTCCTTTCTTCCTCCTGCTGCCTCCGAAGGATTTCCTCCTGCTGTCTCCGCAGTTCTTCTTGCCTCTTCCGTTCCTCCTCCTCCCGTTTTGCCCTCATTTCCGCCTCTCTTCTCTCCTGCTCTAGCTGTGATTGCAAGAAAATACTCTTAAAAACCTGAAGCCAGGGGCGCCTGGGTGGCTCAGTCGTTAAGCGTCTGCCTTCGGCTCAGGTCATGATCCCCGCGTCCTGGGATCAAGCCCCGCATCAGGCTCCCTGCTCGGCGGGAAGCCTGCTTCTCCCTCTCCCACTCCCCCTGCTTGTGTTCCCTCTCTCGCAGCATCTCTGTCAAATAAATCAGTAAAATCTTAAAAAAAAGGAAGAAGAAAAAGAAACCTGTAGCCAAGCAGAGAAACACTCCAACATCACCAACCTGTACCATCAGGAGAAGCTGGAAGATGCAGACACTACACCATTCACAGTTGCTTGTACTGCGAGTGATGAAACCAGCTCTGCGAGAACTCAGCTCTGGTATGTCGCAGTAGGCAGAACAGTGTCACGCTCTCCTAAACTGAATGGGCTCTCCCCCGACATTTAGCTACCTCCTCACTCCACACTACCACATCCCATCTCCTAGACATGGGAGAAGGAGACCACCAGGAGAGTAACATCAGAATTCTCTTGGGGTGGCACTCTGCTCATCCCTACAAGGATTTTCTGATTCAAGATCTAACAGTGTGTCTACAACGTTTTAATAGCAATGTTGTAAAGCTGCTAGTGTGAAAAATCACAGACTTCTTTAAAATTTGAAGACCAACCACTTAACAAATTCTATCATTTATAATTCCTAGTTACTAGTCCAATCCAGCACCTCATCTCCTTTCTCACTGCTACACGTACAGTTTAGGCTTTCACTTTCTCATCCACATTTCTAAAAGTCCCTTACTTGGTTTCCCGGCATCCGTTTTGCTCACATTCCCCAGCACATCTTAAGTTCCACCAAAAAAATCATTCCTGGCTTACACATAACACCATCCTTCACCCTGAAATAAATTCTAACCCTCTACCAGGACATGTGTAAAGGGCCCTCATGACTGGCTTGCCTCATCTTAGCCTCCTCGCTCTTCACTTATCTCTCAGACACACAATGGCTCCAGGCCAGACCAAATTATTGAGCTGCTTCCTGAGCCAGTATGTTCTCATGCATTTCTGAGCCTTTACAGGAACTGTTTCCTTCAACTGGGTTAATCCTACTGTTCTTCAAGTGAAAATTAGTGCAGGTATTACTGTCCATCAACAGTGTCACCCAATTCCTGACACCCACCTCTCCAACTGGGTGAGAATAGCTAGCCCATGTGCTTTCCTGACTAACCTGTAACTCTAAGTGTTACGTGCCTGTGTGTCATTGCCCCCACCCACTTACACACACACACACACACACACACCCCCCAGACACAAAAGATTGCAAGTTCCTAACCCTCCCTCATCATCTATGTGTTCCCAGCACAAAGCACTACAGTACTAGTACACTCTAAAGAATTAGCTGAATTATGGTCTCTTGCTCATTTATGGAGACAGACCATGAACCCTTTCTGTGCACTATAAGGAGACTGTCGCTACCTCAGATGATAAGAATACATTAAGTATAAAATAGGAACAAGATTCTCCCAGAGGCATGAGAATTCAGAATCATTACAATGACACTAAGTGTTGATAAGACATCTCCAGCTGGAAAGTACTAAAAACCAAAATTCAAGATTCCCTGCTCCTCCAGAAGATGTGAATGGAACATGGGATCTAATGTTATGTTGAGCTTTTCAACCACATGTCTGGGGATAGTAAGAAATGTAAACTAAAACCGCTATAAAGATTCAATGTGGTGGTGGTGGGGGGGGCCTGGGTGGCTCAGTGAAGGGTCTGCCTCCTGCTCAGGTCATGATCCCAGGGTACTGGGATCGAGTCCCGCATCGGGCTCCCTGCTCCATGAGAAGGCTTTCACTTTCTCCCACTCCCCCTCCCCCTGCCTGTGTTCCCTCTCTCACTGTGTCTCTCTCTGTGAAATAAATAAATAAAATCTTCAAAAAAAAAAAAAAAGATTCAATGTAGGAACTCAAGCCACAGATCAAGGGTTTGATAAGCAATGCAGTGTATTATTTTCCTAGGTCTTAGAATTTATAACAAGTGTTTATACCATGAATAATGTAATTAAAGTATACATCTGATCATAATCATTAATGTGTCAACCAACCAACCAATTTTAAGTGATTTAATTTAAACTTGTTAATTTTCATTGTTTGAGGTCTTTTTTGGGAAAAGCGGGAACAGTAAGGATAGAACATGAATGTGCTTATACCAGCTAAGTAACAGTAAACTAATAGGAAAAAGCAGAGTTAGCCAGAGAGAGACATCGGTAAACAAATGCCTATGTCCTACAGATGGAAAGCATGCACTGCTATGGAAGAAGGAGTTTCAGACCTTTGCAGCTTTGGCCTTCTCCATTTGCTGAAGCTGTTCAAGGGCAGGTCCTGGAGTTGTGGTGTCAAGGGGAAGATCCCATACACTACCACCTTCCCAAACTATAAGACAATAAGGGGAAAAGTGAAGGTTATCAGAGCTTACATACATGATCACATATCCACAAGCATTAATGAAAAAGCTGTTTCCCTGTCCCTGAATAAGCTCCATCATACATATCTGTGCTGCTTTTAGGTAGACTAAACTGCCAATGGGCTCTGGTTTAAATCAATATCCTTCAACACATCTAGAAGGAAAGAAATTACCAGGCATTTGCTGGGAAACTAATTTCATCCTCAAAAAACCCTATAAGACGGGCACCTGGGTGGCTCAGTCGTTCGAGCATCCAACTCGAGCCCTGTGTCGCGTTCCACACTGGGCATGGAACCTGCTTAGGATTCCCTCTCCCCCTCTCCCGCTGCCCCTCCCCCACCCTCTGCTCTCCCTCTCTCTCTCTCTCTCAAAACAAACAAACCCTATGTTCATATCCCCCATCTTTACAGATGAATAAGCTACAGGTCAGGGGTAGTTTCATAACATTCCCAAGGACACACACCAAGCACGTGGCCATGACAGGATTTAAATCCCAGTGTATTAGATCCCAAAGCCCACAATATTTCCAGAAGCCATACAACCTCTTACTGCACGCCCAATAGAGAGTGGGGTCAAGAGAGGTATGTAACTGTGAAACTAGAGAGCACTAAGTAGTTGCATAATATTGTGAATGTATTAAATGCCACTGAATTGCTCATCTAAAAATGGTTAATGTTATGTTATATGAATTTTACTTCAAAGAGAAAGAAAGAGGTACAGTTGGAGCTGGGGAGGCCTCTGGAAAGGCTGGGAAGGTCTCACAAATGACAACAGGTCCTACTGACCTGCAAGGCAGCACAGAGTCAGATGCAGGAGTAAATAAATAGATAAAGGCTTCTGAGTCTGCTTTCCTACTGCCAGCACAAGGTTTGCTGATACCACTTTCCAGCATTCTCTACTCCCTACAGTATTTCTATACTATAAATTATTGGTTGTATAAAAAGAATGGACTATTTGGTATCATACCCAAAGAAAGACACTGTTTAATAAGGTACTTATAAATAGTCCCCCCAAAATTGGAGAATATTTTAACATCCGAACTATAAACGGCTACCAAGAAAAAATAAGGTACACAGAGCAGGGAAAGTTGATGAGGGATGATAATCAGTCCTTCTCCTGCTATAATCCCCAGGATCAGTGTTAGCAAGAGACTACCACCTGACAAGCTCAAGTGCTCTAAGAAAAACCCATCAATGCCTATGGTTCCTGAGAATTGTCAACACCAACTATAACCTCTTTTAAGGACTATCCATGGTTCAAACTACCTACCTCTGCAGGTATCAAACCTTAAAATCCATCAGTGTTCCACCAATATCAAGACTTTTTAAAAATCCCAGACCCAAATTTTCTAATTAGATGCAAAACGATCAGAGAATGAGGTAGGGTGTTCACTTTAAAGCAGGCTTTTTTCATCCCAAAACTTCTGGGTACCTATAGTGTTAAGCTATATATTAACCCTTCACTCAAAAGAACAGATGTTTTTACTTAAGCTTTTTTTTCTTTTTCCACTCTGGCTGGCAGAAGAGTCAAAAAACAATTCATAGGACTTTTCCACACTGGTTAGAGCAACATAAAGAGAGAGGCTGATTCAAATTCATGAAATTTATCTACTAAACACTTCTAGCAAATCCTTAACAGTATATTTTCAATAATATTTTCAATCCTTTGCTGGGGTCTATTAAAAAATGAGACTATTTGTTACTATTCAACATAAAACGGTTCAAAAACTGACACATTTTAAAAAAATTGAATTATAAAGTAAGAGTCTAAATCTTTGGAGCTACACTGAAGACCAAGCTCCAATTCTTACCTGTAGGCTGTGAGGCTGCTGGCTGAAGCTCCCAGATAGAACCAGTATCTGGCACCGACACAGACCTAGTTACTGAAGGAATGATGTTCTGATCAGATATTCTGCAAAAGGGAAATAAAAAAATCAACTTGTTCTTGTCATTTGCAAAAACAGATAGAGAGGAATTTCTACATTTCCAGGCTATTTGTCCAGAAAACTCCTTCATTGTTTTAACTAAACCATTACACTACCAAAATGTTTAGAGGAGGAACAAAGATAGAGGCCCAGTCATCAATACTTCTGAATCAAAGTATTAACAAATGTTGATTTCTAGATAATGCATATACCTATGGTCTTAAAAAACTCAGAATATGTCAATAAGAGTAAAAGAGGCAGCATGTTATAATGAAAAACCCATAGACCATAAGTCAAAAGGTCTTCATTTTAGTTCTATCTCTGAAGTTCTCTGTGTATTATGTCAACTGAGTTCTTTAGCCTTTCAGCGTATCAGTTTATCCATCTGTAAACTGGCACCTTACCGCCTAACGTGCCCACCTCACTCGCTGGGTTAGGACTGAAAAGAGAAATGTGGAAGGTTTTGGTTAAATCGGACAGTAAAGGTTTTAAGACAGTCACGGATACCTCTGAAGGAAGTACAGCAAGTACTGCCCTGAATGATAATCTGAAACTACAGAAATTTAAGACTTTTAGCATAATTTCCTTTTCCTCAGACTTATCTTAATGGCTTTTGGGTTCTGAAAAATTTTTACTCTGTGTGGCAGTGTATCTTTCTTGAGATCTCATGGGTGAAAAGGAGATTAAACATCTAGACTATAATTTTTTTTTGCTGGTTCTGTAAGAATACATTGCTTTCCCAATATTGTCATTATTCTGAGGTTCTGATTTGAAATTTATCCTCTATAAGTAAAAAGATCAAAAATGTTTTATTGCCAGCTTAATTACTATTTTTAAAAGCTATATTCTGGTTTTACACACAATACACACATATGTGTCCTGTGTGGGTATTTTGATACCAGAGTTCACACATTATACTAAAATTTCCTTTCTTCTCTTTAATACACACACACACACACACACACACACACACACACACACACACACACAGATACGACACATCATGGAATGACCACCTACCTCATTTTCAGAGCCTGGAACTGTTGGAGAAGAAGTGCCAACTGTTGCTGCTGCTGCGAAGACAGGGCTGCTTTCTGCTGCTGTGCCAAAACCTGTGCATATTGTTGTCTTCAAAAAATAAAATAAAGTGTAACCTGTCTATGCACATTTAGTACACTTTACTGAGATACTGAAAGACAAAGGTCAGTCCACCACCCCCCAAAAACATCATTAGAAATAGCTATCAAATAAATCTTAAAAATTCTTCATGATAAGGATAGTTACACAGAAAATTCTCCACTTCATTCTAAAAAGAACTGAACTTCTAGATAACATGCTCAAAGAGGACAGCAAAAAAAAATTTACAAAATGTCAAAAACTGTCAAACTCCCCAAAAATATCAGAAAGCAAGTGAAAAAGAGATTTGAATAGCTTCTTTCACACGAAGCACCTTTCGCAAAAATAAAATCACTTGTATAAAAATTCTCAAAATTTATGTTTCAGCTTGGAAAATTTTAGGTTAAGACTTTTTCTCACGGGGCGCCTGGGTGGCTCATTCGGTTAAGCGTCTGCCTTCGGCTCAGGTCATGATCCCAGGGTCCTGGGATCGAGCCCCGCATTGGGCTCCCTGCTCAGCGGGAAGCCTGCTTCTCCCTCTCCCACTCCCCCTGCTTGTGTTCCTGCTCTCGCTGTGTCTGTCAAATAAATAAATAAAATCTTGGGAAAAAAAAAAAAAGATTTCTCTTTCCCCAACTGGATGAGAGGTAGAAAAATTTTTTTCTGTAAAGAGCCAGACAGTAAATATTTTCAGCTTTGCAGGCCACATGCAATTATTCAATTCTGCCACTGCCGTGCAAAAGTAGCCGTAGACCACACACCAACAAAAGCGTGTCGCTGTATTCCTATAAAACCCTGCTCGTGACAACAGAGATCAAGCCGGTTTGCCAATCTTTGCACCAGATGACAGCAAATCTTACTACTTCTACCAAAGGGACACATAATCTAAGTGATTCTGCCATCATTCCACACCAATGCTAACAGTATAAATTTTTACTTCTTTCCTGCCCTCTCATCTATGTTTTTTCACTGTGGCATTCAAAGTTGAGCTATTTAGGAGGCATTTAATTCTTAAAATGCTTTTGTTTCTTGCTTTAGGAGCTAAAGAGTGAAATTCTAGTTATGTGTCATTTTCTGCAAATTTCTGGTATTTAAGAAGGTAAGACCAAACTCCAAATATATAGTGGTAACATGCCACTAGCTAGGTGACTGAAGTATCCTATAAACTTTTAGTTCTCTGCTGTAAAAGGTGAAACTTGGGAGATTTTATCTAAAGGCACTTAGGGATTCCTGGGAGGCTTAGTCGGTCGAGCATCAGACCCTTAGTTTCAGCTCAAGTCATGATCTTGGAGTCCTGGGATTAAGCCCCCCATCAGACTCTGCACTCAGGGGTGATTCTGTGTGTCCCTCTCCCTCTGCCCCTCCCCCTACTCTTGTGCACTCTCTCTCAAATAAACTCTTCAAAAAAATGTTTTTTAAATAAAGACACTTTGAATACTGCAGTGCACCCTACTGCGTTACTGCTCTTACTGTATTAAGAACTGCTGGTACTGAAGGTGCTGCATCTGGTACAAGGCCGTGAGCTCCTGCTGCCTGGTCAGTCGTTCCTGGTCCAACTCTCCCTAGGAGTGAAGGGGTAGGGGAAGAAACACCCTGAACAAATTGCAAAGAGCATAAAAGCCATTTACCACATATTATCTGAAAGCAAACTGAATCTCAGACCTTCACTTCCCACCTCCCCTTTATGCTCCAAAACACTCAACTATTACAAAAACTCTTAAAAAACTAAAGAATGCCATCTAGTGGAAAAAGGTGGTGTCTGCATTATAAGAGATTCCCTAGGGTGGGAAAGGGATCCTTGTTTCAGGGGCTGTTCTCTTCTCCTACCCTTGAAGTTAAATGTTGTACTGTACTCCAGAGTCACTACAAAAAATGTATTATTTCTCAGTGTTAAAAGTGGGTGGCTCAGTCGTTAAGCGTCTGCCTTCGGCTCAGGTCATGATCCCAGGGTCCTGGGATCGAGCCCCACATCGGGCTCCCTGCTCCGCGGGAAGCCTGCTTCTCCCTCTCCCACTCCCCCTGCTTGTGTTCCCTCTCTCCCTGTGTCTCTGTCAAATAAATAAATAAATAAAATCTTTATTTTAAAAAAAAAGTGATCTGTAAATCTGGAGATCATGCAGAAATTAAGAGAAACGGGACAAAGCTTTCAGAAAGGAGTAAAAATATCTGAAGTTAACGTTACAGTAGGAATTTGACAAGGGCCCATAACGAATATAGACAGCAGCGTAGAAGTATGTCTTGTTAAAGATGCTGAGAAGTTTTACATTAACAGAATATGAAAGAGCTTTGAAAATTATAACTTTCCACCCCCAAATTAGGTGTTTCTATTGCTATTAATGTATCATGAGTTAGAGGGGCGCCTGAGTGGCTCAGTCAGTTAAGTGTCTGCCTTTGGCTCAGGTCATGATCCCGGGGTCCTGGGATTGAGCCCCGCATCGGGCTCCCTGCTCAGTGGAGAGCCTGCTTCTCCCTCTCCCTCTGCCTCCGCCTGCCACTCTGCCTACTTGTGCTCTCACTCACTCTGTCAAATAAAAAAAAAATCTTAAAAATATGTACGTGTGTGTGTGTGTGTGTGTGTGTATGAGGTTAGAAAAAATAAATTTTAGTTTGTGTTTCAAGTAACATAGCTGGAATTTAAATTCTGAAAAGTTAAAATTGGGAAAAGAATGAAATGTGAAGTGGAAGATAACAGAAATAATAAAAGCATAAGGGTGACATAGATTAAGGCAAATCATTAGTGAATAGTCTGTATCTTTATCGTACATAGACTATGCTTTGGAACAAAACAATGGATATACAATTTCTTGGGGTGGAGATCATTTGAAATTCGGGGACATTTTTCTTTCCAATTAAATACTGGAGGATGGAAGCTACACTTGGTTAATCTAAAACTTCTACATTTCGGGTGCCTGCGTGGTTCAGTCCTTAAGCCTTCGGCTCAGGTCGTGACCCTGGAGTCCCGGGATCGAGTCCCACTTTGTGCTCCCTGCTCAGCAAGGAGTTTGCTTTTCTCTCTGACCCTCACCCCACTTGTGCTCTCTCTCAAATAAATAAATAAAATCTCAAAAAAAAAAAAAACCAACTACATTTCAAGGTACATTCATCATAAAGGTGAACTCTCTTCTTATCAGTGCCATTCAGGGCAACAGCAATAACAGCTGACAGAAGCAGAGCTTGCCATGGTTCTTCCCATAACTGAGGCTCAGCCCCTATAACTAGAAGTCAGGAAATGGGCTAGGACAAACATGACAAGCTCCAAGGGATGAACTTTCAGCTCTGAAACATGCACAATAACTCATCCCAATTTCAGAAAAGGGAAATAGAGCTCAAACTTGGTATATAAGTTAAATATTTATACAAGAAGACACAATTCATTTTTCTTTGGATTTATAACAGAAATGTCAGAAATAATTCCCCTCACTGAGGAATCATCACTGTTCTCCAAATTATAGGAGGTCTCAACCCACCAGTGGATTGTGACATCAATTGCTGGGTCAAGATCAACATTTATATCGAAAGGGAGGAAGGGAGGGAAGAAAATATGTGCATGGCACAAAATGCTTTGTGAAACTTGTTTCACAAATATACACATAGAGTTATGAATGTACAGAGTAATGATGTAAAACTCACTTATTTTACTACGGGCTGTGGCCAAACAAGTTTGATGCCCACTGTTCTTACCTATGAACCCCTATGACCATAAGAGAGTTTGTGTCCTATTTACCTTGATTGTATAAGAACCTACCACAAGGCCTAGCACAGGCCTTAACTATGCAGCTAATGAATAAATCAATGGTGATTGCTGCTGCAGTGACCCAGTGTTCACACTAAAGGTGTCTGGCTACGGCCACTTCTGACTATAGCAGCCACGCAACACTCCAACCTGGAGAAGGAAAAGTAAGGCATCCACCCATCCAAAGCCCTCCAAAAGGAACTCTATAGGGAGAAGCCCAGACGCAGCTGCAGAGGAGTAAGATTTCCCCTTCAAAGGTATCCCAGTGTCAGTGTACAAGGGAGGTTACATTATGATCCAATTTTTAGTTAAAATACCAGTAACTTATATTTAAAAAAAAGAAAAGAAAAAAGTATTCAATTCAAAATATTCCAAAGCACTAGAATTTTTTATTAGTAACATTTATTTGCTTTAAGGTAAACCTAAAATTTAGGAACTTCATGAGTCAGAAAACAAGAGGCAAAAAGAGGTAAGGGAAGGGGAGGAGAGGAGAATGTGCATCCTAATTAGAGGCAAAAAGGAACTCTAAAAAGTCAACTTAATTGAAGCACAGTAGATAAAGGTAAAAGCTCGAAGTGAGCTTAGAAAAATAAGGAGCCAGAACATGTAGGACCTGATAGGCAAAACAGGATAAGATGTTGTTTTTTATTCTATACCTGCTGAGAAGCTACTGAAGGATTTTGTTTCTTTAGAATTTGGGGGGGGGGGAGGTGGGGGGAGTGGGGTTGAACACAGGTATTTGAGTTTTGAAAAGATCGTTAGAGCTAGGTATGCAGTCTACAATCCAGACTGCCCATTGCCGTTTCAATTACTTTCAAAAAGTGCAGTTTCTTTCTCATTAGATGCAACATCTGGGTTGTGTTTACAAAGAGAAGCAAGGGTTTCTTCGTCTAGTATGTGTTCTGGGTGAGCTGTAAGGTACTTACCATATGAGGAGGGGGAGCTGGACCGGGAGAGAAGGGAACCCTTCCCCACATTTTCATGATATCACCAAGAGGCTGGAAGCTTTCATCACATGCTCTCTTCACCAATAAAGACATAGTAAAATAGCCCGCCTGAAACCATTCCGCCATCTCCTGATTATTGAAGGGACCTATAATAGCACCAATTAAACAGAAGGGCAATAAAAATTCTTTCAGACTGAAGAGGAAAAAAATATTTCCTGAATCTGATCCTTATCCAGAGGTACAACTTGTTTCAGGTGACACCTGTCAAATATTTTGTATGATATTTGAATTTAATCCATCTCCAAAGGTAGTAAAAATAGGGCTTCTAACTAATAATAATAAAACACAACAGAAATTGTTTTGAAATAAGATTTCTGTCTATACATCCCAAATTCTCTGTGGGCTTTATTTTAAGGAGCATAATTGTCTACATCTCACTCAATCTCTACAAATTCAGTTATCAGAAAAGTATAATAAAACTGAGAAGAGTATGTTTGTTACTTTACATTACTAAGGCATAAAGAATATAAACATGTAGGGCTAAATGTGCTTTCCTCTAATTTTCATTTTCTGCCAGATTATTAAAGGTTAGCAAAGTATAAATAATAATCTATTAAATTAAGATAATTTACAATTGATTTACCCAGGTATGACTAAATCTGGCCAGAGGCAGGGGTGCGATGACACTCTCAAGATGTTTTTACAATTAAAAATCAAATATTTTATACATAAAATTAACAAATGCACTCTGATCCATAACCATTAATTCATTCATACAGCAACTATTTACTGAACACCAATTATATGGGTCTAGGCAGTGAGAATACAATACTAAATAAAACAAATCCCTAGAATGTCCAATCCTAGGAAGATGGAATAGATGTACTTGTCCCTGCTCCTCCTGCTAAATTCAACAAAAAACCCTACACATTATATACAAAAGAAGACTCTGAAGAGTAGGGAGAAGGCAGACTGCCTAGAACCTTGGGGCCTAAGAAAACACATAGTGGTGAATTCCCTGACTTTTCATTTTACCTCATGTATCTCAGATTTGGAGAAGAAGCCAGTAACAAAAAACATGACTCAATATGTACAACAATTATATGCTATGTACAAGAAAGTCATTTCAAATATAATATAGGCAGCCTGAAAATAAAAGAACAGAAAAAGATATATTATGCAAGCGTTAAACAAAAAAACAAAACAAAACAAAAAAACAACAAAAAAAGAAGACTAGAGTGGCTATATTAGTATTTGATAAAGCAGACTTCAAAGAAAATTACCAGACAGAGAGGGATATTATATATCAATAAAGGGTCAATCCACCAATCCACAAGAAGACACAGCAATTGTAAAAGTGTATGCACCAAACAAAGCTATAAAAATATATGAAGCAAAATCTAGTAAAACTGAAAAGACAGAGAAATCCCCAATTACAGCTGAAGACTTCAACACCAGTCTCATGACAACTGACAGAACTAGACAAAAAACCAACAAGATTATAGAGCTCAACAAAACCATCAATCAACAAGGTCCAATTGATATTTATAAAACGCTCCAAGGACAGCAAAATACACATTCTTTTCAAGTACCCAAAGAACATACAGCAAAAAGAACTATATCCTGGGCCATAAATAAATCTCAATACATTTTTAAGAACTGAAATTATATATCATGTGTTTTTCAACCACAATAAAATCAAGCCAGAAATCGTTAACAGAAAGGTAACAGGAAACCAAACGCTTGGAAACTAAACACACTTCCAAATTATCCACGAGTAAAAGTGGAAGTCTCTTGGGGGCCTGGCTAGCTCAGGCAGAAGAGCATACAACTTTTTTTTTTTTAAAGAATTTATTTATTTATTTGAGAGAGAGAGACACTAGCGAGAGAGGGAACACAAGCAGGGGGAGTGGGAGAGGGAGCAGCAGGCTTCCCGCCGAGCAGGGTGCCTGATGCGGGCCTCAATCCCAGGACCCTGGGATCATGACCTGAGCTGAAGGCAGACGCTTAATGACTGAACCACCCAGGTGCCCCGAGCATACAACTCTTGATCTCAGGATCTTGAGTTTGAGCCCCACTTGGGTGTAGAGATTACTTAAATGTATTTTTTTCAAAAGTAGAGGTCTCATGAGAATAAAAAGAAATACACTGAACTCGGGGGTGCCTGGGTGGCTCAATTAGTTAAGTGTCCAACTCTTGATTTTGGCTCAGGTCATGATCTCAGGGTTGTGAGATCAATCCCCGCGTCAAGATCACATGCTGTGCGTGGAGCCTGCTTAAGATTCTCTTTACCTCTCCCTCTGCAACCCCCTCACCTCTCTAACTTTAAAAAAAAGAGGAGGGGGGCGCCTGGGTGACTCAGTCGGTTAAGGGGCTGCCTTCGGCTCAAGTCATGATCCCAGGATTCTGGGATCAAGCACCGCATCAGGCTCCTTGCTCAGTGGAGAGCCTGCTTCTCTCTCTGCCGGCCACTCCCCCTGCTTGTGCGCATGCTCTCTCTCCTCTGACAAATAAATAAAATCTTAAAAAAAAAAAAAAGTACACTAAACTGAATGAAAATGAAAATACATGTATCAAAATTTGTGGTACACAGTTAAGTGCTGAAAGAGAAATTGATGATACCAAATGCTTACATTAGAAAAAAAAAGTCTTTCAAATCAATACTATAAGCATGCACCCTCAAGACCCTAGAAAAAGAAAAGCAAAATAAACCCTAAGAAGAAGGAAAGAAATAAGAGCAGAACGCAATGAAACTGAAAACAAAAAAACAGTGAAAAAAATCAATGAAACAAAACTGATTCTTTAAAGAGATCAATAAAATTAACAAATCTGTAGCAAGACTGACAATGACAAAAGAGAAATGAACAAGTCACCAACATCTGGAATAAAACAGGGGCTATTACTACAGAACCTGCAAACATCAAAAAGAGAATAAGGGAATACTCTTAACACATAGATTTGACATCTTAGATGAAATGGATGAATTCATCAAAAAACACAAACTACCAAATCAACCCATATTAAATCAGTAATTTAAATAGCCCCTGTAACTATTAGGGATATTGAATTTGTGGTTTTAAAATTCCAAAAAAACGGGGCATCTGTCTGACTCAGTGGGCAGAACATGTGACTGTTGATCTCAAGGTCGTGAGTTCAAGCCTGGCCCATGTTGGGCATAGAGCCTACTTTAAAAAAAATCCCAAAAGAGAAGTCCCCAGATGGTTTCACTAGGGAATTCTACAAAACATTTAAAGAAGAATTAACACCAATTGTAAACAGTCTTCCAGAAAAATAGGAGAACTAATTCCCAGTTCATTTTATGAAGCTAATTACTCTGATACTAAAATCAGACAATGAGGATACCAAAAAAACTACAAAGCAACATCCCTCATGAACACAGACACAAAAATCCTTAACATTACCAAATAGGATCCAGCAATATATAAAAAGAGTTATACAGCATGACCAAACGGGGCCTACTCCAAGGATGCAAAGCTGGTTCAATATTCAAAATGCAATCAATTTAATCCACCAAAGTTGCTAAAGAAGAAAAATCACAGGATCCTATCAACATATGCAGAAAAAGCATTTGAAAAAACCAATACCCAAACTCTCAAAAAATAAGGTACTTCCTCAACTTCATAAAGAGCATCTATAAAAAGCCAGCAGCTAGTATTACACTTAATTATTTAAGACTGAATGTGTTCCCCTTAAGATAGGAACAGAGGAAAAACAAGGCAAGTATGTCCGCTCCCACCCATCATATTGTTGGAATATATAAGGCAGCAAAAGGAAATAAAAGGCATAGATTGGAAATGAAAAAATAAAACTGTCCCTATTTATAGATGACAGTAATGTCTACAAAGAAAATCCTATGGAATGTAACAACAACACACTCCTAAAACTAATAAATGAGCTCAGCAAGGTCAGAGACTAAAGACAAACACCCAAAATTCAATTCTATAGAGTAACAATGAACACAAAGACATTGAAATAAAATTTACAATTACTCAAAAAAAAATCAAGTAGACATAAATCTTTATTTTTTTTTAATTTTATTTATTTGACAGAGAGAGAGAGAACACAAGCAGGGGGAGTGGGAGAGGGAGAAGCAGGCTTCCTGCGGAGCAGGGAGCCCAATGTGGGGCTCGATCCCAGGACGCTGGGATGAGCCAAAGGCAGACATTTAATGACTGAGCCACCCAGGAGCCCCTCAAGTAGATGCAAACCTAATAAAGCATGTGTAGAATCTATGCTGAAAACTACACAAGTTCATACACTGGAAGACTCAACATGGGAAAGATGTCAATTCTATTGAAAATGATAAAGAGGTTTAACACAGTTCCTATTAAAATCTCAGCAAGATATTTAAATACAGGTTTTTGAATACATTTATATGGTAAATATAGACAAGACTATTCTAAAATTTATATGGAAAGGCAAAGGAAATAGAAAAGCTAAAAACTGTTTTTATAAAAATAAACTAGGAGAAAAAAAACCGGGAGGAACCAGTCTACCCAATTTCAAGACATTATATAGCTACAGTAATCAAGACTATGATATTGGTGGAAAGAGAGACAGATCAGTGGAACAGAGGAAAGAACACAGAAACAGACCAACATAAATATGCCCAACTGAATTTTGACAAAGGTACAAAAGGAATTCAAAAGAGGAAAGATGGCTTTTCAACAAAAGGTTCCAGAGCAACTGGACATCTATCAGCAAAAAAACTTTGATCTAAGTCCCATTCATTACACAAAAATTAATTCAAAATAGATCACAGAGTTGCGGTTCCTGGGTGGCACAGTCAGTTGAGCAGTCTTGGTTTTGGCTCAGGTCATGATCTTGGGGTCACGGGATCAAGCCCCACATCGGGCTCCCCGCTCAGTGTGGAGTCTGCTTGAGACTCTCTCTCTCTAAACTAAATAATAAATAATAATTAATTAATCTTTCAAAAAAACGATCACAGGCTTAAATGTAAAACAAAAAACTATAAATTATTTTGGAAAGGAAATTTTGGGATCTGAAGCTAGAAAAAGAATTCTTCTGTCTCAGACCTAATACCAAAAACACAATCCATAAAAGGGAAAAACTGATCAACTGGACTTCATCAATATTTAAAACTTTTGATCTGTGAAAGACTCGTTAAAGAGGATAAAAAGATACAGACTGGGAGAAAATATATGCAAACTACATATCTAATAAAGGACTAGTATCTATATATAGAAATCTCAAAACTCAAAGGTAAAAAAAGTAAACAATCTAATCAGAATACAGGTTAAAAAACATGAAGAGGGTTCCTGCATGGCTCAGTCGTTAAGTGTCTGCCTTCGGCTCAGGTCTCCCTCTCCCACTCCCCCTGCTAGTGTTCCCTCTCTCACTGTGTCTCTCTCTGTCAAATAAGTAAATAAAATAAACTATGATATACCCATATCAGTGATGTACTTCTCAGTTAAAAAAAAACAAAGAAACACAGGGGCACCTGGGTGGCTCAGTCTTAAGCGTCTGCCTTCGGCTCAGGTCATGATCCCAGGGTCCTGGGATCGAGCCCCGCAACGGGCTCCCTGCTCGGCCGGAAGCCTGTTTCTCCCTCTTCGACTCCCCCTGCTTGTAGTCCCTCTCTCACTATGTCTCTCTCTGTCAAATAAATAAAATCTTAAAAAAACAAAAAACAAAACACTACTAATATATGTAACCACCTGTATCAATCTCCTGAGAATTATGCTGAGTAAAAGAAAAAAAAAAACATTTTTCCATTTGATGGAAATAGATTCCATTTATGTAACATTTTTGAAATGACAAACTATAGAAATGGGGAATAGATTAGTGGTTGCCAAGTGTTAAGGGAGTAGATACGGATGGGAAGGAAATGGATGTGGCTATCCAAGGGCAACATGAGATGGAAATGTTTTGAATCTTGACTATATCAAAGTCAATATCCAGGCTGGATACTGTACTACAGTTTTGCATGAGATTACCAGTGCGGGAAACTGGGTAAGTAATACATAAAATCTCTATTATTTCTTACAACTGCATGTGAAGCTACAATTATCTTAAAGTAAATTTAATTAAAACACACACCCATGTGTTTTAATTAAAACAGTCCTCAACTTGGAAGCACACTTTGTCTCTCCAGTTGCAATCTCTAAAACATCAAATAAATGCTTTTGCTTGTTTTACCAAAAACAAAACAAACAAAAAAACTCACACACACACAGTCCTGATCCCATGCACCTTACATTCTACAGAGATGTAAACAGATCATGAATAAATATATCCAGAGCCAGGCGGTAACAGATGCTATGAAGGAGAATAACGGGAAAGGGTAAGGGGACTGAGTGTGGAAAAGGAGTTAGTATGCTGGAAAGAAGTCACAGGGTACACCTGGTAAAACAGTATCATGAAACTGACACTAACACAGTCAACCAATTTCAGGTTATAATGAAGATTTCAAAAGCAGAAATGAAGAATCAACAAATGTCTTTTATAGCATTTTCTCCCCATTCTAATCTAACTTGTATTAGATTAACTTATAATATGTACAATCCTTTCTCCCACATTTTTAACAGGTCTTTATCATTTATGATGTCAACTCCACTTCAGCAAAACATTCAAGTAAGGTCTTCCAAGACCGCTGCCATCACCTTTTTATGGGAGGGAAACTGAAGTACAAAGAAGATAAAGAATTCAGCTGCCTAGTTAACCAGCTGGGTAGCCAGAACTCAGGGGTCTTGAGCATTTTGTTTACATCCCTATTATATTAGTAATCAACATTCCACCTTGTATTCATCAAATGATTTCCAGTGGACTGCCCTCCCCCCTCCAAAATTGTAAAGTACCATGGGAGGAACCTATAGAAATGCCATACACACACACACACACACACACACACACACACACACACACACGAAAACCTGTAAAAATGGACTGTTTTCAACTACTATGCAAATTAACATTAAATAATGACCATCTTACAGAATCTAGAGGTAATGGCTTCAAGTAGAATGGAACAAGCTACCTTGAATTTCTCCCTGAGGATCTTTGTAATACCACTTCTGCATTGCTTCATGCATCAATGGAATTGAGACTCCCTTAGCTCTGTGCTCTTGCAGTTTAGATGCCAGTCTCTCATCATCTAGTGCACTGTCTTGAAGATAAGCCACCATCTTCTCAGCTTGCTAATGGGGAAAAAAAAGGATTGAGGAAACAAATGATCCCAAATTAATACTTGAACACATAATAAAAATGCCTACCTTTCTTGAATGACTTGACCTGTGAAAGGTATTACTGTGCAAGAAATATGGCAGGCAACCATTTATTTCTTCCAACAAGGTCATATAATATGTACTGTCCCCATTTTATGGAGGGGGAAACTAAGGCCTTGGGAGGTCAAATCTTGCTTCAAGTCTCAAAATTATTAAGCAAACCAAACTGAGATTGAAACACAAACTGGTATGGATGAATGCCCAGGCTTCTAATCAACACACTAGTAAGATTACTTTTTAAACTAATAAGCCATTGGTAAATCCTGAAGCATATAAACTAAACCTGTCAAAACATGGGTGTGAATACAACAAAGACTCAATACAGTTACAAATAAAATCAAGTTTTACTGAGACACTGCCCTCCTTTCTTTCTCTCTTCAAGCATTTCCTGCCACCAAAAACCACCCCACCCCAAAAGAAAGAGAAATTCTTCTATAGAAAGCAAGCTATCATTTACTTTACATATAACAAAGGTATATCTAATCTTAGGAAAATCTAGAGACATAAATAAAATGTTAAAATCCTGAGTTTAACTATTTTCCCAGTTATACTTTAGGCAAAAAATGCAGAAGACGCTATGCCCATCCACAGCTGCTTGTATTTGCCATTTTTGGCATTCCATTAATTTCCAAAAAGAAAAAAGAAAAGCAAACAGCTAAGGGCAACCTCAGAAGAGAAAAATAACTTGACACAATGACTACTACATAGCAGAAACTTATAAGCATGAAATGATTTGAAAGACAATTACTCATACAAAAAAATACTAGATTTACAAACAACTTTTCCAGTACATAAAATCTAACAAACAGAAGTTCCATTTCTGAATATTCATTTAATGCTTCCAAATTTTATGGCTGTTTGAGAAAAAAAGGGGTACATGATTTTTACCTGCTCCAAATGTTTGAGACCCTCTTCATCATCTGGCTCTGTGGAAACACTGCCCATCCCAGGCGCACCTACGACCGGCGTTTCAACTGGCCGGGGGGCAGGATTAGGATTGGGAACAGGCGGTGGAAGTATGAGGAGAGGAGAGGCTGTATCGGAAGGAATCTGTGACAGGGGCTGCTGGACATCAGAAACCAATTCTAAAGGAAGAAAACACAGAAAGATGAAAACCCTTTAAACTGTACAGACACCTATGAAGAATGTATCATCAAGTTGGGCCGTTCACTAAGTGGGCTCAACAGAACTGTGAATGTGTCAGGAACACTGCCGATACTGCTTATGGAGAAGTGTAATATTTCTCCCTACAGTGACGGAAGTACCTCTACAGAATGACACAACCTAAGGATTAAAAGATATCTACAAGGTCCTTCTACGGTGCCCGCCTGTGTCACTAGAGCATCCGCCCAACAGTTATACGTCTCCCCCTTGAAAACAATCGGTCTAATCCCTTCTTTATAATAAGTCTCCATATAGCAGACCATTAACAAAGCACTGCAAATCTTCTCAAAAATACCGTAACTCATCATCAAAACTTTGATTACACATATCTGCAATTATCTTGAATAAATACCTATTTCAGGTGATAATTAATGTAATTCAATACAGTACACTCTTTAGGATAATGAAGAGCATTTGGGAGTCAACCTGGACAGTGCAGGAAGTTCTTCTCAATAAGAACACAGGCTGCAAAAGAGGTTCTGTGCTGGTCCCTATTTCTAGCCTCTCAGTATGCGGGCTAAAGAAGGGAAAGGGGATGGGAGTAATTAGATACAAATGCAGTTTCCCCTTTGAAACCTTGTTCGTTCAATTACAGACAGCTTCTCCAAATTCCTGTTCCTGTCCGGAACTCTTTCCTTTCTTTGCCAAACTTCTTAAAAGAACAGTCAATATACCACCACCCCCCACACCTGCTACACTAGGACTTCCACTTCTACCCTCCCAAAGAGAACAGTGCCTTAAAGTCCCCAAATCCAATGGCTTTTCCTAGTCCTCTTCATCTGACCTCAGCAGCCCAATCCTAAACTGAAACCTCCCTTCCTTACTATCCCTTCACTCTAGGCCACTCTTGCCTCTGAAGATTTTCCCTGGCTACTCTTTACCTACCCTCTAAAAAAAGGAATTTTCCCCTAGATGACAAATATACACATGCTTTATCTCCCTTCCATTCTTATCAATCTGGAGCTTTAATCTTTAATGCATATCTATGAATACACATTCTGGACTCCATCCTAAAATCTCCTAGAGTAAGGTCCCAGGCATCTACATTCACGAGAATGAACCACAGGTAATTTGGGGGCACATCATAACTGAAAAATGACTACTAATATCAAACAGGTCTCAAAATGGACAAGTCCCACAGTGCCTGACAGACATTCAAATACTTGAATTCACTCACTAAGCTTTGTTCTAGACATAAAACTCTGAAAAGATATCCCTGGTTTAAGCCCTCAAAATATTAGTCTATTAGGCAAAAAAGATAATACAAGCATATCTTTATAATATCGTACTGCTATATCAGGAATGGTGCTGGTTGTTTAAGAAACAAGAGAAGATCGCTAACCTAGCTTGGGAACTTGGGGTGGGATGGAGTTTCAGGCACAGAGAACAGCATGTGCTAAGGCAACGAGACAAAAAAACAAGGCACATTTCAGGACCTAAGAGGCTGTGAGGCTGGGGAACAGAGTACAAAGGAGACAGAGATGGCACTGAAACCGTACGGAAGCAGGCAGATGCCAGGTCATGCAAGGGCTCACGTGCCATGTTAAAGGTGTGATTTCCTATGGTGACTCAACCAATTAACCCTTCAACATCAAGCATTACAATGTCATTTTTAACTATGCGCAAGAAGAAACATGGAAGTAAACATTAGAACTGCCTACTAAGCTATATGAGCAAATTAAAATCAAAACAGTATCATTGGAGAAGGCGATATACTTTAAGCTTATTCTCTAGCAAAGATGGTAGGACTTCCACAGATCCATCCATGTTCTTTTTGGCCTCTTTTGGAACAACAGCAATTTGGTATGCCTTCTGGACACACATCAACCACTATATGAAAGGAAGATACCTGTCTGATGTGGGGATCAAATTACTGCAGAGGATCCTAAACCCTGTCTGCTCAACTGATACCAAGGTGGCTATGTCATAACACCATAGGAAGTAAGATTCCTGAGTTGTACCCTTGCTTCTTCTAACTCTGTTTTGGTGAATTCTGGGAAGAACAAATACATGGGAAACACCATTTGACGGGGTTTACTGGTAAAATAATCTAATCCAATAATTTACCAATAGGAGAGGTTCTACAAGGCATAAACAGAAGCTCATCTTATCAGTGATCACTGGCCTGCCTGAGGAGAATCCTGTTTTATTTTTTTTAAGATTTTAAAATTTATTTACTTGACAGAGAGAGACACTGCGAGAGAGGGAACACAAGCAGCGGGAGTGGGAGAGGGAGAAGCAGGCTTCCCACTGAGCAGGAGCCCGATGCGGGGCTCGATCCAAGGACCCTGGGATCATGACCTGAGCCAAAGACAGACGCTTAACCGACTGAGTGACCCAGGTGCCCCCAGAATCCTGTTTTAGCTTGTCTACTCTCATAAATACATACCATCCCCTCTGCTGGGCACTTTGGTTGGTAGGCTAGTTTCCGTCTGACTCTCTTCCTCAGCTTTTTCCGTTTGCTCAGTTTGGGGTTCCTCTTTCCTCTCAAACTGTGGTGCTTCCTGAGGCTGATGGTCTGAAGGAGTACCTGGTCTAGCAGACGATGAGGAAGTCTGGGATGTTTCCTCACTAGCTTCTGTAACGTGAAGTATTCTTAAATTAACAACTTAGGAAACTTCTGGTTTGAAGAAGAAGGTAAAAGACAAAAATGAGCCTTACCAACTCCTACTCTATCTGTCTTCTCTCCCTCTTTCCTATTTGTCTTATCGGGTTCTTTGGCTTCTTCATTATGGCTGCTCTCAGAGTCAGAGCACTCCCCACCTTCCTCTACAGGCCGGAAGTCCATCTCCTGCTCTTCTGGAATCGGCTCTTTCTGTACTTTCTGTATCAAGAAAATAAAGCCAAAGGTCAACAATACCTTTGGCTTTGCTGGCAGGTCAGTGCCTGTCGTAACATTTACAACAAATTTCTTACCTTTAAAGAGAGGAATGCTCCAGAGGAGTCAAATGTGCCCATCTCTTCTTCAGCATCCTCTAAGCACCACTCAGGCAAACTATCCCGGTCATCGTCTATGCTTCCACTGCCAGAGCGTACCCGTCGGTAACCCCGTTCATCATCCCGATCTCGAAAATCAAACTCAAACCTTCGCCGTCGCTCCATGTGTTCCCGCCAGCCTGCAGAACGAGGGCCATCTGGGATGAGGAGGATACAAACCTTAGGAAATTTTTATGACAGTATTTGAGAAAAAAAAAATCACGAATACGAAATAAAGAAGAAAAGTATGACTGGCTGTGAATTCAAATGATCAACCTACTAAAGAGAAAATTGGGCAAATTAACTGAAATTCAGAGCTCAGCATACGTATGACATCACTAAGTGACAAGAGTGGTTATCTTCAGTAAGTACTGAGCCGCACAACATACTCTAAAGCTTTGAAAGATAATTTTACACAAATCACTTTTAAAGGACACTTGATTCAAAGTATACACTTTGAATAAGCTTTAGGTATCTGACTGGAATGTCGATGAGTCATTCACATGGCATACTCCTAGCCCAGGCTTATAACACTAGATATCTCTCCACACTGAAGTCCATGCCTTCCCTCTGGCAGGCCTTAACACATTTCTTTCTTCTCATGAAAATATCATTCTTGATGTATAAGACCAACTCCCTGTGGCAAATCCTAATATCAAACTCATCATGCCTATTTGCTAGTGCCAAGATCCCATTTGTAATTCTGATTCCCAACAAAAAGGCATAGAATTACAGCACTGACAGATGTCAGAGATATTATATAGCCCCACTATTCTAATTTTATAGTTTAAGAAACAAAAACTCTGACAGAAGTAACTTGCATTGTAGCAAAGCAGAACTAGAATCTAATTCTGCATCCTCTACTGCTTTTTCCACAACAGCATGCTTACTTTCCTTTCCCTTTACTCTCATCTCTTAATTCTCCCTAGGGAGTTTTTATTTCTGTATAATACCCCCAGGGACATTCCAAAATCCACCCCAGCATACTGTTTATTATATCTACTTTCCAACAGAAAAAATACTGCCTAAGAATAAAAGATGCCAGTTAAGGTATTTTGTTTTTCAAGAAAGGGGAACTCTTGTTAATATCTGACAAACCTGAGTCTAAGAGAGTCTTAAAAAGAGGCAGGTTTTAACCTATTAAAATTTTCTTTGACTGCTTTCTCTGTGGGAGATACACAAAAGAAATGAGCCAAAAAATTCAATGTTCTTACTACTGAGGCCCAATTTGCTAAAACCAGCAATCTAAAACTCAAACTGAAAATGAGAAGGCAAAACATGAAAATGCCCAACAGAGGTAGCTACTTATAAATCACTCACAAAAAAGGTAAGAAAACATTATTCCCATCCTCCCCCATCTTTTACCTACAACAACTATTATATACTTCTATGAAAACTAAAGAACTTTATATCCAGATTGCTTAAATGCAAACCTAGAATCATTACTCAAAAGAAGTACTCATGATCAAATGCTGAATTCCAGAGCACTCCCTCTATTACTATCATTTCTAAACCGTCTGTTAAGTATGCACCATGATAGGAATCTATCCTTCTAGGCATCTGGCTCATGTTTTCCTCTTACTGAGTTTCTTAAGTTCAGCTCCCAGAGTGGATGCTTTGCTGTCCTTAATCGTCCCATCTCCCATACATATCCAGTTTTGAGCCCCACTTAAACCAAATGGAGAAGACACATCCCTAGCTTATGAAGACTAACCACTGCATTTTAACGTCTTACAATATCAGAATAAAAGTCTGCTACAATTTTTATAATATAAAAATTAGTAAAACCATATTTAAACATTTATTAATCAAATCATAAAAGAATAACTATAATCTAAGAAATGTTAAAGAGTAATTTATAACAACTGATATAATCAGACTTAACTTTTAAGATGCTGGTTGAAAAAACAGATGGTGTTCTTTTAAAAAACGTTTATTTCCACTGTTTCTTCAGCCCCATATATTACCCCAAACTGTCTTTTAAAAATATATCAATAAAAAATTGGGGGAAATTGTTAAGTTAATAACAAATAAATCAGACATGGAAATTGAATATCAGAGAGAAAGATTTAAGAAAAAGAAAACATATGTCCAAAATCTAAGTTGTTGGGGTAAGGAAGGTCAGTGGTAGAAAATACACTAAAATTTTACTTTGTTTAACTAACTCTCTTTAATAGAATCGATATCAGACATTTGGGCTCACAAACACTGTTGGTCTTCTAAAACATTCACCTTGTTTGTTTTTGATCCGCTGGAACTTCTCTTCTCGCTCAGCCCAGACCCTGTCCATTCTTTCACTGAATGCTTGTTGGGAACACAGTCTACAAACCCTTTTGCTTACAGGCAAGCTCAGCACAAAGTGCCGTGATGCCTTGAAGAGAACTATAACATCTGGTTGCCCAGCACACAGACTCATGAGAATTGCCTAGACAGGTGTGATGTGAACAATGCCCACTCATGACAGAAAACTCACCCAAGAGGCAACCATGAGGAGTTGGGGTAAAAGCACCAAAACTCTATACAAAGATTAACTTCACCATGTTTCTACCTATCCATAACTACCTAAAGCACTCTGAATGTTTTTCTAATGTTTACTCAGGCTGAGACTAGTGATTTTGCGAATAACTTGATTTTAAAATGTAAATGAAAACAGTTTAATTATGATTTCTTCTACTAAAAGTTAGCTTCTTTGGCATATGGTTGATAATGAAAATAATGTTATGCACATGAAATTCGTAAGGCAAGTATTATACACTCTCTGTGCACTTCGGTTCTGCATGACCCCACGATTCAAACTACAGTGGCATCTGATTATCATGAGGCATGGAATCAGCACTTTGGTAGGGGATGAACTTTGACACAAAGCACCAGTGTCTTCAATTACCAGCATATCTAATGTCAGGGAAGAACAGTTTGAAGCATTCTTAAGAGTCAAACAGAAGAACTTACAAAACCACTAATCACTACTATTCTCTCTCCTTTTTCTAAAGTTAGGACAAAAGAATGAACTTATGATTATGTTTTTGACCTGGGTTTAGAGTTTATCCTTCAAATAAGCATAAATCACTTTTTCAGGACAAAAAAAATTGAAAGAATAAATCTTTTATTATACAGGAAAAGTACCCATTTTAGGGAGAGCACATATTCCTTAGTGAGCATATAATTACACATTTATAAGTTTTAAAGCATGCTGAAAAAAATACAAAGATTTAGTGTTAGACAAAACCTGATGGAGACCCTCTCACGTTTTTTGCAGTTAAAGACAGGTGCTTCCCATTAAACCACACTATCTGCTCCAGAAAAATAAAAATGATTTTCATAACTGAAGAGATACAGGGAATCTTCATACTGAAATTTTTTTGTAGTAATAAGACTGAGTGTGAGAACATAAATAATTGAGTCCTCTCTTTTGTTTTAACCTGTTCATCTTTTCTGCTTAATCAGTAACAATTTCGACCAAATACTCCCTTATTTTGGTCCCTGCGCTCACTCAGCAGGAGCCTTACCAGGGCTGTGGGGCCGCCACCTCTCTCCATCCCGTCTCGGTCCAGCTAGCCGCCAACCTCCATCTTCATCCTCTCCATTTTGTTCTTCTCTAAAAATACGCCAGTTTTCACTTTCTGATCGTATAAATTCATGCTTTCTTCCCACCGATGTTGGTCCACCTTCCTCAAAATTTGGTCTCCCTGTAATGAAAATAAGGAAACACGTGCCTCAGCCAATAAGGATTCTGAAAGCAGACTGGAAGGTTCAGATCACGCTTTTGTGCAGATGTGCCTACTCCAATGCTCAGGAAGTGTGAATAACAGAACTGCTGCAGACATATTCATCTAGTACTGGACATGTTTCTTAAAGTGCAACATTCAAAGACTGGGCAATTCTTTTTTAAACAAATAATATGTGCATTATAAAGAGGGGATGCAATGAAAAGTGAACCAACCTACCTTACCAGCACATACTACTGTTTTTAAAGTCATACAAGAATTTTCAATTATATGATGCGTCTTTATTTATTTAAAGATTTTATTTATTTGACAGAGAGACAGCGAGAGAGGGAACACAAACAGGGGGAGTGGGAGAGTAAAAGCTGGCTTCCTGCGGAGCAGGGAGCCCGATGTGGGGCTCAATCCCTGGACCCTGGGATCATGACCCGAGCCGAAGGCAGACGCTTAACGACTGAGCCACCCAGGCGCTCCATGTCTTTCTTTAATTAACTTCTACTGGTGATTTTCTGCCCAAATAGGATATCTATAAAATTCAATCTATCTTTTATCCTAAAAAACACTGTAAACTCAAAAGTAGACAATGTGAACTATAATTTTTCATTTTCATTTACTCTAACATCTATTACATTATAGGCATACAAAAAATTGCTTCTGAACAGAATGCAAAACTAAGCTATGTGTAACCTAATGCCAGTCAAGAGTTCCATTAACAATGAAAGACAGCCTGGTATACCAAATGACTAAATTGGTACTTCCAAAAGATTAAGATAATTCCAAACTGTGCAAACAAATTATTTCTTTACTCACCATCCCACGTGTGCTAACATACACAATTCGTAACAGATTATATAAAATCTCACATTAAATTAGTTGAAAATCCAGAACATACATTGATATCTTCCATTTATAACCTATAGTTACCTATACTTCAGTAACAACCTCAATTCTTTGTACTAAACCACCATGAAAATGAAAGAAAGTTGTACAGTCGCATCTGAAAATGAGGGAATTCTAATTTCTGGTCATCCTCTTATATTCCGTTTCACATGTATTAAGATTCAATATCCTGTTTGCCCCAACACTTACTAGGTTGTTACCACATATTATTCTTTTGAAGGATAAAATATCTGGAAATTTGCTGGGCAAACTACTACCTGCTTTCTTAATACAGCAGGCAGCCTCTAAGATAGCCCCCAACAAGCCCTGCCTCCTGGCTATTGTGTAAATTCCCTTGCCTAAAGTGTAGACAGCACTTATTGGCTAGCCCCCAACAAATGGAATACAGCAGAAGTGGTAAGATGTCAGTGCCAATTAAGTTAGAAATGACTGTGACTTCCATCTGGGATGCTCTCTCTGTGGCAATCCAACTGCCATGTCATGACGCAGCCCTGTGGAGAAGCTCACATGGCACAGAACTGGGGCTTGCCAACAGTCACATCAGTAAGCATGAAAGTGGATCCAACCCCAGTCAAACCTTCAGATGACTACAGCCCTGGCTGACACCTTAACTGCAACCTTGCAGCCTCATGAGAGACCCAGGTCACAGCCAAACAACTAGGCCACTCCTTCTGACCTACAGAAACTGAGATAATGTTTGAGGCTACTAAGTTTTGAGGTATTTTGTTACACAGCCATAGATAATAAAAACACTCATCAAAAAAAAAAAACAAAACACTCATTCATCCCGTTTATTCTTCATAACAATCCTCAATATTTGAAGTTATCTTGGGGCACCTGGATGACTCAGTTAAGTGTATGCCTTCAGCTCAGGTCATGATCCTAGGGTCCTGAGATCAAGCCCTGCCATCAGGCTCCCTGCTCCCCTGCTCAGCGGGGAGCCTGCTTCTCCTTCACTTGCTCCCCTTGCTTGTGCTCTCTCCCTCTCTGTCAAATAAATAAATAAAATCTTCAAAAAGAAAGTATTTGGAGGCACTGGGTGGCTCAGTTGGCTAAGTGTCTACCTTCAGCCCGGGTCATGATCCTGGAATCCTGGGAGTAAGCCCCATGTGGGGCTCCCTACTCAGGAAGAGCCTGCTTCTTCCTCTCCCTCTGTCCCTCCCCCTGCTCTTTCAGTCTCTCTCTCAAATAAATAAATAAATAATCTTTAAAAAAATTTTGAAGTTATTTTTCCTATTTTATATAAACTGAGAATACTGAGGCTCAAAAGGATAACATAAGAGAACTGTCCAAAATCACACTATTTAAATGGCATAGACAGGATTCAAATGTTAATCTTCTGACTCATTCAACAAATATTTATTGCACATTAAGTGCCAAGTTTTATGAATTCAAATACAGATATATGCCATGTCTGCCCTTGGGTTCAGAGGCCTTCCAGGTTCTCTTGCTCAGAATAAGAAGGGCAACCCATTTTACAAAGTACCACATCTATTATATGACTTGATGAAAAATGTAACTATACTCACAAAAAAAAAGCAAACTTAAGGAAATCCCTAATACAGGGGCACCTGGGTGGCTCAGCTGGTTAAGCATCCAAGCATCCAACTCTTGATTTTTGGCTCAGGTCATGATCTCAGAGTCATGAGATCGAGCCCCACATCAGGATCCATGCTCCACAGGGAGTCTGTTTGAAATTCTCTCTCTCCCCTCCCCTCTCCCTCCACCCCTCCCCACACCATGTTCTGTCTCTAAAATAAATAAATCTTAAAAAAAAGAAAACAAAAACAAAAACAAATCCCTAATACATAGAAAGATAAATAGAAACATACATAGATAAGTGATGGGAAATGGCTTTTAATCCACCAATCAATCACAAGCAATATGTGCCAGGTACCATGCAACGATTTGGGAATACAGTAGTAATCACATGATGGATGAACTAGACAAAACACTTTCTTTCACCTACTTTTACACTAAGCCTTTGAAAAACTAATGACCATAGCAAAGCAAGCAAAAGAGCACAAATGGCAAAATGCTTAACTCATCAAAAACTGGTCACTATAATTTTTTCTAACAGATGATACACTGCAAAAAATTAAAATTATTAAAGATAAAAATACTAGTAATCCCTCAATCTTAGAAACAGAACTCTATCTGTAGTTAGCTTTTACTTTACTTTTTTATAATTGCAATCAGTATGCCTACTATTTTGTATAGCAAATTCTTCTCTGTGATTAATACGGGTATACCTCACTGCTTCAGTATAATCTACTACATTATTCCCCACTGGACATTCACTTTGTAACCAATTTTTGTGAACTACAGATAATGAGACAAGAATACCTGCTTTTCTGAACAATTTCTGAAAAAAATTTCAAAAGACTGCAATTACTAGGTCAAAAGACAAGACTTCGTCCACTGCCTTTTTCCCTCAAAAAAAAAAAAAGGGTCAAATCAACATACCATTTCACATTATTGACACTAAGTGCTGCTATCCTTTTAGAACTTTTACTACTTTAATAGTTGTAAAGTGCTACACTAATGTGGCTCAAATACGAATTTTTCATATCAAAGACTTTTCGTGTTGTTTAGTGACTTTATGTTCCTTTGTGTAAAGTGTTTATATTTTTTTCTAAACTAACAGCTTCTTTACCTTTGGACCTATCAGTCCTACATATATTTTTCATATTAGTACCTAATAAGAAAAATATAAAAAACAGGATGGGGCAGGGGCACCTGGCTGGCTCAGTCAGAAGAGCATGTGACTCTTGATCTCAGGACTGTAGGTTCAAGCCCCACACTGAATTCACTGAACATAGAGATTACTGAAAAATAAAGTCTTAAAAAAAAAAAAGAAAGAAAAGGGCAAAAATAGGGAAAATATAGGAAGAAATAAAATCTGACTTTCCTACTTATTGAAAACTATCTTGTAATTTTCAACCCATACCTCATAATGTTTGAATGACTACGCCATACCTTGTTCCAAAAACGATCTGAGACCGGTATTTTGAAGATAAAGAAGAGTACAGTACTAAACAAAGAATAAAAATCTTGAAGTCACTACATCTGATTTTAAATTTTGGCCCCAATTTTGATCTATACACCATGACTTAAAAAAAAAAAAAAAAAATTTGCAACGACGTGGATGGAACTGGAGGGTGTTATGCTGAGTCAATCAGATAAAGACATGTATCATATGACCTCACTGATATGAGGAATTCTTAATCTCAGGAAACAAACTGAGGGTTGCTGGAGTGGTGGGGGGTGGGAGGGATGGGGTGGCTGGGTGATAGACATTGGGGAGGGTATGTTTTATGGTGAGCGCTGTGAATTGTGCAAGACTGTTGAATCACAGATCTGTACCTCTGAAACAAATAATGTAATATATGTTAAGAAAAAAAAAAAAGAAGAAGAAGATAGCAGGAGGGGAAGAATGAAGGGGAGTAAATCGGAGGGGGAGACGAACCATGAGAGATGATGGACTCTGAAAAACAAACTGAGGGTTCTAGAGGGGAGGGGGGTGGGGGGGATGGGTTAGCCTGGTGATGGGTATTAAAGAGGGCACGTTCTGCATGGAGCACTGGGTGTTATGCACAAACAATGAATCATGGAACACTACATCCAAAACTAATGACGTAACGTAAGGTGATTAACATAACAATAAAAATTTTTTTTAAAAAGACCCAATTCCCAATTTAAAAGTGTGTAATCGGAGGGGGAGACGAACCATGAGAGACGATTGACTCTGAGAAACAAACTGAGGGTTCTGGGGGGGGGGGTGGAAGGATGGGTTAGCCTGGTGTTGGGTATTAAAGAGGGCACATTTTGCATGGAGCACTGGGTGTTATAGGCAAATAATGAATCATGGGACACTACAGCAAAAACTAATGATGTAATGTATGGCGATTAACATAAAAAAAAAAAAGTGTGTGTGTCTTGAGGTAAAGCTGCCTAAATTTACATGAACACCAGCCCATTTTAGTTCAAAAATTCAGTAACAAAGTTCAAATTTTGTTACTGAGTGCTTGTTTCCTCAACTGCAATATACTTTTTGATATGTCAAATATTACATAATTAATAACTGCAACAGAAAGATTAAGGTGATAACTTCTCCAGTAAACCAGGAAAAGCCAGAATAATATAATTCTAACATGCAAAACACCCCACATATAAGTATAATGTAGGTGGAGTTCCACCTCAAGGGATCACTGTCATTTTTTTTTTTTTAAGATCTTATTTATTTGAGAGAGAAAGAGAGAGAAAGAGAGCACACAGAGGGAGAGTGAGAGGGAGAAGCAGACTCCGAGCTGACCAGAGAGCCTGACGTGGGGCTCGATCCCAGGACCCTGAGACCACGACTGGAGCTATAGGCAGCCGCCCACCCAACTGAGCCACCCAGGTGCCCCTGTGCCCCTCTCTGTCATTTTCATAACAAAAGGGTGAAACGAATTCAAGAACTTTAAAGTGGACTTCATTCAACTCCTCCCCCCTCCCTTTATGAAAACTTATTCCTGAAGTAGAACATTCTTGCCAAACAGTATATAAATCACAAATGTATAATTCAAAGAGTTTCCATAAAGCAAAAATGTCCACATAACCAAGATATTAAAAAAGAAAGTATCTGGGGCGCCTGGGTGGCTCAGTTAGTTAAGCTTCCAACTCTTGATTTCAGCTCAGGTCTTAATCTCAGGGTTGAGTTCAAGCCCTGCACTGGGCTCCACACTGTGCATGGAGACTACTTAAAAAATAAAAAATTAACAGAAATAAAAATAAAAAAGAAAGTATCAGGAGCACTCAAAAATCTTCATGTCCCTCCAGTCAACCCTTTCCAAAGCAAGCACTATTTCTGACTTTCATCTCTAAAGATTAGTTTTGCCTTTTTTTAACTTTTTTATGCAAATGGAATATTCATTTATGTCTGGCTTCTTTCACTAAACATTATGGGAGATTCATCCACAATGTTACAGAGAACAGCAGCTTGTTCTTTTGCACAGCTATACAGGATCTCATTGTATGGATGGACCACAATATATTAATCTGCTGCTGATTTAGGTTGTTTCTAGTTTTCTGCTATACGAATTGTGCTGCTATCAGCATTCCTGGATATGAAATTTAGTATATGTTTGTATTTCTGTTGGTCTATGCCTAGAAGTGAATTTGCCAGGAGTGAAATAAGGTATAATCAACTTTAGTAAGCACTATCAAATATTTTCCCAGAAAAACAGTATTGTTTACCATTTTTTACCTGTTTTACTCAAACCTCTAGCAAATATCAACATGAGTGCTTCCTATATAGACAAACACAATTAAAGACGAAGGATTAAAAATAAAGAGGAGACTTAAGACATAGCATCCACCCCCCAGGTCCACAGCCCAGACACACACATGTAAACAAATGCATCCATTTATCTCATCTAATCATCATTTTAACCACAAAAATTAAGTTAAACATTACCATCTCTATTGTTCCTATGAGGAAAGGGATACCTGTAGGGGCAATTTCCCAAGGTCACATAGCTGAGTAGTGACCAAATCAGAAAGAGAACGTAAGTGTTCAAACTCCTAATCCTGGGTTTACTCACAAATTTAACCCACTGGAAGAAGGAAAAAAATTCTAGAAAAACTAATGGAGAAAGAGGAAGCTCTGGGATCAAAGTCTAAGAAACTCTAAAAGGGAAACAGACATACTATGCATGGTACAGCTTATAGACAAAGACTACCAACATCTCTATAAGGGGAAGATGGAAATAAATGTATTAATCTTCCAACAGAAATTATGTCAAGGGGCGCCTGGGTAGCTCAGTCATTTAAGTGTCTGCCTTCAGCTCAGGTCATGAACTCAGGGTCCTGGGACTGAGCCCCACATCAGGCTCCTGCTCAGTGGAGAGTCTGCTTCTCCCTCTCCCTCTGCCCTGAGAATGCTTGTGCGTTCTCATACATACATACATAAATGGAATGATGTCAAGATATATACCCCTGGAAAAAATGTTAAGGCCAATTTCTTCACTATAAAAATTTTATCCTAGAAATCATTTTGAGGGGGAAAAAATGACTTCAAGCACCATCTAAGTATACATTTCCAATTATTACTAACATAACTAAAAATTACACCGCATGCAAGAATTGTTCTAAAACATCAAAATAAATCCTTTATCACCTAAGTGATTACAGTGTATTTAATTTGTATAGATTTGATGGGGAGTGAAAATGTCAAAGAGAATTAGATCTATATGATTTGTTTAAAAAAACACATATATTTGTGTATTACTGATATAATTTAAAATAAAAGCTAAATATTGGGCGCCTGGGTGGCTCAGTTGGTTAAGCGACTGCCTTCGGCTCAGGTCATGATCCTGGAGTCCCTGGATCGAGTCCCGCATCGGGCTCCCTGCTCAGCAGGGAGTCTGCTTCTCCCTCTGACCCTTCCCCCCCTCATGTGCTTTCTCTCTCTCATTCTCTCTCTCTCAAATAAATAAATAAAATCTTTAAAAAAATAAAATAAAATAAAATAAAATAAAATAAAAGCTAAATATTAAAAGTCATTCCCAGGCAATTTAGAGGATGCTGTCTAAAGTTCCTTTCATGTCTACAAACTCCAGAATTCCACAGTGGCTAGTGAAGGATACCCACAAGGCCCTTCTCAGCATTTCAAACCAAAGTCCTCCTCCTTCCGTAACACCAGCAAATAAAGTTGAGTAACCAAATATTTTAGTTTACTTCTTAAATTCTTAACAGAATAACTTGTAAGCAAGACTGAAAAGTAAATGTAATTGAATAATTTACAAATTTAATGCCTGACCCAAATATTCCTAACCTATAGTTCATAAATGAACTTGGGGGCTATGAATACTTGAACTAGAAGCACATATTATCCTGGCATGTTTTCTTTTATCAGGGAAAAGGGTCTAAGGTTTTTTAAGAGTCTTAAAGGTATCTATGACCTCCAAAAGATAAAGAAACACAAATTTAAAATATATTTTCTTCTATTCAATATAGCAAACATGACCATTTTATAATCAAACTCTACTATCTATATAATACATGTTCTTATACCAACAGTAACTGGAAAAGTGTAAAAGGTGCTAAAATGCAAATGTACGACATAAACATTTTCCCAATGGCAGTAAAGACTTGGTCATTTCTGACTTAATGTATTAAGTATGAATAGGATTCTTCTAAAAATAAAATTAAATTAAAATGTAATATTGGTTTTAGTCTGGTCTAATTGAGTAGACTTCCTAAGGAGAAAGAGCAGTAAAAGGGCACCTGTGTGCATGTTTGACTCACAGCCAAAAACGGTGTTTATGGAAAACTTCAGATGGAGCAAAGAGGCACTCAGCCAATAAAATCTACAGCTGTGAGACTTGGAACTTACAAGTGCCCAAACTCCAAAAGCAAAAGTGGAATTATGGGACAGACTTTGAAGCTTGTTTATGTGCAAATTTTTCTAGTACGAAACTTTGTATTCCTCTATTCGGATATATAGTCTCTGATCAACACTAAAAATATTTTCTAACACCAGAGAAAATAATGAAAGGAAATCCCATCCAAGTGTTGGTATTTACTTTTTTTCCCTACAATCAACTGTAAATAAAACTCAGGATAGCTAGGAAGGAGAAGTTTCAATCTTATATCCAGAGATTTGTAACTTTTCTCCCATCCTAACTCCTAAGAGGTTACAAACTGCTCCACTCATTAACATTGGTCCTGAAAACACAACAGTTCCTGGCTGGAAGAGACAGACTGAAGGGGCTGCAGCATATCAAAATCTCCTTGAAAAAATACCTCTTGTGGTTTGAATACAGCCCATACCCTACAACCCTCATGTTCAGTCATCTGATGGTATACACCCAGACGCTGCCTCAAATCTCTGGGGAAGAAGATGATCAGTAGATGGGCTTGAATGCAGAACTGGAAGGGGACTAGGCATCTTCTAAAGTATGCGAAATATACCATGTAAGAAAGAATACAGGAGACGGGGCTGAAGTTTTAAAGCTGGGAGATTATTCAAGTACATAGGTAGGACTTTACACTCCAACTACAGCATCTGTTATTCTCAAGTACAAGTTGGTACAGTTATGGACTATATACTAGATTACTTTAGCCAAAAAGAAAAATCAAACACCTTTAAGGGACAGAAATTTGAATTTAATAAAGAATAATGTATCTGGTCTTGGCACGTTGCTCAATCATAATTTTTAATAAAAAATAAATCAGAGAACAGTTATCTAGCACTTATGTTCATTCACAGAAGAAATGTTTTAGAGCCATCTCCAACTGAAAGCAGTAACTCTGTTTAGATAGAAGGGCCCATGTGTTTAGGGTGAAGTTTATATACCATCTATACCAATACAATTTCATCTCAACTAACCTGGTTGAGGTTTCAACCACAAATGAACTAAACTGCTCAGGCTATTAAAATGGGAGTACTATGCTCCTGAGTGGACACTCCAAAGCTGGTCTACAATGTCCATACAATTAGCAACTAGCAATCACTGTCTAGAGACCATAGCAAGACTTTCAAATTGTAGAAATAGAGAAACCAGACCCTTCTTCACTTGAGACATTTCTTTCTTGACAATCATTTTGCCAAATCATTTTTGCCTTAATATATTCTGAAAGAGTATATTATGGAAAGAGGCTTCTAAGTTTGGTAAAATCCTTCACCATCTTGCTAATTATAATGTTGATGCAAGACACATGGCAAATACACTCCCATACTTTCCGAAAGGCAGTGTCACACTGTATTTGCTCTGGCTTTCTCTCCCCCAATCCATCAATTGTCAATTGATACAAAGTATAATTCCCTACCAGTGTGCGTAGGGTATAAGCATCACATCACAAGTCCCTACTTTATGCTTTTACCTTCTCTAGTTCTGAAGGTCAAAGTTTCCAATGCTGTGTCTGAACTTGTATTGAGATGTTTGGCATTAATAAAACAAAGAAAGAATTAATACTTTTTTTAATTTGGGGGGAGGGGAAGGAATCTACAAAGGCGGATTTCACCTTCTAAGTAGCATTATATTGGTCTACATTAATAATTTTCCCAGCAGGCCTTCTTCCATGATTTTACTTTGAACAATCACAGCCTTTGTTTCTTAGATCCTCTTACATGTGACATTTGATCAAAGTTTTAAAATCAGCAGCTAACAGAGGTGGAGAAAAGTACTGCTCAGTAAAGGCATTACACAAAGCCATCCCACAGCTCATTTCAAGGTTGCTACAAGCTGGATCACAGACATTTTCTAGCTAAACACTATTTAGACGTTAAGTTAAATTTTCTGTACCCTGAACACTACATCTTACTGCACATTACCATAATGCTTCTCAGGAAACCATCCCCTAGACATTACTAAAGCATGCTTTAAGAAAATTCTTCAGCTCCTTCACTTAGGTGTGTTTTTGAAAGATAAGTGCAAGGTACCAAACAATTAAGTTTATTCTTATTTAAGATCTCTGCATATAGCCTTTAAAAAAAAAAAAGCCTGCCTCCTTGCCCCTCCCCGCCAAAAATTCAGGTAACTAAATTACCTATATTACCAGTTCTAGAATTAGTGGTAGTCATCCTAGTGAGATGGAATATGAAAAGAAAACTAATAAAATCAATTAATTAATTCATGCCTAGAAGTCCTTATCCAAGGAAATCTTCCCCAAAGATATGGAGGGAAAAAAAAGAATAGTAAAGGCAGTATCTCACACTTCAACATGCTATATAAGGAAAGACGGCTGAAAGGAAATCTTGCAGGGAATTTTATCCCTTTGAACTTTCAAATAAACTCTTAAGTAAGATTATGCAAACTTACTAAAGACCGGTCCTGATTAGAGGGAAAAAATGCACCCCTTCTCCAAGTCAGTTCTGGAGGCTTTCTCCAGAATTGTTAAGGTTTGTGTTGGGTAAAGAAAGACCTCCTAACAAACCAGCATTCTTTTCCACATGATCAGAGCTAATTGGCCCCCCTGCAGACTAAGTGACCAATCACATCAGCTTCAGCTGAAACTAGCCCCCACGACATTATAAACAGAGGAATGTGAACTGTAAACCCAGTCCAAGAAGAGAACCTACAAGCTAGACTTGTAGATTAAAGTTACCTTATTGAAAAGACAGACTCTGCAAGTTTCCTCAAGACCTACCTGTGCACACACAGGCTGACCCAGCAAAAGAACTGGTGAGTACATGAAATAATATTCATTCTTATTTCTTTCCTTAAGGGGAACAGAGAAAGAAATTGAGTGGCAAATGGGGACAGAGCTAGACATCGCCAACAGATTTTTAAAACAAAGATATTACCTTTACAGTCATACATTAAGGTTCTTCATTCTTTTTCCTTAAATTCTGAAAATGGAATAACAGCCCTACTGAAAGCATTACTAGAAATTTTCCTGTTTTATTAAATGCATACTAATTCCACATTATAATATAGAAATGAGTAGAAAGGCCCTAGAAAAAATTTAGTGGCTTGTTTTTACCCCCCTTCCTTGGCTTTTTTAAATATATACAGATATCTTTCTTTTGGAAGGGATAAAAAAAAAACCAAAATGAGCGTACAAGAACGAATGACGCCCCCCCAAAAAATTTTTAAGCCACAAAAAAGATGAATACCTAATTTTAAATGTCTTTTTAAGCACAGAATTATTAACAAAATTAGTAGATGCTTCTACAAATAAGTTAAAATATAAATGAATCTCTGACCTTATATAAGAGAGTTAGAACTCATACTGTTTGCCCCGATTATAGAAGGTAAGAGAAATGATTCTAAGATTCTATACAGTTTTTAACACCACTTGTAAACAAATACACAGTAATACTGTGATCATTTAACATTTGTATTTATAGCCTATTAACTGTTTAATATGAACTACACTACTACCTTACAACACAGCAACAGAAAAGACATAATTTTAAGTGCTACAAATCAAATGAATAAAATGAATCCATAACCTTGACAGCCACTGAAGCAGCCAAACTATCATTTTTATAAAGTAGTGTTTTTTTCCACCAAAGTCTGTAAATGAGCAAATACTTTACAGCCCACACACAGAGATACAAACAAACCTTCCCAAGCTTCAATTCTATTTTCTGTTGGGATCAGTTAGTGAGAATCATATAAATACAAACCAAGACAAAATACATTCAATGGATATTTGTATACCTGTGAAGATATAAAAATTACTTGGAGAGAAAATCTATATGTATCAGGCAACAATGTAATTTTTAAAAACCATACAAGCAGATGTAAAACCACATAAGAGAAAAAAGAAAAAAATTATCTAAAAAAACCTCTGTCAGTTGAGGGAAATGGAAATAAATTTTAAAACTTGTAGAGTTTTAAGAGATCGTGTATTTAATTCCCTTCTATCTCTCTCTTCTTTTAATATAAGAAGCCTGGCCAAGGGGATTGGGTGGCTTGCCCAGCTGACACAGCTATGTAACCAACAGAGCCGGAGCATGGTTGGCTAGATTCCCCACCTTGTCTTCATTATACTAAACCATACTTCTACATGAATCCAAAGATGGACTCATTCAGGGTAATCCATTAAGTGGAGATTGAAATCTTATTCTCTCAACTACTCCACCTCCCAACACAATCTAAACAAAATTGAGTAATGGCTTATATATAAAAAGGAAATTGCTTCACTGTTTTGATATTAGCCTTGACATTCCTGTTCACAGGTTTTTCCATGTATTTAGTTAACTGCAAGAGAAAAAGAATGAAATTGTTGAAGCCTAGAGTGACTGTTACAATGTAGGTAACAAGTAACAATCCTGAAAAAGCCCAAATAATAATACTTTTGTTACCTGTAATATATACAGAAAGCTATCTCCCTGGGTAATGAGTTTTAGAACATTATGAAGTAGGTTGAAAATCAAGAATCAGGGAGTTTTTTCCCCCCCAAAAAACTACTGTGAAACAATCAGCAATTAGTAGCATTCACCAGGACAGTGGTTCCCTAATTGCAATAAGCACGCGGGTACAAGGTAAATGATGGGCATTTTCACACAGGCAGGAAGCGACGAACAACAAAAGTGAAACTAATACAATGTTACATACCAATTTCACCTCAAAAAAAGAAAAAAGAAACCATAAAGGATAGTGCAGGGGTTCACAACCTTTCGGAAGGCAGACTACCATTCCTTATTACATCCTTCTTCCTCTTCAAGTGTCAAAATGCCTTTTCTTTTATAAAATTAGTATGATATATTCTAAAAATTATTTTCTCACCTGGCAAAATGGAATTTGGCAATGCTATGTAAGAAGTCGCCTCTCCACATTTTGTTTTAATTTGTACTGGTTTATAATATACAAAAGATTACACTATGTAATAATTGTGGTTGTGCTGATCTTCAAATATTGTCTTAACTGAAAATATATTTCTTGCCTACAAATCATAGGTCTAAACCTAAACATTCCTAAAGACCAAATATTCTGTAATGACTCTTAAACAATTAACTAGTCCAATGGAATGTAGTATTGTTCACAAAGGCTAACCAGGATCAGAATGTCTATTTTTGAAGCAAAATAGCACTGACTCTGGACTTGGTATGGGATTCATTAACACTTACTACCTTTGGGATCCTAGGAAACTCACTATGCCTCAGTTTCTTTATCTCTAAAATGGGAATTATAATGGTACTTACTACAGTGAAAGTTAAGGAATATTATTAATAATAATAATTAAGCAACCAAGACTGAAAGGTTACTTTGCACCAAGGCATTGCTTACTGGCTTCAAATGAGTTAACACAAGTGTTTGGTATAATTCCTGCCACATAATAAAAAATATATACTGGCTAATATTATTAATCATTACTGTCATAAGAATCATGTATGGGGTTAACAATGATTTAAGACAGATACCTGAGATAATTACAGGGACCAGAAGAATATCTACTAGAAGTGCTAAAAATATGGCTGTCAAAGACTATCTTAGGAATATAATGCCAATCATCTTGGGAAAGACTTTTTCACCAAAATTTCTAAATAGCTTCTTGTAGTAAGAAAATTAACCTGTAAATTTAGCCAGATGTGGAGAATAATACAAATAATCTAAGGCCCCCATCTGCCTAGTGTTTGTTTCTTTCATCTCTCTATCCCTTGGCGACATCTGAAAAACAGGGTAATAATGTCTATCTTGCTGGGGCCCCTGGGTAGCTCAGTCAGTTAAGTGGCTCTTGATTTCAGCTCAGGTCATGATCTCAGGATCCTGAGATCCACCCCTGGTGTGGGGCTCTGTGACCAGCAGGAAGTGGGGGGATGGGGTCTGCTTGAGGATTCTTTCTCTCTGGCTCCCCTTGCCCCTCCCCCCACTCAAGTTCTCTTCCCTTCTCTCTCAAATAAATCTTAAAAAAAAAATATCTTGCTGAGATACCAAAGAATTAGAGATAATGCAATATAGAAGGTACCTAGCACAGTGCCTATGAAAATTTTATTACTGTTTACTTTCAAAACGACAGAGATAAGGTCTCCTAAAACACTTAAAGACTCTAGCAAAATGAGTCATTAAATAGCTGTGCTGAGAAAAAAAATACCCTAAATGATAATGACCACTTGTTAGAATTATGAAGCATTAATGACCTAAGATTTTTTTTAAGTTTATAATATGAAACTAAAATGGTTATCCACTCTAAAAAATTTGAACCATTATCTCAGTGGATCCTGTTCCATCAGTAATTAAAATCTGAAGAAAATACAAGAGAATGTCTCTAATATCACCAATACATGTTAAATTAGCCTCAGGGAGGAAGGAAAGTATATACTCAGCTGGCCAATGTCCAATGACAATATCACAGGAAGGCAGTCTCCACAGCCCCAAAGTCTCTAGAATGCGAAGGACCCAGCAAACCCAAGCAACAACCTAGCTCCAAATGCCTCTAGTCCCCTTCTTAAGTGCCACTGTCATTCGAAAGGTAGTAAGGGAATAATGCAATACTCTCAAGAGCATCTACTTCTGAGGAAAGCAGCTAGGCAGTCAAATATAAACTCCTAGCACTGCATTGTGGCAAAAAGAAAGGGAAAGCAAAGCTGCACTTCCCATTCTGTTCCTGTGAGGCTCCACATAAAAGTTTTAAGACACTTCTGATATAAGCAAGAATCAACACATAGAAAGCATACCTTAGATTTCTTCTCACCACACAGAGAAAAGCATACCCACTGATTCATAGTTTAACTGTTTACAGATAAAAAACTGTACTAATTATCTTTTAAAAACTGCCATTTGGGGGGTGCCTGGGTGGCTCAGTCAGTGAAAGGGCTGCCTTTGGCTCAGGTCATGATCCCAGGGTCCTGGAATCAAGCCACACATCAGGCTCCCTGCTCAGCGGGGAGCCTGCTTCTCCCTCTCCCTCCGCCCCTCCCCCCACTCCTGTGCACGCACACAGACGTGCTCTCCCTCTTGCTCTCTCCAATGAATAAATAAAATCTTTAAAAAATTTTAAAAATTGCCATTTGCTGCCTTAATGGTTATTTTAGTTCATTAAACTTGAATTTTTTTTTTCTGGCTTACTTACTTTCAAAACTAGTATTTATCGGGATAACTGGGTGGCTCAGTCGGTTAAGCGTCTGCCTTCAGCTCAGGTCATGATCCTAGGGTCCTGGGATTGAGCCCTGAATCGGACTTCCTGCTCAGCTCCCTCTGTCTCTTCCCCGGCTTGTGCTCTCTCTCTCACCATCTCTCTCTCAAATAAATAAAATCTTAAAAAAAAAAAAAAAACAAACTAGTATTATCTAGGAATCTCTGCCTAGAATTTATTTTTTTCAAGAAAATAATTTTCTCCCCACCCCACAATCTAACCAGAATCTAGAATATTCAGATGATGGCAATCCATTAGACAGGGAAGGAAAGAATCCATGAAAATGGCCACAAAGTGACAAAAACAAAGCTATTCATAAAACTTTCAATAGGTTAATTAAAAAGCATATATTAAAACTATGGATCTCTAAAAGCTTAACTCTGTCCTAGCATGGAGTTTAGCTTCAAAACATTTGCAGACAGTTTAACACTACATTTCCCTTTTTTTTTTTAAGATTTTTTATTTATTTATTTGACAGAGAGAGAGAACACAGCAGGCGGAGTAGCAGGTAGAAGGAGAAGCAGGCTCCCCACTGAGCAAGGAGCCGGATCGGGGGCTCAATCCCAGGACCCTGGGATCATGACCTGAGCCAAAGGCAGTTGCTTAATCAACTGAGCCACCCAGGCGCCCCTAACACTACATTTCCAAATGATTTCTAGTTATTTACATAGAGGAACACATATATTTAACTTATTTCTTTAAATTATGAATTATCCATAATTATTAATTATGAAAAGTTATTATTTACACATGTTTAGTCAAATCAATACTTTATGCCTGGATTTGTGCAAGAAAGAGACAGGGGTGTCAAAGAGACATGAACCAAAACCCCAAACTTAAGGGATTTTGAAATATACTTGGAAATATTAAAATGCCAAAAAGTATTTTAACAGTCATTCCAGGAAACAATAAGAGATATCCTGAGGCAAGCCATGATTTGGTAGCAAATGAATGGCTTAGTCAATAAATGTCCCCTTGCATGAAGAGAAAAGAGAGCTGTCAGACCAGGAAAGCCTGCCCAGTAGCCAGGGAAGCATTCCAAAAAAAGGAGAAAGTGAATGAGGTCTCAGAATTTATTAATATTAACTGTAAAACAGTTAAGAGCTTATTAATTTATTCTTGGTTTCAGAAAATTACAGCCTGAGATGGATGGCAGTAATTGCAAAGTTATTGCTCCTCTCCTAACTCAGAGATACCGGAGGATGGTCACCAAGGATGGCCACAGCACACTTCAAATGGATGGTGCTCAAAGAGGTCTTGCATATCTGCGAGATGCTTGGGGAATCCTAATGGACATGCGCTGGCGCTGGATGATGTTGGTCTTTTCTGCTTCTTTTGTTGTCCACTGGCTTGTCTTTGCAGTGCTCTGGTATGTTCTGGCTGAGATGAATGGTGATCTGGAACTAGATCATGATGCCCCACCTGAAAACCACACTATCTGTGTGAAGTACATTACCAGTTTCACAGCTGCATTCTCCTTCTCCCTGGAGACACAACTCACAATTGGTTACGGTACCATGTTCCCCAGTGGTGACTGTCCAAGCGCAATCGCCTTACTTGCCATACAAATGCTCCTAGGCCTCATGCTAGAGGCTTTTATCACAGGTAATTGTTTTTGTTCTTAAAAAAATTGCAAGTGGTTTGGAGAGGGGATAATCAGTTATAAGCAACTGTGTTGTAGATTAATTTAATTTGCATCATTAGCAGGTAATATCGAAGACTGAAAAAAAAAAGTCTATGGGCAAATGAGAGGTGAAATTATAAGAAACCTGACTTACACTTAAATTCTACCGGTTGGAACGCCTTAAGAAAAAAAGGACCATTATGACACTAACTTGCAATAACATCTTACACCAAAAAAATATTAACAAAAGGTCTAAAAGGCATTTTTCAGAGAAGCTAAATACTTTGTCAAATAAGTGGATAAATACGCTCAATGCATATTTTGACAATCATTTTACCTAACAGAGGAATTTGATTTTTTTCTCTTTACTGGGTTAGAATTTCCTCCTCTGAGTTTATCTGTTCAACATTTACTCATCATCAGTGAGCCTAGAGTACAACAGTCAGCATTATATTTAGAGATCAAGTAAGTATACACATCCTTACTGGAAATGTGGCCACAAAGATTATGAAATTTTATTTTTAAACCTGATAACACATAAGACTTTCCTCTAAGTAAGTAGGGCTAGTGTCATTTTTATAAGTGATATATATAGTTTAAAAATCAAAAAACAAATCGAAAAGAAAACCTGACTTTAACACACTATGCAATAATAATCTGAAAAGGTAAGTAAAGGGCCAAATGAAGGGTGATCTGGAATGAAGTCCAGTGTGCTGCCAACTGGCTCTATAATCTGTAACAAATCACTTAACTTCCCTGCAGGAGTTCTTAAACTGGGTCAGTCATTAGATAAAATTCAGGGGATCCATGAACTTAGGAAAAACTTGCATCTTTCTTCACTAGCCTCTAACTGAAAATTGCCATTTCCTTACACAGACAACAAAAAACAGCAATATTGGTTTTTATTGGTATCAGCAATATTGGTAACTTTGATACAAACAGAAATCAGATATTTTCCTATCACACTACAGTACTTCAAAAGTACATTATTAAACCCACCACTGTATTTTGTTTAATGCATTAAAAAAGCACATATGGTACTATAATTTTTTAAATGTTCAACTCAATTTCAGTATATTTGGATTCCTTCATTATGTATTTTATTTTTATGCATTTAAAGCATAATTCTGATAAGAGGTCCACAGATCTCTCCAGCCTGCCAACAAGATCTGTGGCACAAAAGTAGTTAAGAAATCCTGACCTACAGCTTAGGGGCACAAAGAAGATGCACTTTGAAAGGTACACTGAAATCACCTTAGAGCCAGAGCCTTCTAAAATAAAAAGGAGAGGAGGAGCTATATAAGTTTCAAAGTTAAAAAACTCCTCAATGTATTACCCTCCCTACCCCAAATCATTCTACTCTGAATCTAATTTCTACTTCAATTTGAAATAATCTCATTACAAATGAATTTCATTTATTTTGTTACTTTTTTTTAAGTGCGGGCAGAAATGTAATAAATGACCATTCTTTGATTTTTGTAAGAAATGAGAATACAAAGTTACATTTCTATGTAACAAAATGAATTCTGCTTAACCCTTCTGAAATCATAGTTTTTAAATAAGGATGTATGTACATTTTGAAAAATTCTTCAGGCAAATGAGACTACCCAAATTAATGTGCTCATCAATTCTTGACTCACTTGGAAGGCATGGCATCAAGAATGTGTAACTATTTGATACACCCTTCTCATTCAGAAAAGGTATTCATATTTCAAGTGTTTGTTCTAAAAAAAATTCAATGATTTCTAATTTAGGTGCCTTTGTGGCGAAGATTGCCCGGCCAAAAAATCGAGCTTTCTCAATTCGCTTTACAGACTTAGCAGTAGTAGCTCACATTGATGGCAAACCTAATCTAATTTTCCAAGTGGCCAACACTCGACCTAGCCCTCTGACCAGTGTCCGGGTCTCAGCTGTACTCTATCAGGAAAGGGAAAATGGTGAACTCAACCAGACCAGTGTGGACTTCCACCTTGATGGCATCAGTTCTGAGGAATGTCCGTTCTTTATCTTTCCGCTAACCTACTATCACTCCATTATACCATCAAGTCCTCTGGCTACTCTGCTCCAGCATGAAAGTCCTCCCCACTTTGAATTAGTTGTGTTCCTCTCAGCAATGCAGGAAGGCACTGGAGAAATATGCCAAAGGAGGACATCCTACCTACCCTCCGAGATCATGTTACATCACTGTTTTGCATCTCTGTTGACCCGGGGTTCCAAGGGTGAATATCAAATCAAGATGGAAAATTTTGACAAGACTGTTCCTGAACTTCCAACTCCTCTGGTCTCCAAGAGCCCAAACAGGACTGACCTGGACATTCGTATCAATGGACAAAGCATGGACAATTTTCAGATCTCGGAAACAGGACTGACAGAATAAGACGTCTCCATTACACCCTATTTTTTAATGTATTAAATATACCCAGCCAGTTATGCAGCTACTTTTCTTTCATATCTCATGTTTTCTCTTTTTTTAAATGCTGATTACATCTCTCTGATTACATCATGGTAATCAAGCCTATGCCCATAAAAATGGCTGAGCTAACAATACACATTCTGGAAATATAACATTCTACCTTACAAGTCTGTATCTGTGGTTAACTGCTGAAATCAATGCATCTCAACATGACAGATATTTATTACAGAAATGTTGGTGGATTTATTATAAGGTGGTATGATACCACTAATGAAGGTAAAACAGGACAATTAAGTTTAACACAGCCGAACTCTAAAATCAATCACAAATCTCTCATTTCATCTGTAAGTTGAAGAAACAATCTAGTCTTAAACCTAGCTCCCTGGGTAGAATGATGATTTCACAATATTTAATGAACATCCTTTTAAAACTGTTATTTTTTCAAGACAACAAAGATCATTCCTCTGGTTCTTCGTACTACAAAACTGAAGTATTACCCCCTTAATTTTTAACATCTAAGAACAAAAATTCACACAAACACACAAAAACAGCAAAGTATAGATTTATACATAGCTCTAAAAGCATCTGCGCATGATATCCGAACACATGCACATGTACATATATTTGATCAGATCAAGTAAGAGATCCAGCCTGAATTAAACCTATGAGGTGGTATTTTTGTAAGGAGATGCAAAATTCTATCTACTAAAAGCTACCTTGCATAATAATCAAATCGTGATTCAAAAATTATAATCAACGACTCATCTGAATGGCTTCTGACCTAAGTAAAAACATTCCCTTCTTACCTATGATCTATTCAATGGTATAAAAAAACATGACACCCTAAGTAACTCAAAAATGCAAATATATTTAAGTTTTTGTAGATATAAAGGTTTAGTTACATATCATTCAAATAGGAAAAACATCTCCAATAGATAAAGCAAAAAAATTAGGCAACAAAGTATTTTCAAACCCAAATTCTTGTTTCCAACTTCAAATAGTTTTTTCTATAAACACAAAATGAGTGTTTATTCACCAGTAGGAGGTTGGACTAGATAAACTCTATTATTTCTTACCAAGTCTAATACTCCATGAAAATTATGCTCTCTCTGCTTCAATTTTTATTTTACATATACTTAGATGAAACCTTACCCTTACCTCCAGTTTAACTTAAAACCATTCTCTGCGTACTTTTCATTTTGATTTAAAAAACAAAAACAAAAAAAAACTGTCCTCAAGGTAAACAAAAAAACAAGACACCCTATCAGAATTCAAGTAGATTCGTGGCTGCTCTTCTTTTCTGAAATTCCCCTTATTCAGGTTTAATAAGAAAAGTGAAAGATTAACCTCCCACTGGTAATGATCCAGCCAGGAATCATCCCGTGAAATAAACACGAGCCTAGTATAGGCAATCAGTCGTGAAGAGTAGGACAGAGCAGTAAGTCACATTTTTCTACTCTTTGACCAAAAGGAAAAGAAAATGAAGAACTCTGGAGTGGTCTAAGAGCAATACAGCAAAAAAATATCAAGGACACAGAAACTTAATTATTTTAAACGTTTGCTAATTGGAAACTTTAGGCATTCTTAAATGCTAGTCAGACCAACAGACTTTTTTTCCAACCCAGGACTGTCATAATACATACAGACAGCAAGAATTCTTATTTCTATAATAAAGTAACCAGATTCACCTAACTTGTGAAAATAAAGTAGTATCAAAAATTTACATGGTATGTTTTTTCCTAAGAGCTGTACATCATTTCCACAGATCACAACTCCACCAGTTAAGTGAAGCTGCTCAAAGTAACACAAGGAAGTGAGCAAGATCTGGGATGAGTCTCCCTGCAGACACACAGCATGTTCTCCATTCAAGTAGCAGAGCTCTCAAAGTACACTATGTATGTATAAGCTCTGCATCTGGAAATTAGATGTGACTTCTAGAACTACATACACCCCAAAACAACTCTGTTGGTAAACTAATGCTACTTAATAAATGTTTCACAAGTAGACAACTAAGAAATGCAATCAAAAACTTCTGTCTAGGTGGTTGAAAGCTTCTGAAAGCACTGTTCATGATTCTTCTTCCACTTACTTCAGAGAATCACAGCTTCTACATTAAAGATTAAGTTTTCTACCAAGATATCATTATCCTTTCAGGAGAAGGAAGTGCAAATTGAAAGAGGGGGAAAGTCCTGGGAGGTGGGAACAGCGGCTCTAATTCCTGGCTGCATAGCTCACTAACCTGGGGTACCTGGGAGTCCAGTGATGCTATCTTGGATACATGACTAGGAAGACCACACTGGAATTAACTTTAGAAGTGCTTTAGAAAACCAATATAGATAGCATAACAATCCCAACAAACTAGACAAGTAGTTACTAAAAATCCTAAGGTCTAGTTTTATATATGTGTAAGCCCATAATACCTACTCCTGGCAGCAGCCTTATAAACAAAAGCTGCTATGTCTACTTTAAAGTATTTCACACCAAAATGGACTAATTGGTATCACATTGGGCTGAACCTACTGGTATCAAATGGATCAATTTTTATTTCTTAATGATCTTCCAATTTCATCCTCACAGAATCATACTGTAGATCATCACTGGACCTGATCTCCCCCTCTCCAGCAACCAATTCTTACTGAATAGCAATTATAATTCCAGTGTTACAGGCCTTTTCCACCTCCACACTCTCCCTTATTGTGTTCACAGGAAATATGCAGGATCCCTGCCCAGATGTCTGTAAACACACCCATTTCTCTCCATATAAGAAGCAAATATATGATATGAACCAACTCTAATTTTAAAACCAGCAAGTCATTCTGGGACCTTTAATACTCAAATTATCTTAATTTGGTATCACAGAACATCTCACAACTGACCAATATATCACTCTGTCCCAACAAATTACTTAGTACTGCCATTCTTGAAGAGTGCAAGATACAATTATGAGATTTCTTTAATCTATAATATTTTCAACGAAAGTGGATTACCTATAAAAAGAAAGGCTCAGAATTATCAGCACAGTTAATACAACCTAAAGTAAGCATCCTGTCAAAAAACATTCAGTAAAATTCACTATGATTTGAATATATATATGTGAAACCTGCCCTGATATTTTAGTAGGAAAAACTCTATATTCTTAACCACTTTACATACATTTAGCTTTATGGAACTCATCTTTTCAAAGATATACATATAAGGGCAAAGAAAAAAACCTGTTTTTTAATAGAGAGTGGGGAAATTACCCAGACTGAATTAATACAGTTAAAATAATGATGAAAAGGGAACTTCACATTCTATCCAAACCACCCAAGTATGACTATGTGCTGAACAGTTCAAATCAAGCTATTGTCTTAACAGGGAAAACACTGCTTTCCCAGGTAACCCAAGTCATTTTCAGACAACTCTACCAGACCTTTTTAAGATTGTGTTGAGTTTCTGCCTCCTTAAACCTGCCCTTTAGATTCACACAGATCAAGTTTAATTCCTCTTTTATGATTGTTAAGTAAATATTTGCAGAGAGTAACCCTAAAAATCCTCCTCCCCACCCTGTCCTGTCCACAGTCTTGTCTGCTGTGTAAACAGCCCCGTTTCCTACATGCATCCCCCATCACAGGGGGTCAAATGCCCCAAACATCCTAATCCAACATATGGACCCCTTCCAGGTGTGGCCCCAGTACTGCACGCAATACTTAAGCTGTCCTGTGTCAACATAAAAAGACAGCGGGTGTCCCTAGCGCTTGCCTCATGAGGACACTTCAGTTCTAGTAAATGCTGCGCTCGGCACCGTCCTGCTGCTGGTTTAACATTGAGCCCGCAGTTAGCTGAGAAGGCTGTGCTTTTCCCCAGCAGGATGCTATGACACCATTACTACATATCTTCAATTCTAGAGTTTATGAGAGACTTCCTTGGCATTTTCTGCTGTTAAACCTCCATTTGATTAGATGCGATCTCTTGTTCCATCTTAATTCTTCTCTCAAGTCCCAGGTGTTCCACTCTACAGCTATCCCTCTACATACTGAACGATTTGAAAATCTGATCACACACCAACACTGTCATCTAAAGAAAAGGAATATTTATATAGCACCTTGCACAAGGCTTATCACAGGAATAGGAATTCAATAACTGTTGAACAAATAAATGAGTCCATATACTCTTATTTAATCCTAAAAATTCTGTAGGGCATTCTTACCTCCATTTATTATAAGACTACTGAATATCTGAGAACTTAGATTACTGGTTATCTTCTGACTTGAAACCCTATACTCTCTAAACTACCCCTCATTATCTCTCCATATTCACTGGAAAAAGTACTGAATCAGACAAGGATGGGAGAAGTCCTAAAAAATATCCCAAGATAGCATTTATCCAATAGTCTACCATACAAGTAAAGCCACGCAACTAACAATAGGTTATCTACCCAGTCTTCCAAATTTCTTTGTGCTACACTCATTTAACAACTTTTCATTATTATAAATACAACTGATCATTCCCGATGCCATGTTAATAAATGAGAAATTTCAATTACTGATATGCTAAAATGAATTTGATATGAAAACAGTGATGCAAAGTTGACTGTTAACAACTACTAGTGTTAAAAAGAATCTGCAAATCGGGGCGCCTGGGTGGCTCAGTTGGTTAAGCGACTGCTTCGGCTCAGGTCATGATCCTGGAGTCCCTGAATCGAGTCCCGCATCGGGCTCCCTGCTCGGCAGGGAGTCTGCTTCTCACTCTGACCCTCCCCCCTCTCATGTGCTTTCTCTCTCTCTCTCTCAAATAATAAAATCTTAAAAAAAAAAAAAAAAGAATCTGCAAATCAATCTGTGAGTGATTATTTACATACTTAACATATTTCTGAGAAATGTTTACTCTTGTCAGGTGTAATCATGCTCTAGAGAACTTTTCTGGTACTTCTGGGAATTTGGAACTTGCATGGTGATTTTAATAACTTCAACATCACTGTGAATCAGCATTTCTTTTTCCTCTCATACATTAATACCTACTGGCAGTTTGGAAGGTAGTACCTTTAATCAGTCAGAAAGCCCATCTTAACATTTAGATTCTTTAATATAAACTGATTAATTCACCACAAACACTGAAATCTTGTTCTCTTACGACGTAACTTTTAAGTCAGTAGCTACTTTAACTATAATTTGACTGCTCTCATCTCAAAACAAGGGAAAAAAAAAACAAAAAACAAAGATAATACATCAAAAAAAACAGATGAATAAAGAACTAAAGTAACTGGGATGCCTAGGTGGCTAGTCAGTTGAGCCTCCGCCTTCGGTTCAGGTCATGATCCCAGGGTCTTGGAATTGAGTCCCACATTGGGCTCCTTGCTCAGCAGGGAGGCTGCTTCTCCCTCTGCCTGCCGCTCCCCCTGCTTGTGCTTACTCTCTCTCTCTTTCTCTCGCTCTCTGACAAATAAAATCTTAAAAAGGAAAAAAAATTAAAGTAAGAACATTCAATGCTCTCTGATATGAAAACAAACATTAGCATTTTCCCTATTTCTTCTCCCCCTGTGAGATGTATCTACATTGGGAACAGGGAGTAAACAGACTGAAATTTCAGTTCACAAGATAGCCTTAATAAAGAATATATGCCTTGCAAAGAACACACAAACCTAAAAGTTAAACAAAGGAAATCCTAATGGTTATGTTCATCACCCCTGGTTTTATACAAAAGAGCCCTCAAATAACCATGGAATTATAAATGCAAGTAATGTTACGACCCCATCTACTGGAGAAGGTGCAGGTAACTGAGTCAACTTCTAATAAATGCATCCTTGAGCCTTGTTACGAACTATTATCATGGAAATCCAGATAAAAATACTTCAGAACAGTAAGCAAGCCTTACCTACATCTTTTCGTCCTGGTTTTTCAAAACGTCTGTCACCTCTAGAAAAGATAAAATAAGTTTTCAAACAAGACTTGAGAGTAACAGATTTCCCATCTGTGACACCCACTGCCCTTTGTCTAATAGCATTACTTTCTTTTTCAAATTATAAAACAAATGCATGTTTACTGCCTAACATTTGGAAAATACAGAAAAGCACAAAGATGAAAACAGAAATTTCCACTATCTCACTTACCAAAAGCTAGCTTCTATTAACCCAGAATTGTTCTTTTTGTTTTATATATTAGATTTTTTAATTAGATACATGATTTATTTTAGATACACCCTATACGTAGTTTTATATACTGCTTTTAAAATGCATTTTTCCACATCATTAAATATTTTCAAAATCATCCTAACTCTAGTGGTTATATAATATTCTATTGTGTGGATATACCATTCTATAAGAAACCACACTGATATTAAGCTGTTTGGCTTGTTTCTAAGTACATTATAAACATCATCACAGTGGCCATCTTCGTACAACACAACTTTGTGCAACTGCCCTCCCTCATCAATAGACGTCAGATAAAGTCACAAAGAACAGAGAAGATGCTCTAATAGCAACAAACAATAAAATGTCAATTGTCAATGCCTCCCACTGAATGCTAATCAAATAGCAAATCTGATTAACTATGAAATATCCATGCTGGCACTAACATTTGAACCTATTTATCTAGAATGCTTCTTCCTTTAAATAAGGATCATTTAAAAATTTCTTAAAGCTTGATACTCAACTAGCAGCATTTTTTTAAATGAAACTGTATAACTATGTGCAGAAGTATCTCCTCTATAGAAAGCAGAAAAACATGTTTTTTACACCAAGAAACCTTTAAAACAAGATGTGGATCTTTTAGTTACCTTTCCTCCCAGCTCTGTGACCTATGCATTTCCCTGCCACCTCCTCGACCAAACACACCCTCTACTTCATCAAAGCTTCTTTGGTAGAAACCACATTCACCTCTGCCTCTGCCTGAAAATAAGAAAACAGAAAAAATGATACTCAGATGTCAACTGTGGCACAAATTCAACACCAAAGATTAATCTTTGAAGTTCTGTCGCTACACAAAGAGGTCTACATTTAAACATTTAGCAAGGCCTGATGGATCTTTACCTGAGAAACCAATAATGGCACTGAAGAGGCTAGACCACAGGAGGTTGAAAGAAACACGTTAGAAACAGATGTAAGAGTCCCAGTCCCAATCCTGAACAAAAAATAGTATCAACATTCAGTTCTTTAATATAAAGGTTCAACAGTAAAATTCTAAGAAGATCAATAAACTATTACTACAAATTGGACCTTTTATTGGATTATTTTCAACAAAAATGAGAGATTTGGAGAGCTTGGGAAGAGAGCACATAAAGTATAAAAGCCAAGCATAAATGTTAAAATAATTTATCTAACTCCAAAGAAAATATAATTTAATAGGGTCTATTAACTTTGTGAACTAACTCCTTAAAGGATATTCCACAGCAACAAAGGCACTCTTTCCACTTTGCTCAAGTCTTCAAGTAAGAAAAGTATCAGGACTGAATATGAACCAGAGGGGCTGGTGAGAATGTGTCAAACGCAGGGATTGAGAGGCTCTAGGTGTTCAAGTATAAACTGGCCTTTACTGAAGACAATGTGGTTAGATCTATCAAAATTTGACTCAACGATTCTAACTACAATTTATCCTAACAGAAATACATGCATATGCAAATACATTTATATGGAGTTCGTTGCAATCTAAAACACGAGAAATGACCTAATCAATCAATTAATTAATTCTGATAAAACAATTTGGGAGAACACTATGAAGCCACAGAAGACAAAACACTGACATTAAAAGAAATCTACATTATCCTACTGAATGACAAAAGCATGCTAAATAACAATACTTATAAAAATAACTCCACCTGTATAAATGATAGAACTGCACAGTTAGAGTCTGGAAATCCAACTGCTAGTCCGGGGGCAGAAAGCAATATGAACTTTTAGCTTTATACTTTCTGTGCTATGTGAGGTTTTCTCGACTAACGTGCACCATTTGTATTCAATACACAGGTCAGAAAACCGGGAAAGGGTGGGGAGTCCAGGGCTGTACTTCGATGAAATCTTAGCCATCATCCGTAGCTCAACTTCTTTAACAGTGTAAAACCACCCAAAGAAAAATGAAGATGAATCTCAAACAAAAGCATGAATGCATTCTAAAGCTAAAAACAACTGAGTTAAATAATTGTGGCAAATATCCAGTAGGATTTTTACTTTTTGCTTAAAATTTATCAACCTGACTCAGAATATAGTTGTACTTTATACAACCTTATATGAAATGCACACAACTATATGTGGGTAATCTTAGGAGCAATGGGCACCCTTTTAACTAATCCAGATAATCCATTTCTTCATCTATAAAATGGAAGTGAAGACTAGGCTTGACTATAATAATCTTAAAGTTACCTTCCAGTTTTGTCAATCTAACTTTACATCAACTTAAAGTCGAATCCCAGTTTCAGTACCTCTCTCCTTAGGAAATGTATACATTTTATCTAAAATCCTAAAACAGTATAACACAAACATAACAGTGTGGTGATCTCCCACAATGATGATTTTTAGGGTTAAAGTCCCATCTTCTAAAGAGAACAATTTTCTCAGGTAAACCATTAAGTACATGACATCTTGAAAACGAGTTTTATTTTTGAAATCTGAATATGAAAAGTAGACTTCAGGTTGCCAGAAAAACAAGCAAACCACAGACAAAATATTTTCTGCCAGTTTTATCTAGCATCAGTACTGGTCCTCCTTATCAGACTAAAGCTTTATGAATGGGCACATAAAAAGAATCAGATTCCAGAGCTCTCCAGTTAGTAAAACATAAGGAACAATCTTCAAAGTACAGGGACCATAATCATCTATAAATATAGTTCTCATATAAGAAAAAGCAAGTATACATAACATGATGAATCTTTCATACAGCTAACTATTTAAAGAACTGCCCTACTGCCTGAGATTTCACCAGATTACTTTGGGAGAATAAAATATACTTCCTTTAAAAAATACACACACACACACACACACACACACACACACACACACACACACACACACACACACACACACACACACCCACTTCGATGAAGACAAGTGACATAACATGATGAATCTTTCATACAGCTAACTATTTAAAGAACTGCCCTACTGCCTGAGATTTCACCAGATTACTTTGGGAGAATAAAATATACTTCCTTTAAAAAATACACACACACACACACACACACACACACACACACACACACACACACACACACACACACACACACACACACACACACCCACTTCGATGAAGACAAGTGGCTAACAACTGTGTAGATCTGCTATATTATTAAACATCTTAACCAGATAAAATAGAGAGATGACAACTTTGTTGGGGCGTTGTCAACAAGGGAACCGCTGTTTCCCCACCCATGTTTCAATTTTACTAGTTCATGATATTTAGAAGTCTAGAAGTCAGTCAATTATCACATCAACGTTTCCTCAAGTTAAAATAAAGAGCCAAAATAATCATCTAATGTTAGCCCTGCCCATGAAAAACAAAGCAATAATCATTACTTAACCAACAAGTTAAAATTAAGTGCTAAGTGAAAAAAACAAAACCAGATTAATGGTCTTATGAAATCATTAGAAAAGAAATCAGAGTTCGGACAATGGTGTTAGAACTGTTTTTCCCAAAGTCAGTTCATTCATTTGGCTAGTTTCATGCCATTTGTTCACATCAATTTTAATTAAGTCACCACTTTTCTCACAGTATCTATCTTTTGCACATGCCCTGTTTAAATTCTGAATGTAGGATAATACGTGATAGCCCTCTACTTCAAAGAAATCACAAAGCAGGGAGAAATTTATCAATCTTTGTTTCTCGATACAGAATTTTTTTAAAGACTGGAGAGGGGCGCCTGGGTGGCTCAGTTGGTTGAGCGACTGCCTTCGGCTCAGGTCATGATCCTGGAGTCCCGGGATCAAGTCCTGCGTCGGGCTTCCTGCTCAGCGGGGAGCCTGCTTCTCCCTCTAACCCTCCCCCATCTCATGTACTCTCTCAAATAAATAAATAAATCTTTATAAAAAAAAAAAAAAGACTGTTTGGAGAGACTGGTTAGCATTTGCAGCACACAAAGTTGGTGATGACTTGAGGCACATAAAACGGCTGGTTTGGGGGGCCTGGGTGGCTCAGTCGTTAAGCATCTGCCTTCGGCTCAGGTCATGATCCCAGGGTCCTGGGATCGAGCCCCGCATTGGGCTCCCTGCTCGCTGGGAAGCCGGCTGCTCCCTCTCCCACTCCCCCCTGCTTGTGTTCCCTCTCTCACTGTGTCTCTCTCTCTGTCAAATAAATAAAATCTTTAAAAAATGTAATGTATGGTGAGTAACATAATAAAAAATTATTAAAAATAAATAAATAAAATCTTTAAAAAAATAAAAAATAAAACAGCTGGCTTGTGGGCCACACTTCTTGAGTAATAATCTCTGTAGGACTTACCCTAAAGAGCGTAAGAGGCAAAGCTGCCTGAGTGTAACCTCTCCCTGCTGCCAGCCTGCCGTAGAAAGACACAGGAAACACCCAAGTAGGAGGCCAGAGCCATCTCCAAAACACCACTGCACCACCAAGATGCAAAGATCAGATGAATTCTGGACCAATGGAACCTAATTACATGGGGGAATCTGCACAGCCTGGGGAGCTTCTGAAGGGCATACACGCCTAAATCTTACCACCCAGTATTCTGTTGCAGAAGTAACTGCTGTTCTAGAGACTGACAAATTCAGAAGGAAAAACCATGTATACCTTGGTAACAGTACCTGGCCTACAAGTGGAGAACTTTAGTTAGCCTCTTCATTAATTACCACACCTGCATTCCCACATTCTGAACGGATGACTGAAAGCAACCTCTTCACAGAAATGCATAATCTAATACAGTCTCTGTAAAGACTAGGTGTAAATTACTCTATTCATAAGGCATAACTTTAAGAAAAAATAATTTAGATATTCCACACTCTTGATCATGCCAAGCTAGGTGGTGCAGTATGTGGAACAATGGCACCTAGCTTTGTAGAGACCTAATTCTTCCACTTCTAAAGCACCTCTTCAAAAACTTACAGGATATGTTTAGGCTACTACTATGATTTAACCACCTTAAGAGGTAAATGCTAAATATTTATATTACAAACATCCTTATGGTGCAGAAAATCAATGAACATAAAACAGCAGACAGCAAAAAAAACAGTATCAAAAAATAATTATTCTTCGGAGACACAAATCTATAAAATATAGGTTAAATAAGTGACTGCTTATTAATTTTTGATCTACCTCTAAAATAGCCCTAGTACTGATGAGACAGCTTTTACTAAAGCCCGTTGCTGGAACTGGCACACCGCCTTATACAGAAACCCAGTGTCAGGGAAGCCTGAGGGGACTTCAGTGCTGCGCCAGGCACTTCTAGGAGCTATGGCAAAGTGCAAGGTTCCCTGGGCATGAGGAATATGGATGAGGTTTTGCCAAAGTTAACTAGGCCATCCAGAATCCTCACACTCAAGAATTCCCTCCTCAGCTCCAAATCAGCGGGTATGGAGCAGATACACTGAGAGATGGTTCAGCAAACAAATGTTCAGGACACTTAGTATACAGTTAATGTCAAAGAGCAGTTTTTTAAAAATCAAGTATTAAAATATGTTCAAAGTGACTTCTCTCTCCCTCCATTATTACGTTTTCCACACGAAAGCTCACCTCGCCCTCTTGAAGAACTTCGACCTCTAGGAGCCCCCACCACTGTTCCTCCTCCTCCTCGTCCTGTCAATCGCAGGACAGCGGCACTATTTACAGACATGGAAAAGTTTCTCTGCCAAAACAAAAAAGAAGAAAGAAAGAAAAAAGGAAAAAAAAGTGGATGAAACAGATAAAACTGTATGGTGCTCTTCCCCATCTCCCGTTTCAACTATAAAATGCATCTCATCACTACAAGCAATGGGAAACCATAACTACACCACATCCTAAGATGATCCAAAACCTGATTTTACCTGTAAATCTCAAATTAACATTTCTGATCAACACTGACCACCAATGCGTTATATTATACTAGGTTCTGTGAGGAAATATTAAATAATCCTCTAAACACTGTATGGATCCAAAAGCAAATGGGGTAAATATGTGTTGTAATAGAGAAAACTTGGTAAAAGAAATCCAGTTTGAAAGGATTCTTTAACTAGTGAAAGGTGGAAACGAGATGGTCACAAAAAGTATGAATCAAGTGTAGCATGATAAGGAGGAAAAGAATCATTTTGCCTCAGTCTGATCACTAGTGTGAATTAGCAACTCCAAGTAGTATTTAACAGAATGACAAGAATCATAAATAAGGAAGGGCCAAATAAGAATCAACCACCTTAATGGGGAGGAGAAAGGAATGCTTGAAAAAAATAAAAACCCCAATCTCTCAGTCGTAAGCCTGAACCTGCACCCACAGCCAATCTGCATAGAGTCAAATACAGTACAATAGGAGTGGGAAACCTTCAAACATGAAGAGGAAGACACAAGAACATAGGAAGCCTGGGAGTGAAAAATGTTTAGTTGACATTTGTGGATAAACCGAAATACAGAGGTCTTAGGAAAAGGTAAAGAAAGAAGCAATTTTTAAAATCCTGAAAATGATCCATAAAATGTAAAAATCCAGGGGTGCCTGGGTGGCTCAGTCAGTTAAGCATCTGCCTTCGGCTCAGATCATGATCCCAGGGTCCTGGGATAAAGCCACACGTTGGGCTCCCTGCTCAGCGGGGAGCCTGCTTCTCCCTCTCCTCCCTACTCGCTCTTGATCTCTGTTGCTATCTCTGTCTCTCTCTCAAATAAATAATCTTTAAAAAAATAAATAAATATAAAAATCCTGGCTATTTGAAGGAGAAATCTTCAATAGCATTTTAAACTCAGAGAATGTTGGAATATATGCTTACTTGAATACTTTCTGTATCCTCAGAACCTAACAGACATTTGTGCAAAAATGAAGAGCTGTGGTATAATGAAGAAAATGCAACTTCTGCATGGCTGTAGCTAACGGCCCTTCTGGCAGAGGGGCAAGAAGTGAGGCTTAAGAGTTGGATGGAGGGGGGCGCCTGGGTGGCTCAGTCGTTAAGTGTCTGCCTTCGGCTCAGGTCATGATCCCAGGGTCCTTGGGATCGAGCCCCGTGTCGGGCTCTCTGCTCAACGGGAGGCCTGCTTCTCCCTTTCCCACTCCCCCTGCTTGTGCTCTCTCTCTCGCTGTGTCTCTTTCTGTGAAATAAATAAATAAAATATTTAAAAAAAAAAAAAAGAGTTGGATGGAGGGGCAACTGGGTGGCTCAGTTGGTTAAGCGTCCAATTCTTGATTTCAGCTCAGATCATGATCTCAGGTTCATAAGTAAGAGTATGAAGTCCCAAAATCTAGATTCATATATTCTAACACTGGAAAAACAGAGCTCAGGGCTAAATGCATTATGTATGCCAGGATCCCATGCAGTTGAATACATTACTGAACATGTATAAAACTCAAATGTACCGATCAATAGGGTGCAGGGAAACTTGCATATGCTTTCCTATACCCTCACACAATGCAGTTGAAAGTGCAAACTTCTATCACCTCTGGAACACAATTTCTCAAAGTATATTTAAATGTCTACACCCTTTGACACAATTCTCCTTTAACAAATGTGAAAAATCACAAAAGCAGAAAGATCTTAAACTGCAGAACTGTTTGTAAAATCAAAATTGGGAACCACCTGAGTATAAACCAATGGTAGCTCATTTAAAAATCATGGGGCGCTTGGCTGGTCAGTCCGTAGAGCATGCTTCTCCTGGTCTTGGGGTCATGAGTTCAAGCCCCACATTGGGCAGAGACCTGACTTAAAAAAAAAAAAAAAAAAGGCACATGGCCATCTACATGTGGAATTCTACAGAGCTGTTTAAAAAAATGAGGCAACTCTATTTATTAGGTTGAACCATATGAACTCGCTTATATTCAACCAATTCTGATCCACAAAAACTGCAATTTCGTATGGTCAACCAAATGTATAAAGATATAAAGCACAGCTGTAGTAAGGAGCACAGAAAGGCCAGATTGCCTGAAACTGAATTTTTGTTCCTTTATTCCACTTCTCTGTGCTAATTTTCCTCATCCAGATAAAGTGGATAGGAACAATATTTACATCTACTTCATGGGTCGCTGCCAGCACTTAACACATGACATGACAAGTGCTTACAACAGTGTCTGACACATTAAAAGCTAAACAAGTATTTGCTATCATCTCAATAGATGTTTAGGTGAAAAGAGTGAAGTGTAGAACGTTATGCACAGCATGCTGCCATTTATGTCTATGTGTGTTTTTAGGAATAAATATGTAAGTAGTTGCACACTTACTAACTACTCCTGAGAGAAAACACAAGAAAATGGAAACTGGCTACTCCTGAGGAACAGTAGGTAGGCAGAATTAGGGTGATTCACACAATTGCTTTTCACTCTATGTGCTTTTTGAATTTTTTATATATATACATGTACTACCTATTCAAAAATTACATACAGTAATTTTCTTTGATGTCAAATAAATAAAACACAACAATCTAAATTAGGTAGCAGCTACGTAAAGAGTCATGGCTCTCAAACTGAGAAATATGTTCAAGGGAAATGCCAAACCAAAACAGTGACTGGATGTTTAAGCATCAACTTTGTTTTAAGAAAACTTTTTTCCAGGGCAGCTGGCTAGTTCAGTCAGAAGAGCAAACGACTCTTGATCTCAGGGTTGTTGAGTTCAAGCCTCACGGTGGGTGTAGAGATTACCTAAATAAACTTTTTTAAAAACAATGTATTTTTTTCCTAGCTCTATTTTATACACACATGCAAGCACACATATATATATATACAAAGAGGACAAAATTAGCTTGCATTTCAAAGATAAAATATCCCTTCAGGAAATTTAATATATGCAACAAGAAGCTATTTTAAGTTAGTAGAAATATTCACCGCCCCGATGAGGGTCATGGGGTGAAAAATATGCAAAATTCTAGTCTTCAAATATCTAAACAATCCCTAAAGGGGTTGCCTGGTCATCCAAAGGACAAACATCAAAATGTTCATTAATCTTTTGCCAGCTTTAAGCACTGCTCTACTTTAGCATGTTTTTTTTAACATTTATTTGAGAGAAAGAGCAGGTACATGCGTGCAAGTGGGGGGAGGGGCAGAAGGAGAGGGAGAGAATCTCAGGAGGACTTCCTGCTGAGCACGGAGCCAATCTCACCTCCCATGAGATCATAACCTGACCCAACATCACAGAGTCTGAGGTTTAACCAACTAAACCACCCAGGTGACCCTATTCCAGCATATTTTATAAACAAAAGATACCAAAATCTTAAAAAAAAAAAAAAAAAAGAAAAAAGGGTGCCTGGGTGGCTCAGATGGTTAAGCGTCTGCCTTCGGCTCAGGTCATGATCCCAGGGTCCTGGGATCAAGTCCCGCATCAGGCTCCCTGCTCCTTGGGAGCCTGCTTCTCACTCTGCCTCTCTCTCTCTCTCTCTCTCTGTTTTTCATGAATAAATAAATAAAATCTTTAAAAAAAAAAAAAGATACCAAAAAAGTGTCAGGAAATTCAAAATGATACATTTTAAATGAGTCCAAAAATAGACCCTGATGATCTCCTGTAACTACCACAATCATAGTATCTATCCAGATCTTATTAACACCTTAAAACAAATCTTTCCATTATAAAAGCAGAATGAAGATTTACCCCCTTAGTCATTCCACAACTACTTTCGTTGTGTAGGTATAGTCCAAACCTGACTCTTTTCCAAATTGTTAACCAAAGGTTCCCAACAGCACTTATTAATGAATAATCTTTGCTTTTTCAAAAAATTTATTTGGCACTTACTAATTTCTTAGAGGTGTTACAGGATGTTACTGGATGAATCAATTACTCATTCTGTTGATTAAAATGTCTATCATGTTTTGGTAACTAGAAGCAAGTCCTCCTCCCTACACATTAAAAAGCTTTTCTGGCCCATTTAATCTCTAAGAAACCTAGGAAATAATTAAAAGAAAAATTAAAAGAAATTATTAAAAATGTATATAAATATCTTAAAAATCACAAGATAATCACAAAAGATTAAAACCGGTAAACCAAGGCAATGGTCAGAAACATGGCAGGATGTCCACTATCACAACCGTTGTTCAACATAGTACGAGAAGTCCTAGCCTCAGCAATCAGACAACAAAAAGGAACAAAAGGCATCTGAATCAGCAAAGAAGTAAAACTCTCATTATTTGCAGATGATATGATACTTTATGTGGAAAACCCAAAACACTCCACCCTAAAACTGTGAGAACCCATACAGGAATTCAGTAAAGTGGCAGGATAGAAAATCAATGTGCAGAAATCAGTAGCCTTTCTATACAACAAGACAGAAGAAAGAGAAATTAAGGAGTCGATCCCATTTACAATTGCACCGAAAACCATAAGATACCTAGGAATAAATCTAACCAAAGAGCCAAAGAACCTGTACTCAGAAAACTATAGAATACTCATGAAAGAAACTGAGGAAGACACAAATGGAAAAATGTTCCATGCTCATGGATTGGAAGAATAAATACTGTGAAAATGTCTATTCTACCTAGAACAATCTACACATTTAATGCAATCCCTATCAAAATACCATCAACTTTTTTCAAAGAAATGGAACAAACAATCCTAAAATTATGTATGGAACCAGAAAAGACCCCGAATAGCCAGAGGAATGTGAAAAAGAAAAGCAAAGCTGGTGGCATCATAATTTCGGACTTCAATCTCTACTACAAAGCTATAAGCATCAAGACAGTACGGTACTGGCACAAAAACAGACACATAGATCAATGGAACAGAAGAGAGAACCCAGAAATGGACCCTCAAATCTATGGTAAACTGGGCGCCTGGGTGGCTCAGATGGTTAAGCGTCTGCCTTCGGCTCGGGTCATGATCCCAGGGTCCTGGGATCGAGTCCCGCATCAGGCTCCCTGCTCCTTGGGAGCCTGCTTCTCCCTCTGCCTCTCTCTCTCTCTCTCTCTCTGTCTCTCATGAATGAATAAATAAAATCTTTAAAAAAAAAAAAAAAAAAATCTATGGTAAACTAATCTTCGACAAAGCAGGAAAAGCATATCCAGTAGAAAAAAGGCGGTCTCTTCAACAAATGGTGTTGAGACAATTGCACAGCCACACGCAGAAGAATGAAACTGGACCACCTCCCTACACCATACACAAAAGCAGACTCAAAATGGATAAAAGACCTAAATGTGAGACAGGAATCCATCAAAATCCTAGAGAACACAGGCAGCAAACTCTTCGACCTCGACCACAGCAAATTCTTGCTAGACAGGTCTCCAAAGGCAAGGGAAACAAACGCAAAAATGAACTATTGGGACTTCGTCAAGACAAAAAGCTTTTGCAGAGCAAAGGAAACAGTCGACAAAACCAAAAGACAACCGACAGGATGGGACAAGATATCTGCAAATGACATATCAGATAAAGGGCTAGTATCCAAAATCTGTAAAGAACTTGGCAATCAACACCCAAAGAACAAATAATCCAGTCAAGAAATGGGCAGAGGACATGAACAGACATTTCTGCAAAGACGACATCCAAATGGCCAACAGACACATGAAAAAGTGCTCAACATCACTCGGCACCAGGGAAATCCAAATCAAAACCTCTATGAGATACCACCTCACACCAGTCAGAATGGCTAAAATTAACAAGTCAAGAAAACGACAGATGTTGGCGAGGATGCGGAGAAAGGGGAACCCTCCTACACTGTTGGTGGGAATGCAAGCTGGTGCAGCCACTCTGGAAAACAGTATGGAGGTTCCACAAGAAGTTAAAAATAGAGCTACCCTATGACCCAGCAATTGCACTACTGGGTATTTACTTCAAAGATACAAATGTAGTGATCCGAAGGGGCACCTGCACCCCAATGTTTATAGCAGCAATGTCCACAATAGTCAAACTATGGGAAGAGCCTATATGTCCATCAACAGATGAATGGATAAAGATGTGGTGTATATATACATTCAATGGAATATTATGCAGCCATCAAAAAAAATGAAATCTTGCCATCTGCAACGACCTGGATGGAACTAGAGGATATTATGCTAAGCAAAATAAATCAATCAGAGAAAGACAATTATCATATGATCTCATGGATATGAGGAATTTGAGAAATAAGACAGAGGATCATAGTGGAAAGAAGGGAAAAATGAAACAAGACGAAACCAGGGAGGGAGACAAACAATAAGAGACTCTTAATCTCAGGAAACAAACTGAGGGTTGCTGGAGGGGAGGGGGGTGGGAGGGATGGGGTGGCTGGGTGATAGACACTGGGGAGGGTATGTGCTAGAGTGAGCGCTGTGAATTGTGTAAGAGTCATGAATCACAGACCTGTACCCCTGACACAAATAATACATTTTATGTTAATAAAAATAAATAAAAATAAAATAAAAATTTAGAAAACAGGCTAGGATTAGGGTTAGCTCACATAAATCCAAACATAAACTAGAAAAAGACTACTAACCAAAGAAAAATCAACAAAGAACAAAAATTAAATATAAATGCAAACATTCTGAAAACTTTTCACTACACTGGGAAAAGAAATGCAAACTACAACAACAGAAGAGGGGCGCCTGGGTGGCTCAGTAGTTCAGTCGTTAAGTGTCTGCCTTCAGCTCAGGTCATGATCTCAGGGTCCTGGGATCGAGCCCCGCATCGGGCTCCCTGCTCGGCAGGAGGCTTGCTTCTCCCTCTCCCACTCCCCCTGCTTGTGTTCCCTCTCTCGCTGTGTCTCTCTCTGTCAAATAAATAAATAAAATCTTAAAAAAAAAAAAAAAAAACAATAGAAGAACATTTTGCCAAATTTGCAGAGAATTTTTTCAGTAAAATTATTCAATGTTGGAAGTGCAGAACGAAGCTTAATGTACACCATCACCTGTTTAAAAGGGGGAAGATATATTTAATATTTCTTGGAAAAATATATGATAAACTTCTAACACTTGCTGCCTTTAGGAAAGGGACGCTGGTGGCTGAGGGAATGGATGGGAAAACAATTTCCTATTACATACTGTTCTGTGAATTTCTATTTTCAAATCACCTAATTTATTTCTTATTCAAACAATAAGTAAATCTGAAAAATAAAAATGCTGAACATGGTGAAAGTTAATAGTAAAATGTTACAGTTATGCCATCAGTGAAACAAGAGATATCCTCATACAAAACTTCTTGAAAGCAATTTAGTGTATGGAACAATCTGCTTTATTTCTGGACTTCTATTCCACTGACCTATAATGTCTATCCTTATGCTGCAGTTTTTTTGGTTTTTGTTTGCTTCTTTTTTATATACTGCAGGTTTTTTGTTGTTGTTTTGGTTTTTAATTTTTTTTTAGTGTTCCATGACTCATTGTTTTATATACTGCAGTTTTGATCACTGTAGCTTTGTATGTAGTTCTGCAATCAAGAAGTATGAGTTTTCCAGCTTTGTTCTTTTTCATAACTGTTTTGACTATTTGGGGTGCCTTGCAATTCCGTATGAATTTTAGGACCAGCTTGTCAATTTCTACCCCAAAAACCACTGGAGTTTCAATGGGGACTGCACCAACAGATTGATTAGCCATGTTAAGTCTTCCAAGGCTGCATGAACACTGATGGCTTCTCAGTTATTTAGATCTTCTTTAATTTCTTTCAAAAGTACTCTGTAGTTTTTATGTAAAAGTCTTACATCTCCTAGGTTAAATTTATTACTATGTAATTTATTATTTTTGATGCTATTGTAAATGAAACTGTTTTCTTGATTCCCTTTGAAGATTGTTATTGCTAGCATATAGAAATACAATTGATTTTGGGGTGTTGATGCTGTATCCTACAACTGTGCTGAATTCATCTACCAGTGCTAATTATTTTTTGTGTGTGGGATTTTATGTTTAGGATTTTCTACATGTAGGATCATGTCACCTGAAAATACACATAATTTTACTTCTCTTCCTATTTGGATGCCTTTTATGTCTTTTTCTCGCCTAACTGCTCTGGCTAGAACTTCGAACACAACATTGGATTATCAGTAGTAAAAGCAGGTAACCTTGTCTTGTTCCCAATTTAGGGGGAAAAGCTTTCAGTCTTCCACAACTGAGAATAGTCTTAGCTGTGGGTTTTTCATAAATGCCCTTAATCATATTGATGAAGGTCCCTGAGTTCTCAGTTCACTGAGGTCCATGAGGTCTCAGTTCACTGAGAGTTTCATCAAGAAAGGTGACAAATTTTGTCAAATACTTTTTCTGTGTCAACTGAGATGCTAAAGTGGTTTTTTCTTCATTCTATTTAGTGGTTTATTACAATGACTTTCTTATGTTGCACCACCCTTGCATTCTGGGGATAAATCCCAGTTGGTCATGGTGTATAATCCTTTTAATACGCTATTGGATTCAGTTTGTATTACTCTATTTTCACAACTAGAGATACACAAAGGAAACAGACTGCAATAAAACATACTAAACGTTAACAAGTAATTATCTCTACATGGTGAGTTTATGGGTGAGATTCTCTCCTATACACCTTTCCGTATTTCCTACAATAAATACAAGTACTTTTATTTATTTTAAAGATTTATTTATTTGAGGTTCACCTGGGTGGCTCAGGTGGTTAAGCATCTGCCTTCCGCTCAGGTCATAATCCCAGGAACTTGGGATCAAGCCCCATGTTCAGCTCTCTGCTCAGTGGGGAGCGTGCTTCTGCCTGCTGCTCTGCCTGTTTGTGATCTCTCTGTCAGATAAATAGTCTTTAAAAAAATTTATTTGAGAGAGAGAGAGCATAAGTGGGAGGGGCAGAGGGAGAGGGAGAGAGAATCTCAAGCAGACTCCACACTGAGTGTGGAGCCCAATGCAGAGCTTGATCCCAGGACCGTGAGATCATGACAACCTGAACCAAAATCAAGAGTCAGCCAGTTAAACAACTGTGTTACCCAGGTGCCCCTGAGTACCTTTCATTAAAAATAATAGTAAGATTTTATTGATGTTAAGGAAAATATAGAGAAATTGTAAAATCAACATGAAAGTCAAACAATCCAATAAAACAATGGACAAAGGACATAAGGAAATCAAAAACCATAATGGCAATAAGGATATGAAAAGGTGCTCAAGCTGCTAGTGACTAGTGAAATAAAAAAAAAAAAACTATCACCACCACTGTTTTGGCCAAACTGTAAAAACCAAGAGCTGGAGGGTTGCATAAAAATAAGACCTCTCATACGTGGCTGGTAAGAGTGCAAAATGGCTTAAGTCACTATAGAAACAAATGTAGCAATACCCACATTACATTACCCATATCTGTGCCTTTGAAAAAACACAAAGAACCAGGTGCCTGGGTAGCTCAGTTGGTTGAGCCACTGTCTCTTGGTTTCAGCTCAGGTTGTGATCTCAGCATCCTGGGATCAAGCCCCATATCAGGCTCAGTATGGGGTCTGCTCAAAATTCTCTCTCTCTCCTTCTATCCCTCCCCACACTTGCACATTCTCTCTCTAAAATAAATAAAATCTTTAAAAAAAAAAATACAAAGAACGAAATCCAACAATTCCAATTTTAAAACAAAGGTTTAAGAATGGTTACTGCAGCATAATTTGCAACAGCAAAATTTCAAAACAACCTAAATATATAACCAGAGGAGACTGGAAAATCTGTAGATTTTCTCACATATGGACTACTATACAGCAGGAATGAACAAACTAAAGCTATGTGTATCAACATAATAAATCTAAAAACCACTATTGAGGGATGCCTGGGTGGCTAACTTGGTTGAGCTTCTGCCTTCAGCTCAGGTCATGATCCCAGGGTCCTAGGATTGAGTCCTACATCGGGCTCCTTGCTCAGCAGGGAACCTGCTTCTCCCTTGGCCTGCCGCTCCCCCTGCGTGTGCACGCACATGCTCTCTCATTCTCTCTGACAAATAAATAAATCTTTAAAAAAAATAAAATAAAAATAAAATAAAAATCATGTATTGAAAGAAAAAAGCAAGCTGCAGAATAAAAACTACAGTTATGTCATCTTCAATATAAAATTCATAACCCTATAAGGGCACTTGTATGGCTCAGCAAGTGACTCTCCATCTCAGGGTTGTAGATTCAAGCCTCACGTTGGGTGTAGAGTTACAAATAAAATCTTTAGGGGCACCTGGGTGGCTCAGCCATTGGGCGTCTGCCTTCGGCTCAGGTCATAATCCTGGGGTCCTGGGATCGAGCCCCACATCAGGCTCCCTGCTCGGCAGGAAACCTGCTTCTCCCCTCCCACTCCCCCTGCTTGTGTTCCCTCTCTCGCTATGTCTGTCAAATAAATAAAATCTTTAAAAAATAAATAAAATAAAATCTTTAGGGGCACGTGGCTAGCTCAGCCATTAGAGCATGTGACTCGATCCCAGGGTTGTAGGTTCGAGTCCCACACTGGACGTAGAGATTACTCAAAAAAATGAAATCTTTAAAAAATAACAATGATAAAATAAAATCTTTTAAAAAATTGATAACCCTATAAAATGAAACTTTTAGGGCATATGGATACACAAACATGTAATGAAAATATTAAACACAAATGAGAAAAATAATATAATTCAAAGTAATCTCTGGGAAGGAAAGAAGGGAAGGGTACACCCACAATATGAGAAATCTTATTTCTTCAAACAAAAAAACCCATAAATACGTAGTAATTTTAAGATTTATATATCTCAATGATAAATATACTGGGATTGGTAATAACATTCTCTATACCTATTTGAAAGACTTCATAGTAAAAATATTTTTAAGAAAATTTAAACCAAAATATTGCCATACGTCAAATCTATTTGAAAAGGAAATTGGCAAATTATGAAAAGGAACTTTTCAGCCATCACTGGAGGCAGTACCCTTTCTTTCTTGTATGCTTTTTATACCAATAAATACCTCTGGCAATGAAAGTATCTGCTGATGATCCTAGATGATACTGAGTTTCATGAATAAAGACAGAACTAGCCTGGTTCAGAAGAAATCATAAACAAAACAAAAACTGTTTATGACACTATGGCGATGAAAATCACAAGAGATTAATATCACAACTTTCTTAGAACTTAACACAGTTGTAATAGAGATATTCTAATAAGCAATAGAGTGATTTCCTCATGCAAAATATGGCAAGAAGGTTTTCACAAAAAGTAATGACGAAATGTTCTAGAATTAGACAGCTGTGACGGTTATACAACTCACGGTTATACAACCCACCAAACGGTATACTTTAAAAGAGTGAATTTTATGACACGAATTATGCCTCGTTTTAAAAAACAAGAACAAGCAATGATGATTCTTCATTTAAAATGGCATTCCACGGGCACCTGGTGGCTCAGTTGGTTGAGCATTGGACTCTTGGTTACAGCTCAGGTCATGATCTCACGGTCATAGGATCAAGCCCCACACCAGGCTCCATGCTCAGCACAGAGTCTGCTTGGGATTCTCTCCCTCTCCTTCTACCCCTCCCCACTCTCATGCACATACACTCTCTCTCTCTCTTTAAAATAAATAAATAAATCTTTAAATGAATCAATAAAGTGGCATTCCAACATTCCAACAAAGTTCTTATTTTTCCATCTTACTACAATGACCATAAGTTCCTTGAAATCAGAAACTCCTATTTATCTTTGGAAAGAGCACACCATAAATAAAAACAACACAAAATCTACCTTCCAGCTGAAAATCTAACTTTCTCACAATATGATTAACAAAAATTGGTGACGGAAGAGCACATTTTTAAGCATATTTTGAGCTGAAGATCTGTATTTTTTCCCTTAGTGGCAGAACGCATTGGTAAGCACGACCAAGTGGGATTTATTCCTGGGCTGCAAGGGTAGTTCAATATCCGCAAATCAATGTGATAAACTACATTACTAAAAGGAAGGACAAGAACCATATGATCATCTCAATAAAGGCAGAAAAAGCATTTGACAAAATACAGCATCCTTTCTGGATGAAAACAGTGCAGGGAAAGAGGGAACATAACTCATATCATAAAAGCCATATATGAAAAGCCCACAGCAAGTATCATTCTCAATGGGGAAAAACTGAGAGCTTTTCCTCTAAGGTAAGGAACATGGCAAGGATGTCCACTATCGCCACTGCTGTTCAACATAATATAGAAGTGGGGCGCCTGGGTGGCTCAGTCGTTAAGCGTCTGCCTTCAGCTAAGGTCATGATCTCACGGTCCTGGGATCAGGCCCCACATCGGGCTCCCTGCTCTGCGGGAAGCCTGCTTCTCCCTCTCCCACTCCCCCTGCTTGTGTTCCCTCTCTAGCTGTCTCTCTCTCTCTGCCAAATAAATAAAATCTTTAAAAAAAAAATAGTATAGAAGTCCTAGCCTCAGCAATCAAAACAACAAAAAGAAATAAAAAGCATCTGAATCGGCAAAGAAGTCGTCAAACTCTCAGTCTTCACAGATGACATGAAACTCTTATGTGGAAAACTCGAAAACTCCACCCCAAAATTGTTAGAACTCGTACAGGAATTCAGCAAAGTGGCAGGATATAAAATCAATGTGCAGAAATCAGTAGCATTTCTATACAACAAGACAGAAGAAAGAGAAATTAAGGAGTCGACCCCATTTACAACTGCACTGAAAACCGTTAAGATACCTAGGCGTAAACCTAACCAAAGAGGTAAAGGATCTGTACTCAGAAAACTATAGAATACTCATGAAAGAAACTGAGGAAGACACAAACAAATGGAAAAACGTTCCATGCTCACGGATCGGAAGAACAAATATTGTGAAAATGTCTATGCTACTTAGAGTAATCTACACATTCAATGCAAACCATATTAAAATACCACCAACTTTTTTCACAGAACTGGAACAAATAATCCTAAAATTATGTATGGATGAGAAAAGACCCAGAATAGCAAAAGGAATATTGAAAAAGAAAACCAAAACTGGTAGCATCACAATTTTGGACTTCAATCTCTACTACAAAGCTGTGGGGTGGGGGGATGGGTTAGCCTGGTGATGGGTATTAAAGAGGGCACATTCTGCGTGGAGCACTGGGTGTTATGCACAAACAATGAATCACAGAACACTACATCAAAAACTAATGATGTAATGTATGGTGATTAACATAACAATAAAAAATTATTTTTAAAAAAAGCTGTAAGCATCAAGACAGTACGGTACTGGCACAAAAACAGACACATAGATCAATGGAACAGAAGAAATGGACCCTCAAATCTATGGTAAACTAATCTTCGACAAAGCAGGAAAAGCATATCCAATAGAAAAAAGGCGGTCTCTTCAACAAATGGTGTTGAGACAATTGGACAGCCTCACGCAGAAGAATGAAACTGGACCACCTCCCTACACCATACACAAAAGTAGACTCAAAATGGATAAAAGACCTAAATGTGAGACAGGAATCCATCAAAATCCTAGAGAACACAGGCAGCAACCTCTTCGACCTCGACCACAGCAAATTCTTGCTAGACAGGTCTCCAAAGGCAAGGGAAACAAACGCAAAAATGAACTATTGGGACTTCGTCAAGACAAAAAGCTTTTGCAGAGCAAAGGAAACAGTCGACAAAACCAAAAGACAACCGACAGGATGGGACAAGATATCTGCAAATGACATATCAGATAAAGGGCTAGTATCCAAAATCTGTAAAGAACTTGGCAATCAACACCCAAAGAACAAATAATCCAGTCAAGAAATGGGCAGAGGACATGAACAGACATTTCTGCAAAGACGACATCCAAATGGCCAACAGACACATGAAAAAGTGCTCAACATCACTCGGCACCAGGGAAATCCAAATCAAAACCTCTATGAGATACCACCTCACACCAGTCAGAATGGCTAAAATTAACAAGTCAAGAAAACGACAGATGTTGGCGAGGATGCGGAGAAAGGGGAACCCTCCTACACTGTTGGTGGGAATGCAAGCTGGTGCAGCCACTCTGGAAAACAGTATGGAGGTTCCACAAGAAGTTAAAAATAGAGCTACCCTATGACCCAGCAATTGCACTACTGGGTATTTACTTCAAAGATACAAATGTAGTGATCCGAAGGGGCACCTGCACCCCAATGTTTATAGCAGCAAAGTCCACAACAGACAAAGTATGGAAAGAGCCCAGACGTCCATCAATAGATGGATGGATAAAGAAGATGTAGTGTATGTATACATATATATATATATATATATATATATATACACACACACATACACAATGGAATACTACTCAGCCATCAAAAAGAAAAAAAAAGAAATCTTGCATTTGCAATGACGTGGATGGGGAACTAGAGTGTATTGTGCTAACCAAAATAAGTCATTCAGAGAAAGACAATTGTATGATCTCACTCATATGTGGAATTTAAGAAACAAAACAGGATCATAGGGGAAGAAAGGCAAAAATAAAACAAGACCAAATCAGGGAGGGAAACAAACCATGAGACTCTTTATCACAGGAAACAAACTGAGGATTGCTCAGGGGTGGGGGGAATGGGGTAACTGGGTGATGGACATTAAGGAGGACACATGATGTAATGAGCACTGAGTATTATATATGACTAATGAATCACTGAACTCTACCTCTGAAACTAGTAATACATCATATGTTAATTCAATTTAAATTAAAAAAAAAAAAAGAATGGGAGCACCTGGGTGTCTTAGTTGGTTAAGCAACTGCCTTTGGCTCAGGTCATGATCCCAGGGTCCTGGGATCAAGCCCACATTGGGCTCCCTGCTGAACAGGGAGCCTGCTTCTCCCTCTCCCTCTGCCTGCCGCTCCCCCACTGCTTGTGCTCTTTCTCTGTCAAATAAATCAATAAAATCTTAAAAAAAAAAAAAAAATGCATTGGTGAGAATTCAGGTTACCAATTACTTCTGAAAAAACAATTTTTCTGAAAAGGCCCTACCTCCCAAAAATACCTATCTACTCAAATAAATTATAAGAGATGGTTCCCATTGTCCTTAAGGATCTAGAAACATCTCCTTACCTCTATATAATACTCAAAAAGCTTCAGAACTAAAGCAGATTCTCATCAACTAAGACAGGCATCCACACTTTCAAGTAAACAGAAAGAAGAAAGCAGACCTGTGGGAATGGAGGGCCTTAGGGCCTAAGTAGTAACTTCCTATTTTCATGACTCGGTGGAAAGGAACAAGGTTTTGACCTAAGGCTCAAAGATAGGCACAAACCTGTTCTTCTTCTGTAAAGGGTACAAGAGCCAACGGAGGCAGGGGCTCCTCCTGTAGGATAGGCAGAAATTCTTTATCCAGTAGGTCTGAAGGTATCTGTATGACCAAATACATGACCATGAAATTAATGCTATCCCTCCAATTACAAAAATTAAAATCCAAGAAAAAACACTCCTTAGTCTATATCTTGGTGATTATTATAAATATGGAGTAAAGCTTATTCAACGACAATTACCTTTAGTAGTACTTACATACTCTAAGAGGGTCAAATATTAAAAACCCCAGGCACCTTCCTCTTCCTCCCATCAGACCACCACTTTCAGATTTGATATACAGCACTAACTCTGGTATTCCAGAGTACAGAGCGGAAGATTAAAAATCCTCACGTTTAACTAAAGGCACAAGGTACTAAAGAGAGTTATGAACAATTTTATCTGTCCTTAGCAACCATCATTAAAATTTGAGATCCCCAATCCATTAATAAAAGTAAAAACAAAGTATATTTTAAAAATACAAAATACCTCTCACTAGTCAGACAGTAAGTGTACTTTACACTGTTTGGGTTTTGATAATTTATAAATCACACAAATATATATTTTAAGATGTTCTCTCAACTAAAAATTGTATATATTTAATACAAAAAGGGAATGAAGAAGAGAAAGCTCCTCTTCTAACTTCTAACTGAAGAGTAAGAGGTGCAACAAAGAGTCTTCCATTCTCAGCCATCAAATTGGGATAGAAATAGACATGAAGGAGGCATTAAGAGGAAATTAAAGTATTAAGTGCTGAATATTCTCCTGTTTCCATAAAGCTTTCTACTCCCGTAACAAAATCTTAGGTCTTCTCTAAAAACTACAGAGCTCCTTACACTTACAAGATGCTCTGTCAATGACTGCCGGTTTCAAAGCAGGAAAAAAGAGAAAAACCATGGGTACTTCAACTATCAATACATCATTGTACATACCCTGAAATCACATTCATAATTCTGAACTGTTTACTTTTCTCTTACCTTGTTATCTTTAAGGAAAAGTGCTAACATTTCTTCTCGACCATAACGATAGTCTGCTAATTTATACTTCGGCAAAGCTGGAGAAAGAGGAGGGGACGTGACACTCCCACCACTGGACAGAGCTCGGAGCCTAGAATAGAAGAGACATAAACTATAAAATGGAAGTGTCAAATATTCTGGCACTAAGAACTTTTATTTTTATACACTATGAAAGTGTTCATTTTAGTTCTTTAAAAGAACAGAAAGAAATCCCATTTTCTCAAGGTATCTAAGATTTTAGCTTTAACATAACCTGTTGTCACAGCACATTAAGAGAGCAGTTCATTGAGAAATAACTAGACGACCATGTGGCAACTTCTTACTTAAAAGGTTATCATGGCATGTCCCTGAGAAGTCTGGGGGTGAAGAGGTGACACTTTTTCAAAATCATAAAAGGAACATGATTAAAACAAAGGTGAAATATCACCTTATACCTATTAGATTAATAAGAATTAATAAATCTGACAATACCAATTAATAAATCTGGAATACCAGTTGTTAGGAAGGATGTAAAACAATGGAAACTTTCAAGTAGTATCTGTGGGATTACAATGGAACCACCACTTCAAAGAATGACCTGCTAACGTTTAATAGTAATATTTGTTAAATAAGAAAGTATGCTTATATAAAAGAAAAAGCGAAACACAGAAGCTTATAAAAAAGATATACATGTAAACCTGCAAATAAATTTATACTGTTTAAGAACACATATAAAATGTAGCAAAAGTATAAAAACAAACATGAATTGACAAACACAAAATTCAAGATAAGGTTCTATCTGCAAAAGGAAGGAGAGTATAAAGGCTGTTTTAATTATACCTGCAATGACTTATTTTCTCAACCATGCTGTATAGAAATGTTTGTTACAATTTTATACTTTTATGCCTATAGTATTTCATGGTTCATTTTTACTGAAGGTAATTAATGATCAGTATACTGAATTTGAAAATGCAGTGAAGGGTTAAAATACAAGAAAAAAATTTTAAGCTGTATTTACTTCTAGGAAAAAATAAAAATATACTCCAAGAGAAATGGAACTGGGGAAAGAGGAGCATTTATAAGATTCTTTTATTTAGGAAAAAAAAAAGTTGGAGGAACCTCAGCAAAAAATTGCAAAAATAAGATCCCACTGAAACACTGTGTCAAACAGCAAGTAGCAAAACTACTATCAGCAGTAGCTCATTATCTGAGGACTGTCTGAAGTTCTATAAAGTAATTAAGTATCAAGGGTAAAGGGGACCAAGGTATTTTACTTCAGTAGCTTAGCCTAAAGGAAAATTCAACAGAAGCATTAAAATATATTCCCCAAATTGCTAAGCTTTATTCACAAAAGCAAAAAAGGGAATGATCTACACATTTAAAAAAATATGAAGGAAAGCAGACATTTCTTGCATGTTATTCAAAGTTATATATGCATAAATATAAAAATGTGTTTACATGTACAATGTAATACCAAAAATAAAGGAGGGGGACGTATTAATAAACTCAAGACTGTTAGGGCATTTTTTCAATGTTTCGATCTTCTCTTTCTACTTAAACATTTATGGACAATTTTGAACATATATAAGAGCATCAACAATTACATAACAAACTCCCACATACCATACTCACCCAGCCCCCAAATCAATAAGCCATGGCCAATCCTGCTCCTTCTACCACTCCATCTAACCCTCCTCTGATACTATTTTGAAGTAAATCATATCCTTTCAAAGTTTTGAAGTAAATTGTTTTCACGATTTTTGCGGGAAAGTTTTGAAGGGAAGTTTTTCATCAGTAAATACTTCAGAATGTTCTCTCCAAAAGAATTTTTTCTAGTCTGGACTTTGCTGATTTTATCTCTGTGATATAGCTTAACACGTTGCTCTGTTCTCTGCATTTCATGTACATTGGTGACAGGATGTAAAGACCTGATCAGCTTTGAAAAGACTTCTTCCATGTAGTGGTGTGTTATGCCATCAGGAAGCACATACTGCCTGGTTGGTTTTTTGAGTCTAGCAGTCCCTGACGAGCAATGCAACCAATGCGTAGGTCCCTAAGTTCATTCACTAAGGTTACAAAGTAACTTTATTCTATCATTCCTTCTTTATTTATTAGCTGGAGTATTTCTACAAGGAGAAACTTCTCTCTTACACTATTTGGTATTGTTACCCAATAGTATAGTTCATATATGAAAGAAAAAAAAGGTCTTGATTGTTTTAGTTTTCAAATTAGGGACTTAATTCAGTAGCATCTTCCAATGGTAACAAAATTTTTTTTAAGATTTTATTTATTTATTTGACAGAGAGAGACACAGTGAGAGAGGGAACATAAGCAATAGGACTGGGAGAGGGAAAAGCAGGCCTCCCGCTGAGCAGGGAGCCCGATGCGGGGCTCGATCCCAGGACCCTGGGATCATGACCCAAGCCGAAGGCAGATGCTTAATGACTGAGCCACCCAGGCGCCCCAACAAATTATTTTTAATTAAGGTATTTCACCGTAATTATTCTTAACAATATTCAAATTCTCACCTTTTAAGTAGGCTGCACACCTAATGAGGGGCTTGAATTCACAACCCTGAGATCAAGAGTCACACGTTCCACTGACTGAGTCAGCCAGGTACCCCTCAAATTGTCTCTTTGACCAGTGGGAGACTCTTCAGGTTGGCTCCTAAATCTTTCTGACACAACCCTAGCAGTCTTTAACAGCTTTTTTTCTATCTGGTATGTCAATATGTTCCAGGCATAGCTTGTATTATTTCTTGCCTCAGACCTAGAATCAACCATTTCTCCAGGGAGCCTGATTCTGTTTAATACATATTAAAAGCGCAATCTGGGTGCTAGGAGTGCTTATTGCTATTAGGCTGGTCTTTTGTTTTCTTTCCAATTATTCTTAGACTTAGAGGTCATTTAGTCCAACTCCTGTAAGACAGGTTGGACCAACCAGGTAAGAAAACAACATACACATGAAAAAGTGATCCAACCACTGCTGAAGGACCTTCCAGGAAACTACTTTCCATCAAATTCATGTAAAGTTGGGCTTTTTCCTGAAAAAGTAGAATTAATACCCACTGAGAACTGAGGCTGGGAATTTTACACATGAATTACTTCATTTCATTTAATTCCAGCTTCACAACAACCCTAGTAACAGACGAGGGTTAAACAACTTGCCCACACTCACAGCCAGCAAAACAAAGATTCAAACCTAGGTTTTCATGACTAAAAAGATCAAAACCCAAAATTTTATTTAAAATAGGCAAGGTTTGAGATGCCTGAGTGGCTCAGTTGGTGAAGCATCTGCCTTCGGCTCAGGTCACGATCCCGGGGTCCTGGGATCAAGTCCCACATCGGGCTCCTTCCTCGGGGGGAAGACTGCTTCTCCCTCTCCCACTCCCGCTGCTTGTGTTCCTGCTCTCGCTATCTCTGTCTCTGTCAAATAAATAAATAAAATCTTTAAAAAATAAAATAAAATAAAATATTAAAAAAAAAACTATGTTAAAGTATTTTTCTTATACTAAACCAATATGCTTGCCAATAGTTCCTACCACTAGAGGGCACATCTAGATTGCTCTTTGAAGTGAAAATCATTCCAGTACTGGCAAATAGTCAAGATGTCTCTTGAGAGACTTTCCTTCTCCTGGCTCAACATTACTAATTTCTTTATCTGCGCCTCACAAGGTTTCAAATCCACTCACCACTCTGGTTCGCTTCCAATGGACCCACTCCCACCACCCAAGGATTGAATGTCCAATGTTGAGGACTGAGTATTTCTTATAAGCACCAGACCTATTAATAACATAACTAAAGTGCATTCTCAAGAGATTCCTCCAGCTACTGTGAAGAGAACAGACAAACCAAGGCAAACTAAGATAGTAGCCTGAGTAAGGAGAATTGTGCATTACTCAATAATTGGCAAATCCTGTTCCAAGTCCCTCTCCACCTACAGATATTCATAAAAGCTAAAAACATACCTAGGTAATATCCCTCCCTAAAAACCCACCAGTGATCTTTAACCTCTCTTGGATCTTGCTCCATACAACCCTTTCTTCTAAAAATTTAATCCCTCCCTATCTGCTTTCCCCTTAGTCTCTAAATATATCTAACAGTGATTTAAAACCCCTTTAATGCAGCATCCTCATCTTTCCTCTTCATTTCGGCAACATCTCCACATCCATACTTTCGGGCACTTCAAAACCCAGCGCAAAAAAGAAACAAAAAAACACACTGGCAAAATCTGGTTTCTCCCCTACAACTCCACTGCTCCAGTAAAGTTCATCAATAACCTCACACAAATCCAAGGGACAATTTCCTATCTTTGTCACCTTCTTTCTGGTCATATTGAGATGTGTTTAACACAAGAGGCCCAGTTCTAATATGAGTAGTAATAACTGACGGGTAGGATTAGAGGACCTTCTAAAACCCCATGATACCCCAAAATCTTCACTTATTGTCCCAAATCCAAACTTCAGCTTATGAAAGCAATTTTGAGTGTCAATGTAGATGTGTGAAGCTGTAGGAGTCAAAAACCATTTCTGGGTAAGCTCCTGATTCTCAATTCCAGCTCTAACCTCTTCCCTAGAGTTTAAGGCTTCTATATACAATCACTTAGAGCCTCTCAGCTTTAGCTTTAATATGCCCCAAAGCCTACTCATCAGTTTATTCATCCCAACCCCCTTCATCACCTTAAGGCAGGTAAGGACACTACCATCTACTCAACCACTGGATTAAGAATCTAGGAATCACCCTTTACTCCTCACCTTCTACCATCTCCCATACCCAATTACCACATCCTACCAGTTTTAGATCCTAAATCTCTCAAACCATCCTGTGGATCGACTAACCCATTATTATCCACACTTTTCTTTCCTACCTGGACTGCTACAACAGCATCCTAAGTGATACAACTAGTCATCGTTCATCCTCCACATTACTACAAATATATTTCAAATGCAAACCTGAATAAAATGTTCCCTGATTAATAACTGCTCATTGGCACACAACAATCAAATAAAATCCGGAGCTTCTTAACATAGAAAGGCTGCCTCCAAGCTCATCTCTCCCACACTTCACAGTATAGTAAAGATGTCTCAGAATTCCTCTCTTAAACTTGCTGTTTCCCACCCCCTTGTCTTTAGACACGCCTTTCCTGCTATCAGGAAAATTTTATTTTTTCAAACCATTTTCACTTGCGGGGAGGGGACGACTACTGGGGGAACAGAGAGGTTAAGTGGAAGGAGGAGAAGGAATAGATGAGTCAGAATGAAGAGAATGAGGAGTTGAAAAGAGAATGCAAAGGAGAAAAGGAGAGAGAGCAAAATCTTCAAGACCCTGGCTAGACACAAGTACCTGCTCAGCCCTCACAGAACTAACTGGCTAGTGGAAGAAAAAGCTAATAAACAGTCATACAAAAAGACATACAGATATTGAAGGATTTTGGAGAAAAACTTGACCCAATTTGTATCTTAAGATTGCTCTGGCTGCTGAACAATGAGAAGAATGGAAGTCAGAAAACATCAGGCCACTCTTGCAATCAATCGTTTATGTCAGAGATGGTGGCGACTTATACTAGGGTGACAGCAATGCAGGTGGAGAGAAATGAACAGATTCAAGAGATATGTTGGAGATGAAACTGACAAGGCACTATGATCAACTAGATGTAGAGATACAGAAGTAAAAGAAATAACCAGGATAACTCCAAGACTTTGGGATTGAGCAAATGGGCACACTGTGGTATTTAAGATTAAATAAAAGAAAAAATTTAAAACAGTAAAACTCAAGCTCAGTTTCAGAAAAGTATGAAGGGGAGCGCCTGGTGGCTCAGTTGGTTAAGCGACTGCCTTCGGCTCAGGTCATGGTCCTGGAGTCCCGGGATCGAGTCCGGCATCGGGCTCCCTGCTCGGCAGGGAGTCTGCTTCTCCCTCTGACCCTCCCCCCTCTCATGTGCGCTCTCTCTCTCATTCCTGCTCTCTCAAATAAATAAAATCTTTTAAAGAAAAGAAAAGTATGAAGGCTAAGATGTTTATAGGCATCAAATAAGCAGCTGAATATCCTACACTTCACTACACTTCCTTTACATGTTGACATTATAGTGAAATCATTTACTGCCAGCTTCCCCACCACATAATTCAAAAGTAGGTACCATGTCCTTCCAACCTTGTTGCCTCAGCACCTAACACAAGACACAGAACGTAGGAGGTACGTGAGAAATGTTTTCTAAACAAATCTTAATATTCTCTTCTAAGACACACCCCAAGGGGGCGCCTGGGTGGCTCAGTAAGTTAAGCATCTGCCTTCGGCTCAGGTCATGATGCCAGGGTCCTGGGATCAAGCCCTATGTCGGGCTCCCTGCAGCAAGGGAGTCTGCTTCTCCCTCTCCATCTGCCCCTGCTCTCATGCCCATGCGCTCGCTCTTTCTCTCACTCTCTAATAAAATATTTAAAAATTAATAAAAAATACACCCCTGGATAATACCAAATTACTTATCCCTTCAGATTGCACGGATGTCTTTCACTCTTTTTGAAAACTGGGATGATTTATGCATCCCATTCTCCAAAACTTCCCTCATTTTCCCCACAAGCCCACCAAGATACCTAACCCAGCAATGTCAGGTTTTCCTTCTTTGCCCTCACTTCTCCCCATTCCCATGAGACTTGAATGCCTTTGTCCAACATTTACTAAGTTAGCCTATGTTCAGTATGCTAGGGTAAACAATGGGCTTACCAACATTGAGAAATACAGTGCCCTTCTTATGTTCTTTTCTGAGTAAGGTAAACACAGAGACACAACACAATGATGTAACTATTTTCACACTGGTATAAACAAAGTGCTTTGGGGGAAACAAGTGCCTCACTTTCTTGCAAGGAAAGACCTGGGAAAACCTCCTTAAGACCATGAAGATGAGATAGAAGAAAACCTAAAGGAGATTCCTCGGCTCCTTCCCCATAAAGCCAGGTGACTATCTGCAATTATTTCCTGTATGATAAATTCCTTTATCACCTACATTTATCTATTTACAATCCTCAAAAAAAAAAAAAAAATCCCCAAATAAAAACAATAATGAATTTGTTTTGTTTTGTTTTTTAAATGTCTTTAAGTATACATACAAATATTTACAGGAAAAAAGAAAATAGGAGGATACAAACCAAAATGTTCACGATGGTTCTCTGGATGGTAGGATTAAGGATAACATATATTTTTTCTTTTTGTACTACGGTTTTCACCAAGGTTTTCTAGAATAAGCATGAATTGGGGCACCTGGGTGGCTCAGTTGGTTAAGTGACCGCCTTCAGCTCAGGTCATGATCCCAGGGTCCTGGGATCAAGCCCCGCATTGGGCTCCTTGCTCCGCAGGAAGCCTGCTTCTCCCTCTCCCACCCCACCCCCTCACTTGTGTCCCCTCTCTCCCTGTCTCTCTCTCTGTCAATTAAATAAAATCTTTAAAAAAAATAGAATAAGCATGAATTACTTTGCTGCCAAAAGCAAACAAAAAATTCCAAAAAAAAGAAAACTCCAAAAAACCTAAATCTACCATATTTAAAACAAAAAAAAATTTTTTTCTTAAGGTAGTACTTAGTGTTTTGTCAAGGGTGAAGTAAACAGGCAGGGGATGCGAATTAAATTCACACAACCCTTCTGGTGGTCAATCTATCCATACATCATCCAAAGCCTTAAAACTGCAATTTTTGATTTAATAATTCCACTTCTAAGGAATTATTCCAAAATAAATACTCAGCAATACTAACAAAACTGTTCAAGGATGTATACACATATTTATAATAGCAAAACATTAAAATGAGCTTTACTTTCCAACAACTCATTCACTCACTGAATATTTATTGAGCACCTACTATAATGCAGGCACTAGAGATACAGCAGTGAACTGTACAAAAATTGAGACCAAAGTACCTGCCCTCAGTGGAGCTCACAGTCTAGTGGGAGCTGGAGGATGGGATATAAATAATAAAGAGTAAGTGAGTAAAATAGTTGCCATATTCTATTTGGGTATAGACCATTGAGAAAAAATTAAGCAGAGAAGGAGAATAGGAAATAAGGGGTAGGTATTATATATAGAAGGCAGTAACATTTGAGTAGAGACTATTGTTTTATTCCTAGAAACTATTTACTCCTCCGTTAAATCACACCTTTTTAAATTGCTTCGGTGATTATGTAATACGTATCTTTATTCTAAATATAGAGAGAAGCTAAGACCTAATGATTCCACAGACCTACCTTAAAAAGTCCATGTATATGGTCATTCATGGTCTGTCTCTATCACAATTTTCTTTTTTAGGATTTTATTTATTTATTTGAGAGAGAGAGAGAGCAGGAACACAAGCAGGGGGAGTGGGAGAGGGAGAAGCAGGCTTCCCGCCGAGCAGGGAGCCCGATGTGGGGCTCGATCCCAGGACCCTGGGATCATGACCTGAGCCGAAGGCAGACGCTTAACGACTGAGCCACCCAGGCGCCCCTCTATCACAATTTTCAACATTCTTCCACCTTCACTACATTCCCAAGTACCAGTAAATCTGTTCATTTCATCCAACTCTTATTGAACATTTATGTTTTACATCATAAAAATGATCTCAGTAAATAGAATAAAGCATCACTAAATTAGTTTCTGTATGGTTCAGAGTTACACACTGATGGAATGCAATCACTCTAAATTCTGATTCTCAGGTATTCTGGACAGAGCTCCTTACCTCAAGTTCCACAATGAATGTAATATTACATGCAGAGAAACACAGTAGCAGCTTCTATTCATATTGCAGCTTCTAGCTCAGGGTTACCAGAGTTACTTAAGGGTCTCATATATTCCCTTTGCCAGAAAAAAATTTGATAGATACGACAAAGGCAGTGTGCCCACTTAGACCTCCACTCCTCGGTTTAAAAGCATTTCAGATGACTAAGGGAAGGACCCTAAGTTCTCATAATGCCTGCAGGGTAACAATTAGGTAAAGCTATTGTTTAAGCATGGGACTGGTAACTGTCCTCTACTAAAGTTACTTCACTTCAAATTCTGTATAAAACCTGGGCTGATCAAACTAAACTTCAGAGTACCAGTGAAAAAATGTGTATAGTGCTACTGATAGACTGGGTCAATGACACACTGAAATGACTTTGGGAGCCCATGGTTTAGGGCAGGGGCCAAAAAACTTTTCTCCGCAGAAAACCAGAGAGTAAATATGTAAGCTTTTTAAAGCCAGATGGATGGCCTCTGCTTTAACTACTCAACTTTGCCACTATAGTATGAAAGCAGCCAGATAATACGGAAACAAATGGGTGTGGCTATGTTCCAATAAAATTTACTCATAAAAACTTTATTTATAGTCCCACAGGCCATAATTTGTCAATCCATGGTATAGGGCAGCAAGCTTAATGTGTACTGACTCTAGAACAGTTTTTCCTTTTGTTTAGGTTAAATTCCTAGTTGTCTCTTTTTCTTAAAGGGGGGGGAGGCAACTTCCTTAAGTTAGCCGAAAAGTTTAATCATGTTTTTACAAAGAAAGTGTGTAAATACAAAAGAGAAGCAGTTACAAATTCTAGATAAAGGCAGAAGAGTTACACACAAAATGCTTTACAAAGTGAGCTATAGGATTTAAACCCACCTTATAAAGAAAGTCAGTAAGATGTGAATAAAGATTTAGCTACAAGAATGTTTATCAAAAATATTTTTATAATAATGAAAAACTGAAAACAGCCTATATATGCTACATCTAAAAGACTAAATAAATGATGGTACATCATACAATGCAACCATTTAAGATAACAGAAAACATTTATTGATAAAAAAAGATACTTTTGAAGTGGTTATTTTTTAAAGCAGGTTACAAAGCTGAATGTACAGTATGATCCCATTTTTGTGAAAATAAATGTACATATACACAAATAAGCATACATAAAACTACCTGCAGAGATAAACTAACCTATTTACAGTGGTTATATCATGGATGATAAAATTATGGTGATTATATCTTCCTCTGGCTTACTTGTAATCTCTAATTTCTTTAAAAACATATACTAATATGGTAATAAAATTATTTTTAAAATACAAACTAAGAACTAAAACAGGTACAGCATTACTTAGGTCAACATTTTCAAAATAAATTCTCAAAGGAGAGAAGCTGCATCAGTTCTTAGAACTTCAAGTAGTGATTTCTCCTCAGTCTCCAAATGCTAGCTATAAGGGCCAAGAAAATTTAGGAATTACATATAAAAAGAAATGCATAAAATAAGTTAATAAGTGTCTTCAAACAGAGAGTTACTACAGAAGTCTGCATCATTTTTCACCTAAACAATCAGGAATGTTTAAGACACCTATCTACTTTATATACTGCCTCTGCAATAGAATAGAAAAAACAACTATTCATGCCACTGACGAGAGGATCTTCAATCACCAACATTGGGGGGAAAAGAAGAAGAGGGGGGAAAAGTCACACTACAATGTGATGGATCTCAAAATTCCATGAGAATTCCATATTCAGGGTCCAAACACATCTGTAAGAGACTCAAAGGTCAATTAATTGTTATTATGGCAAATGCTATCCCAATCTTAGATGAGCTACAGTTAATAGCCAGTATAATTCTGGACCACCTGCCTAGCCCATCAATAATATAAAATTCAAATAATAATTCAATAAGAACTATATTTTCAAATAAGTCTATGAATAGCACTCACAAAACAGCATTGTAGCAGAAAACATACACAGATAAAAATGTTATAATTATATGTAAAATTTTATATACACCTAGACAAGGGCTCAAATGAAAAAGCAAGTAATTTGCTAGGGTGGTGGGACTGCAGGGAGTCGATTATCATTACATAACCATTATCAGTAAAAAACCAGACCAAGAAAATTCCATTATCATTACAAAACCAGACCAAGAAAGTTTTTTTAAATACAGAAGGCAGTCATTAACCAAACAGTAATTTATTCCTAGATAAGCTACACTGATTTCAACTAGGCACAAAAATCAACGTCTCAAAAACGTACATTTATAAACCACCCAACATCTGTACAAATACCTTACTACTATACTAGTAGTATATCCAATATCAAATAGGATGAGATTTTGGAAAACTCACCATTCAGGCCCAAAGTTCAGTGTCTGAGTTTCTGCTGCCATTATTTTCCGTATTTTTACAATAGATTTTTATATGTGGAGAAACCTGTTAATGAGAAAAATATCTCCATACAGTTAATCAAAAGTAAATGCAAAATTCCAGCCCACAAAGTCTATCTAGGGTGTTTTACTTATTCCCTGGCTCCATTTAACCAAAACCAACAGAATGAGATTTTTTAATCCCTGTTTATACCAGGATAGCAGGCAAAGTGAAATTCATAAGCCACCTTACATTTCAAGTCACCATCTTCCTAAGTTTATCTGGGGAAAGTAGGCATGGTATAAGATGAAGCCAATGAGATAGGTAGGAGCAGACCATGCAGGGCAACAGGGACCAAATTAAGGACCTTCTTCATTAGCCACCAAGCAAAAGGGAGTGAATGAAGGGTAACAGATTTACATTTTAATATATATTACTTCCTTTGCTCTCCCATCACCATGAGGTATATTAAAGATTCTTAAAATAAGCATCCCCCTTCCTATAGCACAGCTTCCACTACAACTCTCCCCACTTTCTGCTTAGTATTTTATACACTAGTGATTCTTTAAAAAAACTATCTTGAACCATCAAGTTAAAATAATTCACTAATAAATTTCATGAGTGAACTTTCAAAAACCATTTTAAAATATCAGAGCTTAAAGTGAAGTCAGACAAGAAAAGACAAATACTGTAGGATATTACTTACATATTGAATCTAAAAAAAAAAAACACAAACTCAGAGAAACACAGAGTACAGTGGTGGTCACCAGGGGCTGGGAGGTGGGAAAAGGAGGGAGGTATGTGGTCAAAGTGTACAAAGTTCCACTTCTGGGGATCTAATGTACAGCAAGATGATTACAGCTAATAATACCATATTATATACTTGAAAGTTTGTAAGAGATTAGATCTTAAATGTTCTCACCACAAAAAAGAAATAAGTATGTGATGGAATGAGGTGTTAGCTTTATGCTATGGTGGTAATCATTTTGCAATATAGAAATGTATCAAATCAATACACTACATGCTTTAAACTTATACAATGCTATATGTCAACTATATCTCAATAAAACAGGGGAAAAACGAGTATCACTGCTTAATAATGGAAAATACTGAAAATACTATAAATATACTGTAAATATCTCCAAGATAAATTCACATCACCCTTTTATTTCTGTTTAGAAGATCTAAAAATGATTGACTAGAAAAAAATGCCTCGCGGCACCTAGCTGGCTCAGTCAGTAGAGCATTCAACTCTTGATCTCGGGGTTGTGGGTTCAAGCCCCACGTTGGGTACAGAGATTGCTTAAAAATATTAACTAGAAATTGGTCAAAAATGCAGAAAAGGCAAAGTAAAACTATGTTAACATCCATAATCAGCTATTAATTTATCTGCCTTCTGGGAAAAAAAGAAAAGGGGGGAAAGCTTAGCGGGTGGGGAAAAATACAAAATAAAAGTAAAAAGTAATTTATCTGCCCTCCTTCTGGAAGGTATTTCTAGCCCTAGTTCCACCCTGAGGGCTCCAGGGAGACACCCATATTCTCTAACTTAACTCTGATTCCCTGCTACCTGGCCCCGCAAGCTTGCACACCAGACTCAAGCTGAGATCAACTCAGTGCCCTCCCTACCTCTTAAGCAACTGGTAATTCAAAACAAAACAAAACAAAAAATGTAAGATACATGGTTTTCCACATTTTAACCTCTCTGAAATTGGAATACATCTTAGTGTCCTGTTACCACTGCTCTCACCCAAAGGAAGCTGTGCCACAGCTGTCACTGTCGGCCCAAGGTAAACTCGGTCATAGCTGTTTACTATCATCCTTTTACTGTATTGTGGCTAGTACCCAACTTTAAACTGTTGCTTAAAATGTCTCCCAAAAGATTATAAAATGATTCTAAATTGAAACGAAATGTAGTATATAATAGAAAAGAAAGCAAATACAGCAACGGGATATTAGTGAAGTAACTTTGTCATCAGAGAAATGATTGTGAGTGCCTTACGGAACCTGAGGAAAAGAACCAAAAAAACCACATGTAGATGAAGCTTGTTACAGTTTGCTACTGAGACTGGACAATGCACAACCCACATGTGGCCACATGCACCAGCCCCAAAGTATTTAAAGGGGGAAAATTAAACAACTTAGACTTAAGAACTTCAGAAGCACCAAATCACTGAATTTCAAATTGATGAGAAAACAATGGAGCAGTCCCCCAAGAAACATTTATTTTTTTTAAATATTTTATTTATTTATTCATGAGAGAGAGAGAGAGAGAGAGGCAGAGGGAGAAGCAGGCTCCCAAGGAGCAGGGAGCCTGATGCGGGACTCGATCCCAGGACCCTGGGATCATGACCTGAGCCAAAGGCAGACGCTCAACCATCTGAGCCACCCAGGCGCCCTGAAACATTTCATTATTAATACCCTTAATAACATGACACTACATTGGTGGGGAGAGGGCAGGAAGGAAACTTCCATAATCCTAAATTTTTCATTATTTAGAAGAATCAGACATAATATGTAGAAATTTGAGGAATACCTTAACCAATTTATTTCATTTCTATTCTCTCTTTAACATATACACAAAATATATACCATATAATAAAAATCTATTACACTTATTTGCTAAATAAGTTTAAAAGAACTTTTTTAAAAATGTAAAATAGGGGCGCCTGGGTGGCTCAGTCGTTAAGTGTCTGCCTTCAGCTCAGGTCATGATCCCGGGGTCCTGGGACAGAGCCCTGCATCAGGCTCCCTGCTCAGCGGGAAGCCTGCTTCTCCCTCTCCCACTCCCCCTGCTTGTGTTCCCTCTCTCACTGTCTCTCTCTTGCGCTAGCAAATAAAAAAGTAAAATAATGGGCACCAACCAGGCTGGCTCAGTTAGAAGAGCATGCAACTCTTGGAGCACCTGGGTGGCTCACTCCCTGAAGCGTCTGACTTCAGTTCCAGTCATGATCTCAGGGTCCTGGGATCAGCCCTGAGTCGGGCTCCCTGTTCAGTGGGAAGTCTGCTTCTCCCTCTCCCTCTGCCTCTCCCCCAGCTTGTGCTTGTTCACTCATGCGCACCCATGTGCATGCGTGCATGTGTGTGTGCACGCGCAAACTCTC